>NC_069657.1:230301580-230614711 GCF_027244095.1 Hemicordylus capensis
TTTAAAAAAAAAAACACAAACCACTAAGGAGATACTAAAATGAGCAAACCTTGCCCTCCATGGCCAGTACAGTACCTAACACTATTATGTCCCAATGTGGGGGTGGGAAGGAGGTTTTTATTGTCAGTTGCACAACGCATTCATTATCAAACATATTGTTCAATCACTTTTTAAATCATGGTTTAAGACACACAATTTGTTTTCCTGCTTTAAAATATTTGCACGGCTATTAGAATTACATACATCTTGGATTTTTTGTTTGTTTTAGGAGATTGCCTCCCCCCCCCCAATTTATATTTCACCACAAAACTAAGGTTACCATACAACCTAATAAACACAAGAGCTGCTTGACTTTGAATTATTTTTAGAATATACTATTCAGACCTATGGTAGGAAGATTTGGGTTTGGAAAAGATCACAAAGTATTCACAAAGAACATTATTTAGCCCATATAGCAGACAATGAACCAACCTCTGACTAGTCTAAATACAATTATATGGTGGTTGAACATATAATTGCAATAAATAAGTAAATAAATAAATAAAACACTTGCAAAGGTATGTCAAAGAATCAAGAATAATGACCCTGAAATATTCCTGGGTCCTAGACATTTGAAGTGATATAGCTCTTTACAGGAGGCAGTAGTACCAAAATATTTCATGCTAAGGGCTTAAAAAGAAATCATCAAAGTATCCTGTGAGATCCTGCAAGATTCCCATCATTCAACAAACACATAAGGCTGCTGAGTGAAGTCTTAAACTAGTGCCGTGAGTATACCATTGCTACCATCAGCTACCATCAGCTTATCAGCACTAGCTTACTGTGGCTTTATGAGCACACACTCAATGTACCCATTTTAACCAAAGGCACCTTAAATTCATTGGCCCTGAAAACATTAGACCATGGGAGGGGCCATAGGAGAGCACAATAGTAGCTTTGTATGCAAAAGATCTTTCAGTCCCTCTCAAACTACCTGGAGACACTAGATCCCTGCCTAAATCTCCTAGAAAGCTGGTGCCAATCAATGTACACAATATTGACCAAACAGTTCATATGGCTGCTTCATATGTCCTCCCACTTGGTGCCCCCCCCCCAATAATCTCTACGGGTGGTTTCTTGATTATACCCTTTATATTAAATATTACACCCCACCCACCCACCCACATGTCCTGCTATACTGCCTCATCGTAGCACGCAGAGGGACAGTTGTTCCTGGGAGGGATGAGTGAAGTATGCTGGGAGGTATACTCCCAGTAGGGTCACCCAAAGCGTGAAGGCCATCCCAGATACCCAGCCAAAGCAAGCAGGCACCTATTTTGGGCAGCAGCGATATAGGAAGGTGCTGGAGGTGAAAAATCATTTCAGTGACAACAACAAAGGCATCATTTCATACTGCGCAGGAGAAGGCAATGGTAAACCACTCTTGTGACCAAGAAAACCACATGGATAGACAAAATAGAATGATTGCTGATGTAGTGCCAGATGATGTGCTCCTCGGGTGCTCCTCAAGTCAGACGGTACTCAACATGCTATTGAGGAAGAGCTCAAGATCTCTCAGAGTACTCATGGTGTTTATGATGCTGTTAGACTAAGGCCTTTTGGATCAGCTGTCTAGCAGCTGATGTTGCCGTGCGGGAAAAGAAAATCCAAAGCTGCAAAGACACAATTACAATGGGAACGTGGAACCTAAGAAGCATGAATATGGGAAAGCTCGACACATTGAAAGATGAAATTAATCAACTACAGATTGACATCTGGGGCATCAGTGAATTAAAATGGACTGGAATAGGACACTTTCAGTCAGAAAATCATACCATTTACTACTCAGGACATGAAAAACAAAGAAGAAACAATGTTGCTTTCATAGTCAGGAAGGCAATGACAGTATGTGGATACAATGTGGCCAGTGACTGACTAATATCAATTAAATTTCGTGGAAAACCCTTTAACACAGGGGTGGGGAACCTTGGCCCTCCAGCTGTTGTTGAACTACAACACCCATCATCCCCAGCAACTGGGGATGGTGGGAGTTGTAGTTCAAAAACAGCTGGAGGGCCAAGGTTCCCCACCCCTGCTTTAACATGACAGTTCTTCAAGTCGATGCCCCAACAACTGATGCAGAAGAAGAGGAAGTTGAGGAGGTTTATGCTCAAGTTCAGTCTGAAATTGACAGAACATGCAAGTAAGATCTGCTGTTGGTGGTTGGAGACTGGAATGCCAAAGTTGGAAAAGGTAAGGAGGAAAAAACAGTCTGCCTATATGGCCTAGGAAACCGAAACGAAGCAGGGGGGATGTCAAGATATATCACTGTGAGATGTTGTTGTGTGTATAGCTTTAAGTAATAAGTGCAAGTCACTGTGGTTGCAGTAAGTGGCGACTGGCAACATGTGAGGACAATTGACAGGTGATGAGGGCTCAAGTACTGACCTAGAATGATTGGCCAAAGCCAGTATAAGAACAAGGTTCAAAGAAGAGCTAACTGTCCACAGTGGTAAATGCTGCACCACTGTGGTCCACCCAGCTGCTAAACCTATGCTTTATCTACGTGCCTGATGTATATATATATACGCCTACGTGTAACTGGATCTTGAGAATGTACCCACCATTTTCAAGAACATCAGGAATCGTTTTGAAGTTCTGAATCTGATTGATAAGGAACCAGAGGAACCGTGGAATGAAATCCACTGAGACTGAATCCAGATAAGACAGAGGTACTCATTGTGCGGGGTTGAAACTCAGGAGACGATTTTGATCTGCCTGTTCTGAATGGGGTCACACTTCCCCAGAAGGAACAGGTACGCAGTCTAGGGGTGCTTCTAGAGCCAAGTCTCTCCCTGGTGTCCCAGGTTGAGGCAGTGGCCAGAGGTGCCTACTATCAGCTTCGGCTGATATGCCAGCTGCATCCATTTCTTGAGATAGATGACCTCAAAACAATGGTACATCTGCTGGTAACCTCCAGACTGGATTACTGTAATGCGCTCTATGTGGGGCTGCCCTTGTATGTAGTCTGGAAACTACAGTTGGTTCAGAATGTGGCAGCCAGGCTGGTCTCTGGGTCATCTAGGAGAAACCATAATACTCCTGTATTGAAGGAGTTACACTGGCTGCCAATATGTTTCCAGGCAAAATACAAGCTGTTATAACCTATAAAGCCCTAAACAGCTTGGGCCCTGGGTATTTAAGAGAACGTCTTCTTCGTTATGAACCCACCGCCCATTGAGATCATCAGGAGAGGTCCGTTTGCATTTGCCACCGGCTCATCTAGTGGTTACTCAGGGACGGGCCTTCTCCATTGCTGCCCCGAGGCTTTGGAATGCGCTCCCTAGTGAAATAAGAGCCTCCCCATCTCTGACAATTTTTTCAAAGTCTTTAAAGATGCATCTGTTCACCCAGGCTTTTAACTGATACTGTTTTGATTGTTTTTAATGTTTTAGAATATTGTTTTACAAAAATTTAAATGGTTGTTTTTAAAATTTCTTGTTTTTGTTTCTAACTAGTGTGTTAATGTTGTTTTTATCTTGTTGTAAACCGCCCAGAGACGTAAGCTTTGGGCTGTATAAAAATATGTTAAATAAATAAATAAATAAATAATAAAAGAAGTTAAGGACAGATGTGAAAAGAGACTGCCAAAGACCAAGAAACAGAAGAAAGCAAAATGGATGTCAGAACAAACGGTAGAAATTGCCAAGAAGAGGAGAGAAGCCAAAGTCAAGAAAGATAAAGACCTCAGGAAGGAACTTAATAGGGAATTTCAGAAAGAAAGAGATAAAGACAATGACATCTGTAAAGACCTTGAGAATGGAAATAGGCACAGAAAAATAAGGAACACTTTCTAAAGATCTCTGAACTCAGAGGGAGGTCCCAACCTTGAATTGGTATGTTAAGGGATGCCAAAAAACAGATAGTAACTGATTCAGAGAAAATCAAACAGAGATGGAAGGAGTATACTGAAAATCTGTACAGCAGGGACATCAACATCCAAGATACTCTAGAAGATATTCCCTACTTGCAAGAACCTCTAGTATGGGAAGATGAAGTTAGATCAGCACTCCAGACATTACCAAGTCGGAAGGCTACAGGAATTGATGGAATAGCTACAGAAATATGGAAAGCAACAGAAGAAGAATCAGTCAAGGCTCTAACCAAACTATGCCAGAAAATTTGGAGAATAACACAGTGGCCAACAGATTGGAAGAGGTCAGTCTACATAACCATACAAAGAAAGGAGACTTAAGAGATTGCACAAACCATCACACAATATCCTTAATTTCACATGCCAGCAAAATAATGCTCAGGATCATTCAATGCAGATTAGAGCCCTACGTGCAAAGGGAAATGCCAGATGTTCAAGCTGGTTTCAGAAAAGGCCGAGGAACAAGAGACATCACTGCTGATGCACGCTGGATAATTGAGAAAGCCAAAGAATACCAAAAAGAAGTCAATATGTACTTTATTGACTACAGAAAAGCCTTCGATTGCGTCGACCATGTCAAATTGTGGAATATCCTTAGGAAAATGGGCGTCCTGGAATATCTTGTTGTTCTCATGAGAAACGTATACACAGGACAGGAAGCCACAGTCCAGACAGAACATGGTGAAACAGACTGGTTCCAGATCACGAAAGAAGTAAGAAAAGGCTTTATACTTTCTCTCTCTTTAATCAATTTATATGCTGAACATATACTGAGAGAAGCTGGATTGGAAGAGGATGAGTGTGGTTTTAAAGTTGGAGGAAGAAACATCAATAACTTGCACTATGCTGATGACACCACTTTGATAGCTGAGAATGCAGATGATCTGCAAGCTCTAGTAATGAAAGTCAAGGAGCACAGTGAAAAAATGGGACTACAAGTAAATATAAAGACTAAACTAATGGCAACAGGTACAGAAACCAGCCTCAGAATTGACAATGAAGACATTGAAGTGGTGGATAGCTTCTGCCTTTTAGGATCGCCCATCAACCATAAAGGATCTAGCAGTCAAGAAATACACTGCAGACTAGCACTTGGTAGGGTTGCAATGAAGGCCTTGGAAAGGATATTTAGATACCATGACGTGTCTATACCTACAAAGACTAGAATCATTCGGACAACGGTTTTTCCCGTGACACTCTATGGATCTGAAAGCAGGACTCTGAAGAAGCAAGATAGAAAAAGTATTGATGCTTTTGAACTTTGGTGCTGGAGAAGACATTTGAGGATACCATGGACAGCCAGGAAAACAAATAAATGGATCATAGAACAATTCAATCCAGAATTTTCACTCAAGGTACAAATGACCAGGCTCAAACTATCATACTTCGGACACATTATGTGAAGATCCAGCTCCCTTGAGAAGTTCATAATGCTGGAGAAAATTGATGGAAAGAGAAAACGACAACCAGCATTGCTGCTGGTTGTCCTCTTCTCTTTCCATCAATTTTTAATGGAGTGGAGGGACTTGCAGTGGAGGGACTCAATTACGACAGCAATGAATGCACCACTGAGAGACCTTAAAGGCCAAGTTGAAGACAGATCATCTTGGAGAGAATCTATCTATGTGGTCGCTAAGAGTAGACACCTACTTGACAGCACTTAATCAATCAATCAATCAATCAATCAATCAATCAAATATGAATGCTGAGAGGCATTCTTGGTGACCAGTCCCTAAGTACTGAAGCCCCTTGCCCCAGAGGATCAAACTAGACATTGAAGGCAAAGCACATGTTGCACCATTCACCTACTAGAAAGGGGGAGGATACTAGAAAGGGGTAGGATATTTACCTACTAGAAGGAGGGAGGATATTTACTATTTATACCAAAAGGAGCACATGGGAGAGAAGTGAGTGTCTGATTTCTAGGAAGTGTCTGATTTCAAGTTCGACCCGGTTTGGTTCAATGGTTCGAACTCGGACCAAACCAGGCATTGGTTTTGCCCTGCTGGTCCGAGTTTGAACCAAACTGGCCCCAGTTCAAACCAAACTGGTTCAAAGCTTCTAGGCTCCATTTCAGGTCTGTCCCCCATTTTGTGACACTTTGTTTTGCTCAATTCGGCTCATCGGCTGTCCTCCATTTTGTGAGATTTGTTTTGCTCAATTTGCTGACTTTGCATTGGCTGAGCTATTGATTCTGTGATTCGGCAGAGTTGAGTCTGGCTCTCTGGTAGGCTGTGCACTGTCCCAGTGTTTGAGAGCTGGCACCCTGTTGGCCGGGGGGGGGGGATGCAAAGGTGGGGGCTCCCAAAGGAGGGAGTTTCAAACCTATTTAAACCCAAGCCTCTGGCCTGGAAAATTCTCTCTGGCTGCAGTTGCTGCTTGGCTCTGGCCTGTGTGCTGCTCTCTGTAGCTGTTGGTGTGTGAGTCCTTGCAGACCAGCTGTGCTTTTTTGGTCCCATCCCACGTTCCCTTCTTTGCCTTCTCTCCTCCTGTCCTCTGCTTTAAACTTTTTTCCAGTCTTTGGGGTCCCCCCCCCGCTGCTTCTCTCTCTCTCTCTCTCCTTTGTTTGGCCAGGGCTACCTGGGGCCTGGCCCTCCCTTGCCCCACCACCTACATTGCCCTGCATCCTTCCCTTGCTCTTTTCCTGTGCTTTTTGCTTTCATTTTTAACTGTTTGTGTTTATTTTTCCCTGCATCCCATCCCAGTCCTCCTCAGTTTCTTTGGCAAGAGCCTACCTGCCAGGGCCTGGCCCTGCCCATCCCCAACCCGCCTGCATTGCCCTGCATCTCTCCCTCCCTCGCTCTACTCTCTCACTCTTAGTCCTGTTTTGTTGTTTATTTCCCCCCCCATCCCAGTTCCTTTAAACTTTAAACCCGTGTGTGTGTTTTGTTTGTTTTCTCTCTTTTGCTTGGCCCACTCTCTCTTTCTATCTCCCCCTTCTTTTGGTGGCTGCCAGCACCCCCTTTCCTTCCCTCCCCCATTCCCACACAGCCTTAGTGATGTGCCCGGACCGATCCAGAGGCCATTCTACAGGCCTCCAGACCGGTCCGGATATGGGCAGTTCAGGTTTGGATGGATTGGGGTGGGGGGTTTCTTTAAGGGCGGGGGAGGGTTTACTTACCCCTCCCGCGGTTGCCAAATCCGGCGGCTGTATTTCTTTTAGCAATGGGGCAGCAGGATACCTCCCTGCCACCCCTTCCCCTGCTTGGCTGCACGTTCACCCTTATTTCTTTTAGCAGTCGATGTTGCTAAACGCCGTTGGCTCTCGGATCTCCCGCCATGCATATTTGCTGTTTCCTCGAGGTGTCGGAGGCTGCCTGCGGCGGCTGGATAAACAAGGGATTCTGTCAAATCTCCCTGCCGCCCTCTCCCCGAAGGCTGCAGTCCGCACCGACTGGCACCAGTGTGCATTTCACGACTGGACCAGTGTCAGTGGAACGCATGCTGCTTTCCTGGCCCTCACTGCCCACTGGTGAGAACCGGAGAGAGGGGACCTTGGGTGCTGCCTCTGGCTCCAGCACGTCTCACACTACATTGCAGCACAGGTGGACTGTCTTACACGTGGAGACCATGGATGTCAGGCACACCGAGGAGGAGGTGGTGGACATACTCGGCTGCCAGATAGAGGAGTGGATTGGCAGGTATCCACACCTATCCTGAGGCTTCATTGTCACAGACAATGGCTCCAACGTGACCACCGCCATCAAGTCAGTGATAGGGTGTGTGGACATATGGTGTATGGCGCACATGCTCCACCTGGCTGACAGGGACGGCCTCGGCCTTAGGGAGCTGAAGGTGGCCAGGGAACAGGGCACCAGCCTCCCTAGTGCTGTTGCTGCCATGGCCATGCTTGTCAAGAAGTCTTGAAAGACAGCGGCCCATTTCCACCACAGCGAGAAGTCCAGGCGCCTGCTTCATGAAAGGCACCGTGATGTTGGGCTTCCACGCCATCTCATCCCAATGGATGTAGTGATGCGGTGCAACTCCACCTTCCTCCTGTTTCAGCACCTGCTGGAGCAGGAGAGAGCCCTTGACAACCTGGTAAGGAATGAGTCCTTGGGCGTGTGCAACCTCTCTAATGCTAAGTGGAAGCTCATGTCCAAGATGGTGTTGAAACTTGAGCCCTTCCTGTTTGCCACGAAGAGCTTGTGTGCCAACACACTCCTCTGAGCCAGGCCCTGCCCACAGCTCTCGGCCTCAAGAAGCTGATGTGAAATCTAGATTTTGCTGACCATGCCAGAGGGGTGTGCTCTGGCTGGAAGGCTGAAGACTGGGGTAGCCAACTGGCTTGGTTGTGTGTTGAGTGACAAGGAGGAGTATGTCCTTGCTTGTCTCTGTGACACGACCATCAAGGGCAATGTCGTGTGCGCCAAAGGTGGAGGGACCTCCTGGTGCGGAGAGTTAGAGTCCAGAACAGGTAATTAGGACTGAGAGAGACCAGTAGGGTGGTGCGGGTGCGCCTCCCCCCGAGCAAGCCGCACCCAGCAGGAGCAGCACTGTCAGCAGCCCAGCGGCATCAGCTACCCCTTCCCCTTCCCAGTCCAGCGGCGTGGCATCCCATGCAGTGGCGCCAAAACAGCAGGCACTTCCTCCTGCTAAATCAGCCCAGTGGTTTCAGCGGGTGTGCCTTGGCGCCTTACCCAGTGTGCGGGAGGCTCAACCTACCAATTTTTAAAGAATTAATTTTGGGCTGCATAGGAAACCATTGCTAGACCTTTCACCTACTGTCCTAGTTATTTAAGGTCAACATATATTGTGTTCTTCTGAATGAAAAAGGCTCAACAATGGTTTCCTATGGAGCCTGAAATAATTCTTTAAAAATTCATAAATAAATAACAATAAATCCTATCAAATTGGGGGTGGCCTGGGGGAGTTGAGGCTGGCCCTGCCATGCCCCCAGATCCACTCTGGGGTACCCTGGCACCCCACAAAGGGGTGGGATGGGGCTACCATAAATCCCCATTATTCTCTATCGGAAATTAAAAAATATCTTCAAAAATTCACCAATAATCAGAGAAGTGTCCGATTGCCTTGGGGTGTGGTGGGTGGTAGGCACCCATGGGTGCCTACCAACCACCCCACTTTTGTGCCCCTAGGTGTGCTACATAGGCTAAAATGGGCTGCTTTTTAGATTGTGAGCCCTTTGGGGACAGGGATCCATCTTATTTGTTTATTATTTCCCAACTTCAGAAATTATCTCTTTTTAACTTCATCTTCATCTAACCAACCCTGCTATGGCGAACCTTCCAAAACCAGTTCGAACTGGGTTCAAATTCAAACTGAACCCAAGGGGGGTTCGAGCAAAACCAAAACCAACCTCCCCCACCCGGTGTTTCAAAGCCGGTTCGAATTCGAACCAAACAGGATTTGTGTACATCCCTACTTATTTCCTCTCCCATCTTATCAGCAGCCTTAATTTGATCAATTTGTCTGACTCCCTGCCAGACTTCCAGTATCAGAGCTGAGCTGGGGGAAAATGTTTAAAAGCCATTGAGTGTTGTGAGGTAAGACTGGAGAGGAAGTGGATTTTGCTTCCCTTCCCCCACCCCCTCCTTATAGGTAAAAAGAGCAACCACATGTTTAAGGAATTTTTAATTGCTCCAATCTAGAGTACTTTCTGGAATCAACAAGAGCTGCAGGTATTTGGATGCCATAGATGCTCAAACGTGTTAAATTTGTTTATATTGTATGCTTTTAAACGTTATCTGTCCTGAGCCATCTGGCAGAAATGGAAAAAGTCTAAGAGAGGTTTCATCAACATGCCAATACAGTAATTTTACTGCTGGAACAAAAATGTGTATACACCATCTGGTATACACTTGAATTATTGCAAACAATAATCTCTCCTCTATTTAATTCAGCTAGTGACCTTAATACTAGTTCAGTTCTTAATCATCTGACTATTTCAATACATCTGGCATCTACTTTGCCTCTGACATAGATCCCTCCTAATATTTATTTAAAAACTTAGTCAATTAACCCATGCAATATTTAACTTTAACACATGTCAATCTAATCTTAGAGATTTATCTCGCAGTACACATTGAACAAAGGAACACTATTACATGGTTTCAAGGAAAAGACTCCCTCTGAAAATAATAAACTATCTACAAAGTTTCAAAACAGACTAATATAATTAAGCCATTGGTTTCCAAAGTATGATTTTAATACTGAAATGATTTTAAATTGGTTTTAATTTTGTTTTAATGAGTTATTTGTTTATCATCTGTTTTTATATTTGTGAACTGCCTAGAGCTATCTATATGAGGCAATATAAAACTCAAATAAATAAATAACTGGTATGCATAAGCACATAAGCAGTGTTAGTCTTGGAGTCAGCAGCCGCCTGGGGCACCAAGCTCCACATGTCTATAGTGCTGGTGGTGACACTGGCACCACCATCCAATGTTGCAATCATTCCTGCCTCCCTTACCAGCATCTCCCCCTTTCCCCTCACTGAGGTGGCTTCACCTTTCAGATGCAGATTTGCTGGCTCACAAGAACCATCTGGCTGGAGTATTGCCAGAGCTGAATCTGGAGTGCCTCCTTTCATCCCCATGAATGCAACAGCACAATATGCACTCCCTCCCCTCCCCTGCCCTTGATTGATTGATTGATTGATAAATTTGTATGCTGCCTTTCATTAAAACAATCCCAAAGTGGTTCACACAAAAACTAAAAACAAGACTATAAAAATGACACAATTAAAAAATTAAGCTAAAATATAAAACAAATCTGACTAAAAAGACTTATAATACAAGCATAAGAACTGTACAATATACAAAGATGCAGCAGTAGAGACAAACATATAAAAGCCTGGGGGGAAAGCCAAGGTTTAACACGCTTTCTAAAAACTGATGGAGACCGAGGAATGAATAGCCACCGAGAGAGCATTCCAGAGTCTGGGGGCAGCAACAGAAAAGGCCCTGTCCCACGTGCACGACACCAAAGCCTCCCTCATTGTCAGCACCCGGAGCAGAGCCCCCTCAGATGACCTTGTCAAGTGGGCAGCAACCCTTGGGAACAGGCGGTCCCTCAGGTATCCAGGGCCCAAACTTTTCCCTTCACTGCCAATAGCCACTGCTTGTTTTTGTAGATTGTCAAGCAAGCTCCCCCCGCACTGCTGATGCCAACCTACAAGCCAAGCAAAAACTATGGCAGCCCACATCTGAAAAGTAAAGCCACCTTGGTGAGGGGGAAAGAGTCACAGTGTTGGCACCAGTGAGGAGGGAGCCCCAGAATGTGTTTCTCCTGAGGTGCTATTTGGACTAGGACTGGCGGGTCCCGACTGTCAGAACCAACCAAAACTCTGATCCAGACGAGACCCACTCAGGGGAGAAGGAGGAACATAGCCTGGCCAAGAACCCCAACCCAGGGGGGGAACCCCTAGATCCATCAGGCACTGAGCAGCCAGAGCTTGATGCCTCTCCTGGATCCCTGGGGGGTCAGTGCTCTCCAGCAGGGCTCTGGTCCTATTCCTAGAACCTCCTTTTGCATCCCTGGGACTTCAGAAACAGAAACAACACAGTACCAGGGTTGAGCACCAGCTCTGTAGCTGGAGTGCTGACTTGCTGCTTGGGGCCTTCCTCCCAATGGGTTTACTTAGGAGGAGGGGAAAGTAGCCTGAATCCAGGAACAGGCATTGCTTCTCTCTACTATATAAATCCTCCATGTGGAGCTAGCCTTTGCTGGGTCAGCAGCTGCTTAGCTGTGCTGCTGCCTTGCTGGTCCCCAGGCATAGATAATCACCAGCTTAAAAATATAATAGTGCCATTGCTTCTAGTTCTCTCCCAACTTCAGAAGAAAGCCTTCTCTCTTTTAAACTTCATCTTCATCTAACTAACCATGCTAACTTGGCAAAGAGGCACCTTTTAACATGGTGATTCTCCCACTCCCACAGGCTCTCCTGCTCCTTTTCAAAATGTGCCCCATTTTATAGTAGTGGTAGCAAGAAGAACTGTCCCCTTAGCTAAGCGGGGTCTGCCCTGGTCTGCATCTGAATGGGAGATTACATGTGTGAGCACTGTAAGATATTCTCTTTAGGGGATAGGGCCACTCTAGGAAAAGCATGCAGAAGATTCCCTCTTTGACAACTCCAAGATAGGGCTGAGAGACACTCCCACCTGTAACCTTGGAGAAGCCGCTGCCAGTCTGGGTAGACAATACTGACAAGATGTAAGGCTGCTTCCTATGTTCCTATAGTTTTTCTAAGAGAACTTACATGTTCCCACTTTAAAACATAGTTCTGACAGGAAAATCTGGCAATCAAACCTACATTCTATCTTAAACTCTGCACCACCTCACACGGCTGTTCTGAATCTGAACATCTGGGGGGAAATTAAGATGCACTTACAAACAACTTAATTGTAAGTTTTAGTTGCCTCTTATAATCTCTCTCTTACGCTTACTTTGGTATAATTTAGGTTTCAATCTTGCAATAACTAACAGACCACTGCCTGTGCAGAATTTTGTGGGATCAGAGATTAGAAATTAAAAGCCCAGTAAGCTACTGGCACCTAGAAATTGTCAGTCTAAACAAACACAATGCAGAGAGCCATTACCCTTGAAATTAAATTTAACATGAGATGTATGCATTTTGTGGGATCGTCAGCTGAAATTTAGATTCCCAAACAGAGGGCTTTTTAAAAGATCCCCAAGTATCTGAATACTGTATTGTACAGTATAAGTACACTGCAGGTTGAATTCTAGGGTGATGTTTATATCAGGTGTAATGGGGGGAATGGACTTCTGTAAGTCTCCACAACATGCCTTTGTGGGCATCAAATGCAATGTAATACAGAAATAAATTTTCAATACACACAGGGTAAATTTAGAGGGAACTGTAAGACTAGCATTTCAAATAGCTCATAACATGCTCATAATCAAGGTGGTTAAAAAATGGGATAGAAAAGTAGATTTTCCCATAAAGTCTACATGCTAGACGGGAGGATTCTAGCTCACATTAGCAATCGAGTACTCAACCAAGAGATGTAGCTATTATAGTAATGAAGTAAATGGGCTTTGATTTGTGATACGTAGAGCTCTCTAATTGCCTCTAAGCAAACCAACCACTCACTCCCCACCAAAACAAAATGAACTTGTGCAGAGTGCATTTGCTTAAAACAACACTACAGATATATGTGCAGGGAAGAGAGGTGTGGGAAGAGGCAAGACGTTAGCTCAGTTCTTGCATTTTCTGTCTATGTTACAAGTAAATATTGCCTGCCTTTGAAGGTTACTGCCTGCCTTTGAAGTATTGCTACAGAAGCAATACATCAAACACATTGATGGGTCTTTAACCCCAAAAGGCTCCAAACAGTTACAGGATTCTTAATACACTAAGCACAGGCTATACATATCCTGTACAAGGTGCTCATTATACAAACTAAGGTAAATTGCACCCTGATTAATAAAGCAAGTTCAGTAAGAGATATCTAACTGGGCATAACCCAATAACATTAAAAGTCTGATCACTCAAAAGCTGTTCACTCAAAGCAGACAAAAGAACTGTTGGAATGTTTCAGAAATAAGGATCCTACATGGTAAAACTTTACACACTGCAATACTATTCTAGCTCCTTCTCATTAGCAATATGTGTCCCACCCTTCACAAAGTTCAGGGCTTTCCACTGTCCCTCAGTTCCACAATGTTAAAGCCTAAATCACTTGGAGAGGGATTTATACCCAAGCCAAAAATTTCACTTAATTTTGAAATGTATGCCTCATCATGTTTCTGCCCTTAAACCTGAGATGGACTGGACTGTCAATGAATTGGACATGTGTATGCAATTCCCTTATTAGGCTATTCAAAGCACCTTCTAAAATACTCTCCAGGTAGTACAGTACACACATTTTTCAGATATACCAAGCTGTGCACCCGGGTTACAAACATCTTTTCTGCCACTTCCATCGTTACGTTAAAATACTTGACAAATAAGAGAGCAAGAGTAGTAGAAGGTGCTTTTATTTTATTTTAAAATTTATTTCTCAGATTTGTAGACTGCCCCAAACTTCCATCCCTGTGCAGTTTACAACATAAAAACAAGTTAAAATAAAAACCTTAAAATAATTTAAAAACCACAGTCAAATTGAAGAGCTTGAGTGAAAAAAATGAGTCTTTAGAAGTTGACAGCGATGGGGAGGCTCTTATTTCAGCAGGGAGCACATTCCAGAGTCCCAGGGCAGCAACAGAGAACGCCTTTAGTCAGGTGGGTGTACAATCTGACAAAGCACCAAGTGCTAGCCTACATTAAATGTTTCCCTTGTACTTCCAAACAGGACTTTGCACGTTGGTAAAAGTCAAAATTCCATTTCAGAATTCCCAGCCCCCACCACAAGGAGACAGTACCTCACAGGGCAACTGCCCCAGAGTAGGAGGAAGGTGGCAGGGACTCTTTAAAAGTCTCCCAACACTGGCACGGGAAGAGCTGGGCAGCTGCGCACTGCTGGGAATGCGCAGGAGGAACGACATCCCCCAGGCATCCCTGCATCTCCCAGCCACCCCACAGGAGTGCCCAGCTTTCCCTTAGACATTCCGCGGCTGGCCCCTGCACATTTCCCAGCTACACTGCAGCCACACATCTTTCCCCATACTAGTATGGGCAGCTTTTAAAGAGCCCATACCACCCCCTCCTACCCTGGGGCAGTTGCACTATGAGGCACTGCCTCCTTGTGGTGCAGGCTGGGAATTCCAAAATAGAGTCCTACTTCTAAACAAGCTGTAACAAATAAGAACTAATCTGCCTGCTTTCCTTTCACTATAATCTTAATTGATAATTACCATCCTCACAAGAAAGCCCACTTCAGCCTTAAATGTTAATACGTCCACCATCTTGAACTGGGGTGGATGACATCATCACAAACTACACCGTTGAGCCCTCCCTATGGGTCCCTACACCAGTAGAAAATTTGGTTCAAATCAGTTAGGCAGTTCACAAGCTAGCCCATTTGAGCCTCAAACATTTACGTGTCTGCCATCTTGAATCATGGTGAATGACATCATTACAAAATACATTCTTGAGCCGTCCCTATGTGTTCAAGGGAGAAAAGCTGGTCTGGTGGTAGCAAGCATGAATTGTCCCCTTTGTTAAGCAGGGTCTGCCCTGGTTGCATTTGAATGGGAGACTACATGTGAAGAACACCTGTCTGCTTGCATGCAGAAGGTTCCAAGTTCCCTCACTGGCATCTTCAAGATAGGACTGAGAGAGATTCCTGCCTGCAACCTTGGAGAAGCTGCTGCCAGTCTGGGTAGACAATACTGAGCTAGATGGACCAATAGTCTAACTCAGTATATGGGAACTGCCTTTGTTTGGAGAGGAGAGCTGGTCTGGTGGTAGCAAGCATGACTTGTCCCCATAGCTAAGCAGGGTCTGCCCTGGCTGCATATGAATGGGAGACGATGTGTGAGCACTGCAAGATAATCCCCTCAGGGGATGAAGCCGCTCTGGGAAGAGCATCAAGGTTTCAAGTTCCCTCCCTGGCGTCTCCAAGACAGGGCTGAGAGAGATTCCTTCCTGCAACCTTGGAGAAGCCGCTGCCAGTCTGTGAAGACAATACTGAGCTAGATAGACCAATGGTCTGACTTAGTATATGGCAGTTTCCTATGTTCCTATGTAGGCTAAAAACATTGTCTGGGACATTCATAAGGGCTCTGCACATTCCCAAGGACATCATTCATTTTAGCATACCCCTACATTCAGCTATACTTTGTTCTAACACTGCATCATGGTTTGCCAGCCTGGATCTCATAGGAGGGAAATGATGTTGAAAGAAAATATTACTATTCCATTGTTTAAGAGTTTAAAATACTGTTTAAGCTACTTAAATGTGTGAACTTAAAAATGCTCACCAGCACATTTGAAAAACCAGTTTTAAATAATGTTTAGGTGTTTGATTAGATCCCATGTCAACAAAACAAATAAGCAGGATTCTAAACAAAATGCCCTACCTTGCAAAGTCGATTTTGACTCCAGGCACCCACAGAGCCCAGTGGTTTTCTTTTGGAGGGGTTTACCATTGCCTCCTCCCACGTAGTATGAGATGATGCCTTTCAGCATCTTCCTATCTCGCTGCTGCCAATATAGTACCAGTGGGGATTTGAACGGCAACCTTCTGCTTGTTAGTCAAGCATTCCCCGCTGCACCACTTAGGGTAGCTATTATCTGCTACAGCTCAGATAGCAGAGATATAGGAAGATACTGAAAGACATTATCTCATACTGCATGGAAAGATGCAATAGTAAGCCCCTCCAAAAGAAAACCACTGGGCTCTGTGGGTGCCAGGAGTCGAAATCGACTTAACAGCACACTTTACCTTCAACTGACTTAGTAACCTATATTTTAAAAACCAAGAAGTGCTCCTCCCTTACATGGAATTAAACGTCAAGCCTTTGGAGCACTAAACTTAACAGCTTAAAGAATGCAACAAGAAACTACCCATATGTTCAACAAAAGACTTTTTATGCATTTTTTTTCCTTGCAAAGGGTGGCATTTATAACATAAGGGCAGGAAGGAGGCGCACCATCTGAAGAGATCTGGGTCCCAATGAGTACATCAGTCAGCCAGTTAGCAAGCTCGTGTTTTTCACCAAGCAACGCGCACACGCACGCAACGCACGCACAGACACACGTGTCCTGCCAGCTCACTCACAGGTCGCTCGAGGCAGCCCCCCACGACCACCCCTCTTAGAACCAATGAGGCACCTCTGCTTAGAGACTCGGTGAGGCTCTCGGTGCTGGACTGCTCGTCTCCGGGGACGCTTCTCTTCAGGCTTCCTCCGCAAACCCTAGGCCGAGGGGACCGGCCGAGCGGACTCCCGAAGGGGGAAAAGACGCCACTGAAGAAACGGAGGAATCTGCGCTCCTGGGAAGGGGCGGTGCTGCCGGCGGGACTCTCCCAATCCACCAGCCGCTCCGAAAGTCTACGTAGGTCGCCGCTGCTGCTCTTCTTGCCCTCGCTGCATTCCAACCCTTGGCCCGCTGCTTCTTCAGCCGCCGTCAGTGTATTGCGCCTCCCAGCTCCTAGCCGCCCGGCACCGGTGATCGTGTCAGGGAGAGAGAGGCAGCCTGAGCTGCTGTGGCGTTTGGTCCGGGCCAGGGCGCGCAGCCGCAGCACCTCCCCCCCACTCCAGTGTCTGAAACTGCAGCTCCGGCGCAACGGAGCCGCTGGCTGCTGCCTCCTGGGACTGAGGAAGGAGGCGGCACCGGCGGCTACCTCCTCGGGGCATGCAAAGGGGGAGCGCGGCGCCCGGAGTGCCCCCGCGCTCTGCAGTTCCGCCTCGGAGCCCCCGAGAAGTAGAGTAGCAGCCTCCTGCGCCAAGTCCTTCCCCCGCGGCCGCTCTGCATAAGGCCATCTACAGCCAAGCCCAGCTCGCTTAGCCACCTTCAGACGGCCCAACTCCAGCTGCCCAGTGCTAAGGGTCCGGAAGGTGCGGAAAGCCTGCCTAGCAGCACACTTGGCCGATTTGCCGTCTTCCTCCTCCTCCTCCTCCAGCAGCAGCCCATCTCGGGACAAGCCGGCCACGCCGAGCGCTTCCTTCTTCACAAGGGTCACCGAGATGCGATAGACCGTTTTCCGCTGGAGGGTCCCCCGCTCCATCGCGCACAAGGAAGACTGGGCGGGGGGCGGGTCGCTACTCTCCAGGAGGTACATCTCGCACAGCCTGTGCACACGAAGGGAAGCTGCTCACAGTTGGAGTCAAGCGCCAAATCCTTTGTCACCGCGCCTCCCTCGAAAGGAAAATCTTCCACGAATCACTTCGGTGGGCACCTCAGCTGCTCCTGCTGGCACCAACCTTCCCTCCTGTTTAGCTGCCTATGGAAGTAACTGCATAGCTCCATGTCTACAGCTCCTGCCTATGATTCACCAGATCTTGGTGCCGCCTTTTCTCTCTCCTGACAAAAAATTATAAAATGATCAACGCCTAGGCGTTTTAAATACATGAAGCGAGATTTTTCTCGTACAGATCCTCAAACGCAGCAGTACGCAACACAGCAGTGTTCGAGGGGATTAGGATACAAGCAGCCGCCCTCCTGTTTTTATTGTTTACAGAGGACTGCCCGTTTACATAGTGTCCTTTTTGCAGAGTAATCCGATTATATATTTCGTCCTCGCTATACTGCGTGAAGCGCCAGCCAAGTATTATCCTTGTGATCAATTGTGACCAAAAAGGAAAGAAAGATGATTTAAAAATAAAAAGGAAGGAGCCCGTTGCCGCCAATAGCTGAAGGTCTGAGGGTAATCCGACTCCTAGACAAACGCGTTCCTCGCCTGCAATCAGCATACTATAGCCTCCGAACATCAGAAACAGCAGATATCCCAAATAGCTCAGTTTCAACCTACAGAGAGACGTGAAATTCCGGAGTGGATTTCAGTTTCTCTACGGAATGAGCTAGCATTCGGGTACACACGCTCCAAATAACAGCCGGATATATAGGGCAGGGCCGTCTCTAGCCTTTACAGGGCCCAGGGAGAGAAGGGTGGGGGCGCTATGCTGGATCACTGTTGTTTTCTGTGTCTGCCCATCTTGATTAGCGCACAGCGCCTGTGAATGCCCAGGAGGTGAGCACCCGTCTAGTTGCCATCCCACACCCCTCTTCAGACAGACCTGATTTAGCAAGTATAGACAGTGAAGTTTAACTGAAGTTTGTAGCTTTCCTTAGAAATCCAGTTCCTGCAGGATCAGGTTTTTTCGTTATGCATCTCAGTATAACAATTAAGTCCAACAAAATCAAGTTCTGTGGAACTTAACTATCTCATCCAAAAGCAAATTAATGCTCTTAACCTATACCCTTAAGAGTTCTAGGTCTGGCTACTAGGGATGTGCATGGAACCAGGCAGGAGGCTGCTGCTTTAAGAGAGGGGGAGGGTGCACTTATCTCTCCCTCCGCTCTTCTCCTGCTGGTGCTCCTTTTTTCTAAAGTTCTTGGGGCGGCAGCGTACCTACCTGCCGCCCCATTGCCCCCGTTTACCGGATACAACGTGAAGTATCAGACGCACCTGTGGCCGGCAGCAGCCATGCTGGCGCCTAGTCACGTGTAGGCCCATTAGATACTTCCGGTTGTATCTGGTAAATGGGGGCAATGGGGCAGCAGGGAGCTACACTGCTGCCCCAATTAACTTTAGGGGAAAAGGAGCACCAGTGGGGGGAGAGTGGAGGGAGGCATAAGTGCACACACACCCGCCATCGAAGTGGCTGAACCAGCCGCCTTTCGTTCTGATTTGCAGGCCCATAAAGGGCCTCTCAACCAGTTCTGTGTACATCCCTACTGGCCACAGCCAGCTCAAATTGCAAGAATTTGAAAATGCTTCTGAAAACTTACCCAGAACTAAACAGTTGTGTAGGAAAGCTCAACTGCAAGCTCCAATTGCAAATACATAATCCAGCAGGAGCCTTAGGCTCAACATCCAAGTTCAAAATATCTTAGCTTGATACTCCATGCCACAGTTTCCAGTCTGCAGAATCATGAAAATAGGCTTCTTACTACAGAAGAATCCATTTTCATGAGCTTTAGGTTATTCAATCACCAGCAGCAACTTTCAAGTACAAATGCATAGTTCCTTCAAAGATTTCAGTCTCTTCGAAGGTGTGGTTCCTTTCTCCTCCACCATCCACACCCCTAATCAGGAGTTAACATATTTCTATATCCTGATCTTAAGGCCAACTCTGTGTGAAAATGAACTACACATTTCAACAAAAGATACAAGCACCTCTTCAAAGAACATTTTAATTTCCCCTCTTGGTATATGAGAAACATTTGTATATTTGGACAGACAACTCCAACCTGATTTTTATGAACTTGTTAAGAAGATAAAATACCTACTAGGATAACTGAGGTAACTTAACAATCCAGATGCCACTTTTCCCTAGAGAGGAAGCGGGTAAGGAAATCAGACCTCTTCCTAAGAAAACAGGTAAAATATGCTGTTTAAACTAGTTAGCTCAAATTCTGAGTGAACCAGATTTTCTAAAAAGACTTGAGACTAACCTGGCTTCTATACAGGTTTCTATAGCAGTAGTATATTGTTGGTGGTACCAATGTTACACTATCCAGGAATTTTGTGGTACACTGGAATATTTGTTAGCATAATTGGAACTACTGCACACTGCAGCAAAAAACACCAACTTCACATATACTCTGATGAGATCTGAGCTGTCGGTGACTGACCAGGAGGAGAGAGATCTTGGGGTTGTGGTAGGCAGCTCATTGAAAGTGTAGTCTCAGTGCACAGCAGCTGTGAAAAAGGCTAATTCCATGCTAGCAATAATTAAGGAAGGGGGTTGAAAATATAAATGCTGATATTATAATACCCTTATACAAATCTATGGTATGGCCACATCTTGAGTACTGTGTACAGCTTTGGTGCGATTTTTGGAAGATATTGTAGAACTGGAAAAGGTAGATAAGAGGACAACCAAAATGATCAGGGACCTGGAGCACCTTCCTTATAAGGCTAGGCTACAGCATCTGGGGCTCTTTACCTTGGAAAAGAGGTGACTAAGGGGAGACATTATCGGGGTATATAAAATTATGCATGGAGTGGAGAGGGTGGACAGAGATAAATTTCTCTCTCTCACACAACACTAGAACCAGGGATCACCCCATGAAACTGAAGGTCAGGAAATTTAGAACCGACAAGAAGAAGTACTTTTTTACATCGCGCATAATTAATCTATGGAATTCTTTGCCATGGGATGTGGTGATGGCCACCAGCTTGGATGGCTTTAAAGGGGGCTTAGACAAATTCATGATGGACTACATTGACTATCAATGGCTACTAGTCTGGTGGCTGTGGGCCATTTCCAGTCTCAGAGGGACAATGCCTCTCAGTACCAGTTGCAGGGGAGCAACAGCAGGTGAGAGGGCATGCACATACCTCTTGCCTGTGGGCTCCACAGAGGCATCTGGAGGGCCACTATGTAAAACAGGATGCTGGACTAGATGGGCCTTGTGCCTGATCCAGCCGGGCTATTCTTAATAATCAATGAGCCCCTGGTGGCGCAGTGGTAAAAACTGCCGCCCTGTAACCAGAAGGTTACAAGTTCGATCCTGACCAGGGGCTCAAGATTGACTCGGCCTTCCAGCCTTCCGAGGTCGGTAAAATGAGTACCCAGAATGTTGGGGCCAATATGCTAAATCATTGTAAACTGCTTAGAGAGCTTCGGCTATAGAGCGGTATATAAATGTTATTGCTAAGTGCTAATAACATTAAGCAAGTAGCTCCAGCATTACCTCTGGTGATGGTTTTGCTCTTCTACATAAATTGGGGAGAATAGCTCAGAATATAGTATAGGAGTCAAAGCTCACCTAAAAATCTCACTGGCTGATGTCTAGACCAAATTACTCATGAGTAACCCTACTGAAGTTAATGGAAGAAGCTAATCCTGATTAATTTCTGATTAATCCTGATTAGTTCACCTTTAGCTGTGAATAGGCATCGGCAACTCTTTTTATGTGTATAGATGGCACTGGGTACATACCTAGAGATTGGGGCGCAGCCATAATAATGCCCATATTTTAGCAGAGTGATAGATATGATCCTGCCAATTACTGCCCAATCAGCCTGTTGAGTATTGTGAGTAAGCTTTACTCAAGGAATTTAGCCTGGAAGCTTCAAGATTAGATGGAGAACGAAAGTATTCTGGGGGACAAACAGACTGGTAGACATTCCAAGTTTGTTGTATGTGGATGAGCCTGCTATAATCTCATGAACTCCAGTCAGTCTTAGGAGAGCTCTTAGGCACCCAGCTAATTATTGCAATGAAAATCATCTGGTAATTAATTTTCAGACATTTAAAGTGATGGCCTAAATCCTAAGAGACTTAATTGGTACACAGAAAATCATTAGAAAGAACCGGTCAATAGCTTCAAATATTTGGGTATGGGTTTTCACGCCACTGGGTCATGGAAGGCCCATGCAGACTCTGTTGTCCAACAGGCACAAAGGCACATCAGTATTAAAATTCTTTCACTCCAAAGGTGATGTTATCCCTGCAGCATTAAAGTTGTTTACTGCCAAATATCATCCCAACTCCTATATGGTGCACAAGTGGGCCCCTACCCTAATTATAGGCCATTGGAGACCATTTAATATAAGTTTATGAGCAATATTTAGGGCCCCTAGATGTATCTCCAGTGTAGCACTAAGGTTGGAAATGGGCCTACAGAGAGTAGAAACAAAAGCATGGATCCCAATCTTCAATTACTGGCTTAAGATCATTTTCCCCCTTTGGGGCTAATTCCCCTTGTGCTGGCCGACAGGTTTGAATCCTCCTGGACACAAGCACTTTTGGGTAAACTTTCATCACTTGGCTTTTCTATTGAATGTCTGTCATTATTTGTATGTAATCAAGCTAAGGAGATCCTCAAACAGAGAATCTTGGACACTGAGCATCAAAATGACTTAAGTTCCATTTCAGAGCCTGTAAGAGCCTTGGTGATTATAGCTGGGAACCTGCCAGTTATCTATTGTCACTTTCTCTTCCGAGTTATCACAGAGTGTTTCTCAGAGCAAGATAGGATACTTTACCATCAGCAGTTTTATTTGGAAAGTTTGAAATAAATCCCTTAGGCCAGTCGGATCTGCCCAGGCGAGGCTGAATCTGTCCACCATGTACTTATATTGTTCTTTTTATAAGGACAGTCAGCATAATCTTATTACTCCCTTACTACATTTTCCCAGCCAAGTTGCTGAATTTTATGCCACACTTCTTCTTGCAGATAAGATATCTTCCATCACTCAAAATGTTGCCAAATTTTGTGTGGCTGCTGTCAAGATCTGTCAACAGTTAACTTCTGGCTCAGTTTCCTGGATGCCACTACAAAATGGCTATTGTGTTGGTGTGTATTGTATGACTGAATTCATATCTAAATTCTATTGGCCTGCTTGTATGTCTTATCATTGATCGTAATAAAGCTATTCATTTGTCCATCCACCTTTAGTTATAATGAATGTTTGAAAGCATAATAAACTATCAAAACCAGAGGGATTTGCAAGTAAGATTTTAGGTCATGGCATAGATTTTCAGTGCCCTGAATAACTCCTTGTTCCTCCCCATGAGTAGCAAAGACAGCACAAACTAAGCAAAGCATTTTACACACTACAGAAAAAGCTAAACATCTTAAGTAAAACTGTATAATTAATACAATTCAGCTTTTAGTGTTATAGGGCCCTCCTACCAGCAGGGGTTATATTCATATGAACACATATATGGGATCCAAGGCCTTAAGCTTCATTAAAGTCTATGGGCATGTCAAGTAACCCATACTTTATTTCTCATCAGGGTGGATTTGATTTAAATCAAATCGATTTAAATCACTAGTTAGTAAGACTAGATTTAAATCATGGTTTTTACATAAAGACTCATTCTTGCTGGTATAATCTTAATATTTACAACCAGATGAAGGTTTCCTCTTCTAGATAGAAAAATTGCCCAAAATAATCTTACAGAAACCTCTGGAAGAGCATGACATTGTGAATGGATTAATAAAATCTATTTACCAAAAAATTTAAACATTGCATATATACAGCCTCATGCTACATAATTAAAAACTAATCCTTAAATAGAAAACTATCTTTAGATAGATTTTTTCCTCAAGAAGCATTTTATTAAAAAAATCTGAATTAAAATTTTAAAATCTGATTTAATTTTTTTTTAATTATTTGTTTTAAAATATCATTGATTTTTATCCACCCTGTTTCTCATTCAACAATGAAGAATTCTTAACTAGGCCACTAGAGATACTCCTACTATTACAATGACAGATTGTTTCACATTACTTTTGAGATGGGCTATTTATAAGGACAAGGCCTCTGGGTGGAAAATGTTTTGTTGCAGTAACAGAAATACCAAGTATATCTCACATCACATTTGTATTAAATCATTCATCTATGAGAGTGCAATACCCTAAACCAATTTAGAAAAGTCGCAGTTTTATCTGCTAGATTATTTTCTCAAACCTATGGACCACTATTAATTCACAGACAAATAGTGGTCCATAGGATTGCAAAACTGCATCTTGCACTGTGAGGCCCCAACTTCAGGAGGGCTTTTTGAAGTGTTGTAGGATGTTGACAAAAAGGAAGGGCTCAATGCATGAATAGCAATAGCAATAACACTTACATTTATATACCGCTCTATGGTCGGAGCTCTCTAAGCGGTTTACAATGATTTAGCATATTGCCCCCAACATTCTGGGTACTCATTTTACCGACCTCGGAAGGCTGGAAGGCTGAGTCAACCTTGAGCCCCTGGTCAGGATCGAACTTGTAACCTTCTGGTTACAGGGTGGCAGTTTTACCACTGCACCACCAGGGGCTCATTGAATGAGAGATAGTGTCAGAAGAAGGGTGTTTTGATTTCTTGGGCACTAGGGAACATTTTGGGAAAAGCAGAGCCTGCACAAAAGAGAATTCTTTTGAAGAGAAAAGAGCTGGTCTTGTGGTAGGAAGCATGACTTGTTCCCTTAGCTAAGCAGGGAAAGGGACACCTATCAAATGCTATTATATGCAAATACTAGAAGTGCCTGAACCGAGATGCTTGGTTTTAAATGAGAATATAGACATAGTGGGCATAACAGAAACCTAGTTAAACATTGAAAACAAGCTGGAAATGGTTATTCCTGCATATTAACACTATAGAAAGGACAGGCAGGGTTGCATTGGTGGTAGAGTAGATCAATATAACCAGTCAGAGAGGGTATTTAGGTGGACTTAACTACTCCACAGAATCATTGTGGATAATCATACCAGGCCTAAAAAGTAATTTATTACTGGGAGCATACGATGATCCTCCTGATCAAAATGTCAAGGTTGATTTTGAAGAAATGAATGTGGAGAGGTAGGAGGGAAGTGTTATAATAATGAGTGAGTTCAATTCCTGCACAGACTGGGCAACTTCATGTTCAGGCAACCAGATTTCTAGATATGCTAGATGGCAGTGCTTTAAAGCAGAATGTGATGGAATTAATCAGAGGAGAGGTGAAACTAAGTTTTCTCCAAAGTGGAGACCAGGACCTGATATGAGATGTAAGTATTGTTCAACCAACAGGAAATAAGTTACTAGAGTACTATCTGATTCAATGTATGGGGAAATTGCTCAAATAGTCCAGCACATGCACACCCACCACAGAAATACATATATCCAGGATTAGGGAACTGGTAAAGAGGAAACTGAAGAGGAAAGTCAGATATTGGTATTCCTGTTACTGCAACAAAAATTTTGTTGCAGTACAAGATGCAAGGGAATTTCAGTAGAAGAAAGCACAACACATACACCTCAATGTGCATCAAACCACTTTCTGAAGGAATATTTATTCAGATTACATTTCTACACTCTGTCTCTGCTCAAAGAGTACACAAAGTAAAGTCCAACAACACAGATACATACTGTTTAACACCATCTAAAATATATAGTATTCTGACTCAAGAGCAACCAATAAGAATACAGAGCAATTTCTAAAACTACAGCAGGCTGGAAACCGACTCAACATCTGACAAACAGTTTCCTAAAGAGAAACATTTTTACAGTTCAAAGCAAAGCTTCCAGAAAGGGAGACTGCAGAGCTCCACAACCTAGGTGTCATCACTTAGAAGGCCCTGTCCCAGGTTACCACTACTCAAATCTCAGAGTGGTACGATCCAAAGCAAGACCCCATTGTTGAGCCTAATGTTTGGACAGATTCATATGAGGAGAGACAGCCCTTCAAATACCCTGCTCATGAACCATTTAGGGTTTTAAAATAACTAGCACCTTGAATTGTCCTCAGGAACTAATCAAGAGTCAATGAAGCTGGTAGAACAGGGCTTCTGACAATCTCACCACAGCATTTTGAACTAATTGTAGTTTCCCAATGCTTTTAAGGGGCAGCCCCATGTAGAGATTACTGCCTTTGTGGTGGTCAATAATATATTTTCCATGCACATTTATTCCCTGTGTGTTTTTTGTCTTGATCTCATTTTCAGTAGCCTACTACTGGAAAATCAGATAATGAAGCAATCAAATCTCAGTGTGACTAGTGCATGGGTGATAATGACAGATCTGCTGTCTGTATGATCACAGCTGGTATACTAGGCAAAGCTGTGCATTGGACTCCAGGCCATACATGGCCACTCTTGCTCTAGGAGCAAGGCCAAGTCAAGAAGAACCACCAAGTTGTATCCCTGGACCTTCAGAGGGAGTGCTAGCCTGTCCAGAGGAGGCAATTCACTAAAATCCAGGTTGACTTTCCTGCTGACCAGGACCACTGCTGTCTTGGTTTTAATTTCCACTTTTTATTCTATATCCAGTCAATCACTGCCACCAGGCAGAATTTCCACTGCTTCCCTGGCATCAGCTGGAAATGAGTGATAGAGCTGCGAATCAGCAGCATACCAGGGCATATCGAAAATCAAAATCTAATCCATCAATAAATGGCTCTATCTCCAAGTCTAGGTTCAGAGCATTCACCATTTCTTTTGACAAGAGTAAAACAGAGCTGGGTATCATCCATATATTGATGACATTGCAGTCCTCTTCTTCAGAAGGCCTTCCCCTCAGTGGTTCTATGTAGATGTTAAACACTATGAGGAACACAACCAAACCCCGAGGAAACTGATAGGTCAGAAGCCAAGGAGGCCCCAGTACTACCTTCTAGACCTGACCTCTCACCAAGGTAGAATCGGAACCAGTCTAAAACCTGTTTCCCCAATTCCAACCCTGTAAGTAGATCCAGAAGAATACTATGGTTGATGGTATCAAACACTGCTGAGAGGTTCAGCAGAACCAACTCCTCCTGTCCAATAGGCCATCCACTAAGGTGACTGAAGTGGTTTCTGTGTTAAATTCTTGGTGGAAACCAGAATGAAACGAGTCAAGATCTGTTTGCCTTTGCACAGTTTCACTTAGGGAGCCAGATGCATTCCAACCTTGAGCAAGCCACAGTTATCCAAGCCCTAGTCACTTTACTACTTTATGGCAGTTACTTTAATGCACTGTATGTGGGTCTAGCCTTGAAGAGTACTTAGAAGCTTTAGCTAGTACAAAATATCATGGGCAGAATATTATCAGGAACCAGGGGTGTGATATTGCATCAATTTTGAAGGAATTGCAACATTGCCAGTTCATTTCCAGGATCAATTCAAGGTGCTGGTTTTAACCATGAAAGCCCTGGATATCTACATATTTAGCTCATAGCAAAATCTGCCCACATGATGAGGGTGCTGTTGCTCTGTGCCAACACCAGCTGTTTGTTGTGATGTAAGTCGGGGCCTTCTTGGTAATGTCCCCCTAGCCTCTGGACTGCCCTCTTCAATGATGTCTGTGCCCTCCCAACCCTTTCAGTCTAGGGATGTATACAAACTGCGGTTTGAGCACTTTTAAAGAATTTGGACTGGGAATTTTAAGAAAAAGGAAAGCAGGTCCTTACCTGCTCTTTGTTGTCTCATGCAGCTTCCTGTTGGGGTGGTGCACATCCCAATAAACCCCACGTGGTGTTACACAGCACCTACACATCTGAGTGGTCAGCAACACCATGCTGATTATGCAAATGGTGCATGCACAGACATCATGTGCTTGCTGATGCCGCACAGGGGCTATTGGGATGCGCACTGCCCCAGCAGGAGGTTGCATGGGGCGGAGGAAAGCAGGTAAGGACCTGCTCTGCTTTTTCTTAAAGTTCCCAGTCCAAATTACCTCAAAGTGCTCGAACTGCAGTTCAAACCACAGTTTGTGCACATCCCTATTTCCATTTTCCACTGCCACTTAAATACTATGTTTTTTACCCAGACATTTAATGTTTTTCTGTTTGGGATTATATGCTTGAAACTGGTTCTGTCTCTTTATCGACTGTTGTTCTTCTTTTGGTTGTTTTTATTGTACACTAGTATTTTTAAGCCCGTTAAAATAACGGGTGCTAGTACCTCCCCCCCTTTCTTCCTTCTCCCTCTCTCTTGCCCTCCTTTCCTTCCTTTCTCTCTCTCTCTCTTTTTCATTCCTTCCTTTTCTCTCCCTCCCCCTCTTTCCTTTCCTTCCTTTCTTCCCCCTCTTCTCCTTCCCTTCTTTCTTTTTTCTTTCTCTTTCCCTCTTTCCTTCCTTTCTTCTTCTCTCTCTCTCTCCATTCCTTCCTTCTTCCTCCCTCTCGCCCGCCTTTCCTTTTTCTCTCTCTCTCTCTCCCTCTTTCCTCCCTCCCTTCTCTCTCGCTCTCCCTCTCTCTCCTTTCCTTCCTTTCTTTCACCTCTTCTCACTCCCTTCTTTCTCTTTTCTTTCTCTTTTCCTCTTTTCTTCCTTTAACGGGCTCGCTCTTTGGGGCTGGCTGCTCCTCCCTCCCTTCTGTTTTTCTTTTGTCCTTCTTCCTCACTCCTTTCTCCTTTTTCTTTCTCCTTCCTTCTGTTTCCTTCTTTCCCTTCCTCCCTCCCTCCTTCTTTCTTTTGTCCTTTCCCCTCCCTTCTCTTTTTCTCTCCTTCCTTTTTTCCATCTTTCTATTGTCCTGTCTCCCTCACTCACTCACTCCTTCCTCTCTCTCTCTCTCTCTTTGCCTTCCTCCTTGATGAAGTAAGCATGCTAATTGGAAGCTTGATAATATAAACTGTTTGTTGGCATCCATTATGGGGTTGCTGTCTTTTAGCAGCATTAAATCATTGCATGGGAGCACTGTCAAAGAACCTCTTCATTTCCTTTTAGTGACTTCTTACTGCCCCCAGTTGAAGTTTAACAGAAAAGGAAGGACATGATGTAGTTTTGATGACAGGTAACCAATGCCTTCCAAATGAATAAATTCCATCACTGGCTGCCACAAAGTGTGCTAATTATTTCCTCTGATATATTTAAAGCCATGAAAGTCTCTCTCTAAAGCGTGCAGCTTACAGTCATAGTCTGCCCTACTGCTGTACTGAGAGTTGATATAAAACTGTTTATTTTAATGTAGTAAACACTCCTTTATTTTTTTTAGCAAGTATGTCTTCTGTGTTTATCAAATACAGTATGTGTTAATTTCCCCCCCCCCCCTTCTTTTAAATATATGTGTTTGGATTCTTCCCACCCACCCCCCACCCGGATTTTCTTTTCTATTTTTTTCTCAAGTTTTTTTTCCTTCTCACCTCAATTTTGTGAGGAGCTTTATCAACTCTTATCCCTGCCACCTAGCCTAAGTGCCTGGAGCCAGGCTCATTTATGTAGCTGGGTTAGATCTAATTAGAATGGCCAGCAGTCGTGTTGGGCTGTTTTGTGCTTTTTCCCTCACTCGCGGCTCGGCTGGGCGAGCGCAGCCAGCGATTTCCTTTCCTGGCCAGGGAGTTCTCTCTTCTCTGGCTCTAGAGTGTACTCTGTGCTTGAGGGAGAAGAAGGGTTTTCTCTTTGTGGAGGACACAGGGCTTTTCGCAGTGGGCTTTTTCTCCCGCCTTTTCCCCCAACTGAGAAGGCGCTGTGGAGAAAGAGCTTCTGAGCGGCTGCTCCTGTGTACTGTTGGTCTCGTGGCGGCCGTTGGTTATATCGTTTGCGGCGTGCATGCCACCGCCGTCTTTCCCTGCTCCATTCTCCAGCTCTGCTTCCGACCATGCCATCCCTCTCTCAAGCAGCTCCACGGCTGAGGAGCCGCAGAATTTGTAGAGGTACGGCTGCTCCTTCCCGCTGTTCGCTCTCCTCCTCCTCCTCTTCCTTCCGTGCGGTTTACATTGTGTGCTTTTTAACCGCCTGGTCCCTGCCGCTGGGTCCCTTCTCCATTCTGTGTCCGCCGCTTTTTAAGTATTTGCGGCTGTTTTCCGTTGCTCCCGCTGCCCTCCCAGTCCCCTCGCAGCCGCCTCTGCCTCCAAGCGGCTGTCGCAGCCATCTTTATCTGCCGCCCATGGGTGGTCTGGTCCCGCCGCCGTCTCTGCCTCCCAGCGGCTGCCGGAGCCGCACCTGTCCTCCCCGTGGCCAGGCAGAGTCAGAAACATGGCCGCCTGGTGCCTGTCTCCGTTTCTGCCTCGGCCGTTCTGCGCATGCGGTCCACGCATGCGTAGAACGGCCGAGGGAGGCACGGACACACGCTTGGTTGTCCACGGACGGACACCAAGCCTTTTATTAGAGAGGATTGTGAGTTTTAAGGTGGGGTGTTATAGTGTAGTTTGTTATGAGAATCACCTTGGGATATGAAAGACTGGTATGTGGTGGTGGTTAGAGTTCTGAACACCACATATCAATCATAAAAAAATTCTTAATGGGAAAGGATGCTGCAGACACCTTCTCTCTTCATGACAACAGTCCTCGCATATGGGCCTCTTCAGAATTGCGGACTCTCACTACACCCAGCACTCTGGACAGGGCCAGATTATAAACATGCTAAGGCCCTAAATGCCAGCAGGTTTTAAAACTCCACAGCATTACCAAAAAAAAAAAAAAATCCAACTAAAAGGATAATGAAAATAGAAATAAAAGGTCTTTAGTTTTTTGTTGCATATTCGCCAAATAAAATAATACCTATTTGACCCTAAACTGCAGCTTACTTTGCTTGCCTCTAAATCCATTAGATTCTAGAGAGGTATGTGGGATGATAGAGAAAAACAAATAGCACTCCAAAATGCATAGGGAAGGATTGCCAATCTACTGGTGATCCCTATAATTAAGTGAAAGGAGCAGGGAGCCCCTCATCTCCATGGCACTTCATCTGGCCATGGGTCAAGTGACCCACCCATAGGACAACCTATGAGGAACTACCTCCTGTCTCAGAAGTCGCCTCACAAGGCCAGAAGTGTCTGTGGTGGGGGAGCAGAGAGACCTTTTCCCAGGCTGTGCTTTTCCAAATAGCATTCAGACGGTTAGGAAAAGCAAGGCAACTAGCTCTTCTTGTAGCAGCTTTAGAATTCCCAGCAGAAGGGCCTATAATACTTAAAAACACCTTGCTCATAACAGCAAACATTTAGACTTTCAGTGCAGCAGCACTAACATTCTTCGTAAGACTTATGAGAATAACATGGATGAGGGTGGGTTCACTAACCTGTTCACTATCCCAAGGTCCTTACCTTACCTGGAGGAAGTGTGAGATAAAGAGATACATTTTTTGTGATTGTTCATGTCTGAACACTCTACACTCCAGTAGAATCTATATGCCAATCTATATGTCAGGATCCAAGAGGGCACATTAGAAGTATACTGGATTTCGATCAAGAATTAAAATTTAAACACCACGTGTGAAGAAAACACCACTTAAACACCACGTGTGAAGAAAAGTAAGAGCTGGGAAAGTTTGCAGAAACACAGCCAGACATGCTGTGACGAAGCACAGAGAGGAGTGTGCACATACCCAGTTCAAGTCTGAGTTGGACTCGAACTCAAACAGACATGTTCAGTTTTGTGCCCCCAAACTAGAACTGCATTTCAGCTCAAATTTGAGCCAATTCGGGGTTCTATATTTTTTTTTATTTTTTTATTTTTTATTTTACTCACTGCTGGGTCTGGTGGCTTCCAGGGGGTTATGCTGTGGCCATGGGGGAGGTCTCCAAAGGTTCCCCCTCCACACACCGGCCTCCCCCCAGTCTTCTATGGGCTCATTTTGGCCCTTTTTGAGGTGGTGGTGGTGGTGGTCATTTTAGAGGCTGCCATGCCCTGGCTATTTGCATGGCCTGAGACATGACCTGGCCACTCAAACAGCCAGGGTGCATGCACAGCAGCCTCCATATTGGCCAGCAACACCTCAGAAAGGGCCAAAACTTCCCAAAACCAGGACAAAATGGCCCATAGAAGATCGGAAGGAGACCGGTGGGGAGAGGAGGGTGGACCTTCAAAGACAAGCCCCACCACATCTACATTCACAAGCTCTGGGGGCCGCCGGAACCAATGCTAAGGGGTATGTGTGTGTGTGTGTGTATGTATGTGTAAACTGTTAGAACCCCGAACCGGCCTTGGGGAGCTCAGTTCGATGGTGAACCAGCTCAACCTTGAGCCAGTTTGCACATCCCTAAATGCAGATATCTATCTTAGCTCAAGAATGTCTTACACTTACCCATGCTGTAAAAGAAAACCTAATGCTTTTTAACAGCTACATGAAACCACTGGGTGAGATCATCACGGGATTTGGTGCTGGGTGTTATCAATATGCTCATGACACCCAAATCTATTTCCCCTTATTAATATCAGGAAATGCCATTAGCCCCTTAAATGACTGCCTACAGGCATAATGGGCTGGGTGAGGGATAAAAAACGGAAGCTGAATCCAAGTAAGATAGAGGTGCTCATTCTTGAGGGTCGTAATCTGTAAGATGGGATAGAACCTACTGGATGAGGTTACACTCCCCTAGAAAGAACAGGTTTGTAGACTGGGAGTGCTCTTGGACTACTACAATGCCCTCTATACGCTGCCTTTGTATGTAGTTCAGAAACTTCAGTTACCTCAAAATGCAGCAGCCAAATTGATCTCTGGATCCATTTCCAAATCAATTTTTGATCTCCAAAGTGATCAAACCAGACAGACCACATTTTGCCAGTTCTTAAACAGTTGCACTGGGTGCCAAAATGTTTCCAGACAAAGTAAAAAGTGCTGGTTATTACCATTAAAGCCCTGAATGGCTTAGGTCTGGGTTACCTGAGAGAGTGCATTTCTCTACAAAATCCCCACCGCTCACTAAGATAATGAGGATAGGCCCATCTTCGGGTGCCACCAGTTCATCTGATGAAGACCTGTGATTTGGCCTTCTCAGGTGTCGCACCTGAGTTGTGGAACACGCAGGGGTACAAAAGGATTACCTTCCTTGGAGACCTTTTTTAAAATGCTGTCTAATTATAATGTTAGTTTTTATGAGTTTTAATCTGGTTTAAGTGGGTTTTTTTAAAAATTTTAACTGTTTTATTGTGTTTTTTTATTTTAATGTAAACCGCCTAGAGCCACTGAATGAATGAATGAATGAACGAATGAAATGTTTGAGAGAAAAGAACATCTTACACTTTTACTCCACCCCAAGAACTTTGAATGAGGAACCTTCCTCCTGTTTGTTACTGGAAGAGGACAATCCTTGCTTTGTGCAAGTGAAGGGACAGAGCCATAAAGGGTGGCCCTCGTTATTCATGCAGGTTCCATTCTCACCTACAGGCACAAATATGGAAACTGTGAATAACAAAACCTTACCCCTATGGGAATCTAGGGGTTAGGTTCCTAACATAAAGTGGGGGGGGGGCAGAAATAAGAAAAGAAAATCACAGTACCTCATTCTCCAGCTCCCCCACAATGCCTCTCCCAAACCCCAAACACAATCAAATTTGGGTAAATATTCACCTTTTTTAAAAAAAGAAGCCACAAAATGGCTCTCCATTGTAAAATGGCCAGATATGACATTGGAAGACATTTCTGGGTCATTTCCAGCCACGCCAAACTGCGGAAAGGCAAATTTCGCCTATTTTTCTACCTGCGGATAAAGAAACTAGGTCTCTAAGACCCATCCACAGATTCGCGAAATCGCAACCTGCAAGTCTGCAGATAATGAGGGCCACATGTATAGTCTTAATCCTTTTTTCACAAGAGGACCAGCTCAAACCAGACCAGTATTTAGGCATTAAGTTCAGACCCATTGCAGAGGAAGAACCTCCAGTTTGGAAGAAAAAACCTCAACCCTGGACTGGCTTTAATCATTATACAATGTGGGCCCAGTCGCAACAACCATTTGGTCAGCAGTCCAGTCACGAATTGCCAGGAACCAGGTACCCTGCCACTAGCTGCTACTAGTGTTCCAAGGGAGATGCTGTAGAGATTAAGGTTCTCTCAGCCAAGGACCTGCTAGACCAAGGTAAAACTCAGTGCCAGCTAGGTTTTTTATTTTTATTTTGTATTTTCTTTTGAATTTCTGTGTGCCTTTCTTTACTCCCAATTACGCTTATCCTCCCCACCCCCATTCCTTGTTCTATGTGCAACCCTTATTTCTTAATAAATTTCATGTACTTAGAAGTGGCTTCAGTCCGATTTAAAAGGTTCTGGAGGATTACTTGCAAAACTCTTGTCTTTCCCATGTGCCTCATAAGGTCTGGAGCTACAGATGAGTTCCTTTTAGATTAATATACTGTTTGACTAGAACTGGATTGTCAACTCTGGCTATACAGTACCTGCAAGTCCCAAACCAGGTAGTTTTAGATTGTTGAAGCTGTGTCTGAACCTGGTCAGTTGCTTTAGATCAGTCTTCAACTGGTGGCAGGCTGGCAGCCTCCCTTGAACAAATGGTGTGCTCCTAAATTGGGATGAGAGCAATCTCTCTGAGGGTAGATCCCAGGAAAGCACAGAGTAACCCACAATCCGTCACACACCCCTATTAAAACAAATAATGTTCATAGCCCTGGTATGAAAGTAGAGAAATGAAATCCAAACATACCACTTGAAACAACATTGCCTTCCTAAGTGAAGAGGGCCATGCAAAATAACAGTGCCCAGTGTGGAGAGAAGACTTTGTTGCATACATTGATGAGACTGAAACCCAATTACGAACCAAGATCCATGTTGTCATTGTGTAGGCAGCTCAGCTGGGGGCAAAAATAAGGAAGGCCTGAAAAGAAGAGTATTCCAGGCTCTGAAATATTGAGATAATATATCCCACCCATCCCCCTTCAGCTATCAGGAGAGAGTCTTCCCAGCCGCTCTCCAAGTTGGCTTCAAAAGGGACATGAAAGGTAGACTCCCAGAGAGGAATCTGGGCAATTGCCTAGCACTATATTTCCCCTTTCCCTTCAACTGCACATTCAACAGAGATACTTAATACCTTCTACATTCTAGGGCATTTATTCTTATTAGATCCCCAGTACATGTAATCTCTCTGCCATGACGGGTGACATGTTTTATTGTTCAAATAATTAATGAATGACAACTGGATTATTATTTTTTTAATTGTACAATAGATAAAAAGGGGCAACATTACACAGAAGAACACAGAGCATGCACTGAATAAGCAATACAAATAACAAATATTTATATACCACTTTCCAACAAAAGTTCCCAAAGCAGTTTACATCAATATGCCTCTGTGTCAAAGTTTTCTCTGCCAAAATACTACTGGCTCCCTAAATGTTATGCATTCAATAAGTTACATCAGAGTGCAAAAGTAGTCAGGTTTAATTTGCTGTTAGGCACCAAAGCAGAGATTTCAGTATTTTTCTATATTTTCACTGTGATATCAGGACAATATGAAAATGACCTTTGAACCATCAGTGACTCAAAAACGACAGGTTTCAACATCTGTGCTCAGTAAGGTTTAAATTTGCCCCTCAGCATGACACTTACAACATTTCATTTGCTTTCTTCTTGATCTAGTATCACAATTAATCCAAGCAGCAAAAGCAGCATTTCACTGCTCTAGTCAACCATTTAGCTTGTTTTCTGCAATTTAGGAATAATTGTTTTCCCTCTTTTTCTTCAACAGTATTTCTAGGCAACTTGATTTTTAATGTTTACAGATTTGTCAAACTTCAAGAAGACATTTTGTGTTCATTCTTTTGTTCAATGTATCTACCATGCAGCTGAGTCCTTCCAGTTCTGCTTTTTACATCTACTGATTCTAGGAACCTTTTCTCTCCAACCTAATTAAGTATGGAAGGCAAAAGTATTATCATGTACAACTCTACTACAATTTAGATACTGCAATTCTAACCCTGCTTTCAAATGAGAGCACACTTGAAGACAGCCAGTGCTTTTGAACACTAAACAAATTACATATTTGGATTCTCCCTGGCTTCCACAGCCATACATGAGCATATTTTTACATGCAAGTGTGATTTCCTGTTCAGAAACAGGCATTTTTTCTAGGAAAGAAGACAACCCATCTCTTACGTACTATGTAAGTGAGTCAGAAGGAGGTGCTAAATCACTAAGTGGTCAAAACTAGAACTCGTGAAATGTTGACTTACTCATTTTTAAAGCTTTATTAAACTGAAAAATAGACACAATATAATCAAGAAAATAAGAAAAAATACAAAAAAAATCTTAACCATTAACGTAATATATACATATAAATGTACAAGTCTACTCGTCAATGGCAAATGCAAAATGAAGGCAGATGAGTGTAAATGCAGCCCTCCACCCACCCACCTGCTCCCTGCCTCACAGCATCAATCCTCCTGCTATCACCAGAAAAATGTGGTGCTGTTGGTGGGGGCTAACATTGCCATCTCCCTGGATTTTCAGGGTAGCACCAGAGATTTTAAGTATTTTACCTAGACTGCTTAGCCCACCCAGATTCCCCTGGATTTCATCTTTCATTTTAAAAAAACCCAACCTTTTTCCCTTTTAGAAGTGAAAGTTATGGAGTAAAACGTGCTGTCACTATTCTGCTTAACCACTGGACTTGTATTCAAGCAGGAGGCTGGCTGGGAGAGTATCACAAGTACAGTAATCCCATGAGGAATGTTCCCTTTGTTTTTTTAATCAGCAGGGGATCTCTATCAGGCAGTTTAGAGGATAGCTTGCTTCTTATGTAAATCATTGCCTGCCTACCAGGCTGTGTATTATAATGTTTAAGGACTTTGGTTTCAATCAGATCTTCCCCCAAGTAAGTAAGGCTCCCTGCTTCTGCGCAGAAGGCAGGGAAGGGGGCGGGCGGATGGACGGACATCTCCCCGCCGCCCGCCCGAGCGCTTTAGCACTCGGTCCGGCGCGAGATTTAAAGAGCTCAAATGGCTTGAGGGGGCTTTGGGGGCGGCAGGGAAGTATCCTGCCGCCCGATTTTGAAGTCAAGGAGCCCCGGAGCGGCGAATGATTCTACGGCGCATTTTTTAAAGTAATTATGGCGCCGAAGCAGCAAAGCACGGGAGGGGTGAGTAAAGCCCCCCCCGCCCTTATTGGACCCCCCCACCCTAACCCTCCCGAACTAAAACCACCCCTTGTCCGGACGGGTTCGGAGGCCAGTAGAATGGCCTCCGAACCGATCCATGCACACTACTAGTTGAGAAAGCCTGTTGGCTCATTTTAGGGCAAAAGATCTAAATGTGAAAGCCCACCCCTGCTAAAAGTAAAACATGCTTGCAAGTTGCCTTGAAGACCTACGTGTTTGAAAGATGGTTATAAAAATACAAGCAAGACACATTTGCTTGTAGAGCTATGAATTATTTCACTACTAATCTTGCAACAACCACCAAATAATACCTCTCAACATTAGCTCCATCTCTTTCAAGATCCTATACCCTTTTGTAATTGCAAGCTCTGGAACAAATACAGATGTCTGAATTGATCCATTCATCATGCAATTGCTTTGTCACACTGTCCCCAAGCTATACCAATAATTGTGAAGCAAAACAGGTTTTCAACTGAAGACAGAGCCTGAGTATATTGCCTCACTACTGATTACTGAAATTGCATTTTCCTTCATCTGGAAGTCCAAGATTGCTCTTCATCTGATGCTGGAAAAGCCACTTGAAAAGCCTTAATACTACATCCTGGAGTTTGAAATATTATTCCTATCTTGAAAAGAAATTTACAAGTTACTCTGAAGATTGCCAAAATGGAAGCAGAGAAAGGATGATCTATTTAGCACACTGCTTGGATATAGGCAAGTTTCATAATTCCTTGTACCAGCAGTACAATACTTACTATGATACAGTACTGTACTATTATAGCTTAATAAGACAGTGGCATGACAGACAAACTGGTTGCTGAATCTCTCCTGATCGTTCATGCTGTTATCCCATATTTCAGTTGTTCTAATTTACAAAATCATTAGGCTAATCAGACAGCTGTCAAAAGCAGCACAAATAGAGGTTATGTTGGCAATGTTCCTTTCAGTACTTAAAAAGAGATGCATTTCAAAACAAAAAATACACTAGTGCCTGTGTATTATTGGTAGAGGTAAAACAGCATTGTATCAAGTTATTTCACTCAATCCCTCGACCTTCCATGTTTTCCTTTTGCACTATCCATGCTGGAACTGGCATTTTAATCCAGAGAATTGCCTGCTGAACATGTGTGTCAGTTCAATTAATCCGTGGAAAGACGGCTAAGTTAGGAAGAGAAGTTGAAAGCCACACATGAAACTGCACCACATCTCAGTCCTCTCCCCACCCCACCCCATATTTATAACTGGAGATTAGCTAACTAATAGTGAAGCCCAGACTGACTCAATTTCTTCACAAAAGGTCTCTTTCAATCGTCTTTCAGGACCTGAAATGAGCTTGTCAACATGATTGTCTTGAATGTGTACAAATTAAGAAAATAGTTATCATCAGGTTCTATAGTGACATCCGATTCACATGTGCTCAGTTGCAGTCAGCCAGCAGCATACACAGTTTGTGAGAAAAAAGGGGGAGGGGGCACTCTCCTTTGCTCTTGTCTTTATTCCTGGAAATTTTTCCCCCTTCCCAGAGAAGCAGAGACTTGGCTTTTACCACCTTCCAACCTTGTACCTCGTAACAGAAAAGGGCTGCTAAGGGCGAGGCAGCCCAGGACTTTTAGCAGTTGCATGACAAGCAGACCTTCAACAGGGGCAACTTTGCCTAGCATATGTGTATTTGCTGCCATTCAGCTGTTAGACACAGAGCAACAGTCATTGTAGAAGACATGGTAGTTTTTATAGCTGAAGCATTACTGCTCCTACAACACCTGGTGTTCTGTGTCTAACAGCTGAATGACAGGCACAAACTCAGCCGGTGGAGTTTCCACCAGCATTTAGAGATGGGAACTGCACCCACTTAAGTTCTGGCTGGCCAGTAGCTGAAGTACAGGCATAACAACAGCTGCTGCTTGCATCTTCATAGGCTAGGCAAAGTTGCATACGTTGAATGTCTGCCCGTCACAGAACTGTTGAAAATCCTGGGCCCTCTGGCCCCATTCTCCCACCAGATAATTGAACAACTACAATACATGTATCTGTTTGCCTGGAGACAATCAGTGACTGGCCAGCATTCTACATAATTGACGTGGAATGGTTACTATATCTCCTGGAGAGATTGGACAGTATGGAAAGTTGCTATCTTTTTACTATACCTAAAGCATTCTCTTCATCTGGCTGTCTGTCTCTCTGTTTAATTGAAGGCATGCCTCAGAATCGACTGGTTGATTTAAGACTTGAGTTTCTAGATTGCGGTAGGACAACAGTCTGTACAACGAGTATAGCTGACATCAATGCGTTGTTGGTTATATGTCTGTAATCAAAATCCCCCCAGAAACAGAATGTATGGGGTGGAAACATATACACACAGAGTGAAGGAGTACTATTGGAAATTAAAGGACAGCAGCTAACTGTCCATCAAAGCTTGAAGATTCATTTCTTAGGACACTTGTAAAGTCTTGTGTACAACACTATCCTAATGAAAGAGATACAATGAGGTAGACTAGTTCCTACAAGTAAACAGAAAATTAGCTGGACTACACTGCAGAACAGGTGGAAGCTAGAGAAGGAAATTACAGAACTGTGGTTTTCCTGTTAGTCACGTAAGGAAGCCTTGATGTGCTCCAAGTCTGCTTTGTAATGACAGACATAAGTATGGGGGGGGGGGGCGGGATGAGCAAGAATTGTATTTTGCTGTAATTCCGATTTGAAAATAAATAAAAAATGAAGGGCAGGACATCTAGGAGCCAAAAAAGCCACCTACCTTGCAAGGCTGCAATAGAGATTACTTCCACATACTTTATTTGCATCATAGCGATTTATATCATTCAAGTTCCCCTTTATTCCTGTGTTATTAAACCAAAAAATGTCTGGCTCTTTGTTATACCTGGCAATGCTAATGCAGTATTTTCACTTTCCTTCTACTGCACTCACTAAACTGTGTGGCACATATGAGATCCTCCATTATAAGTGTGGAAATTCAACAGTGTGTTCTTTGCTTTAATTAGTTCAAGCAATAGTTACAGCTGTGACACGCTCCAACTGAGCTCCAAAACACAAGGAAATTCAATGGCCCATGATGTCCACACCATGGAGACATGAAACCTGATGTCCATCAGATATTGTACTGGCCTACAAAATCATAACCATGGAAATACAATTTTGGTGAAATCTACTACCTGTATAGACTGGTGGCAACAGCAAAAGCTGGGGTTTAGGTGATTCGTGTTACAAAAAGCTTTAAGAAATATGTGTCTCTGAGCACGTAGTGAGTGCTGTTACCTCAGCAGGCAACTACAAACAGCACAACTGGTAAAAGAGAACCTTTTAGTCAGTATATTCTGATCATAGTTGGTACCATAGGGATGGATATGCTAACACATGAATAGAATAGCGCTTGTCTTATTTTTGAAGTTTAGAAAGAAATTTTGGCTCTTGCTCTCTCACTGAAACTGAGAAACATACTAGGCAGCTTGTATGAAACAGTGACAGTAGGGGAGCTACATTTTGTTCTTCATTTGTAAATCTTCATAAACAGACTTAAGAACAGACGAACAGCCCTGCTGGATCAGACCCAAGGCCAATCTAGTCTAGCTTCCTGTTTCACACAGTAGCCTACCAGATGCCTCTGAGAAGCCCACAGGCATGCCCTCGCTGTTGCTCCCCTGCAACTGGTATTTAGAGGATATGTCTGTTTTGATCTGAAATGAAGGTACAGTTGTCAATTGTTATTAAAATGGAACTATAAATGTGCACACCTCCATCCTTATGGTAAACATTCCTTGTACCAATTACAATCAGAATATTCTGCCTAAACGTGTCTCTTATTGTGCTGATTGTAGTTGTTGCCTGCTGAAGTACAGCACTCACCATATGCTCAGAAGCATGTTACCAAATTCTTCTTATAAAGTGTGGTATTACTAATCCCCTGCTTTGGCTGTTGCCATCCACCTACAAAGGTAGTGAACTGGGAATCAAGGAACTAGCCAAATTGCATTTCCATTGTTATGATTTTGTAGAGCAGTACAATAGCTGAGACTGGACATCAAGTCTCTTACCACCATGGCATGATCATGGGCCATCAAATTTCCTTGCTTTTTGGAGCTGCCACATCCATAACCATCCCTGTAAAACTAAAAGTTTTCTGTTTTAGTTGGATGGGCAGAGACTGTTATGTTCAGTCAATAACATAGTTCAGCTGTTTAGTTGAGTTGTAAGAATGATGAAAGATTCTCCTGATCTTTACATGGAAAATAAAATGCACTACAGAGTCAGATGGTACTCAAGATAGCCAGAAGCAAAACAAATGTAGGTCACTTCTTTAAGTCTAAAAGAAATGAGAGGCGGCAGAGAGTAAGAGTTTGTGCACATATATTTTTATGTGCACACAATCACCAACGACATTATTCATTGACTTGCCCTATGTTTAGCCTACTTTCCAGTAGGCTTATGAGATGACCCGGCATTCCATGTGTCCGCCCGCCCCCCCCCGCCCCCCGGCCCCCACCATCAACTTCACAAGACCAATATGAACCAAATCAGGTACAGTTATAGGGACACATAGTCACCTCAAGTGTGTCATTTGTGATGTCATCCAACCCAATTCAAGATAGCGGATGCTTACATTTTGAGGTGCAAGCAGGCTAACTTGTGAACCGCCTAACGAATCTGAACCAAATTTGCTTCAGCTGTAGGGACACAGGCATGCCAAAATGGCATAGTTTGTGATGATGTGATTCACCCTGATTCAAAATGGCAGACGCAAAAACATTTGAGGCGCAAGAGCACTAACTTGTGGACTGTAACCAGTTTGAACCAAATGAGGTACAGTTGTAGTGAGTGATACACAGGGACACATCAATGGTGTTGTTTGTAACAATGTCATCCACTCTGATCCAAGATGGCGGATGCATGAACAGTTGAGGCGCAAGAGATCTAACTTGTGGACCTCATTTTGAACCAAATTTAGTCCAGTTGTAGAGAAAGTGAAAGGAAAGTTAGCAGATTAGTTCTTACTAGAACTTGTTATCTATCAAAAGGCTCATACATTTCCAGTGTTTAAAACCATGCACCTATTACTACTCAAGTGAACCAATTTCACTTTATTTTATGCTTAAGCATTACTAGTAATCCTACTAATTAGCTGTCAGAAAACTACCCTTTTAACATGTGTGCAGTCATTTTACTTATTTATTAACACATTAAACCGGTGCCAGCTTTGAATAATCAGTTATGACAAGCCTCTGGTCATACAGAGGCAAATCAGGTAATAAAGCAAAAACTACAGAACATGTAGATTTGCCAAGAAATTGTGCTTATCAGTTTGTGTGGTTCCCACCTTGCTTCACCAGAAATAAAGGGGGGAAACTACATTAAATGCAGGCTGAATTGTTCAAAGCCCCTTTAACTATTGGCTGTGAGTCCTGGCTTCAGTTGAGGAGAGAAGAGCTGGTCTTGTGGTAGTAAGCATGACTTGTCCCCCTAGCTAAGCAGGGTATGCCCTGGTTGCATATGAATGGGAGACTAGAAGTGTGAGCACTGGAAGATGTTCCCCTCAGGGGATGGAGCCGCTCTGGAAAAAGCATCCAGGTTCCAAGTTCCCTCCTTGGCTTCACCAAGATAGGGCTGAGAGAGATTCCTGCCTGCAACCTTGGAGAAGCTGCTGCCAGTCTGTGAAGACAATACTGAGCTAGATAGACCAATGGTCTGACTCAGTATATGGCAGCTTCCTATGTGGAAGGAAGCTCCACTGCTTAAGTATTATCGAATGTTTTGTGAACATTTTACTACTCATAAGTCTACAGGTAAGCTAACTAAACATAGATAAACATAGATGGCACTGATGGTAGAAAGGAGAGAAAAGAGAAAGAAAGCAGAATCACCATCAGTAATCTAGTGTTAGACTTAGTAGTCTCAACTCATGTGTGCACAAGAGATTGTACCCAATTTGATTCAAAATAGCACTAGCACTTACATTTATATACCGCTTTATAGCCGGAGCTCTCTAAGTGGTTTACAATGATTTAGCATATTGCCCCCAACATTCTGGGTACTCATTTTACCGACCTCGGAAGGATGGAAGGCTGAGTCAACCTTGAGGGTTAAGCAGTCCACAACCTTGAGGGTTAAGCAGTCCACAAAAAGGGTTAAGGAGTCCACAAATTAGTCCGCTTGTGCCTCAGATGTTCATGCAGCCGCCATTTTGAATTGGAGTGGATGACATCACCACACACCATGCCATTAGGGCATCCCTATATGTCCCTACAGCTGTAGCAAATTTGGTTCAAATTGGTTAAGCTGTTCACAAGTTAGCCCACTTGTGCCTATTCATATTCAATTTTTATTACAGCCATTGGCCAGACAAAAGATAAAATCCAGAACAACAAATATAACTAATATATACAAATAATGGCTGATAGTTACACACAATGAAACAGTATACAGGCAACCAGGATAAATTACTTTAAAAACAGTAAAAACAACTCCTAAAATTGAGACCTTAATCTCATAGCAATATAAAAGAATTTGGCCACCACTTTTGTGATCTCACAGCTTGTGTCCGCAAGGCAATATTGTATATAAAAAAGCTCACACCTCCCAGGAAATCTAACTAACAGGGGGAAAATAAGTTCTTCTCTAACACCTTGATACAAAGAACAATATAACAAAACATGGGTAACTGTTTCCAGGAGGCCAGAGCCATGGGGCAGAAAACCGTAACTGAGGAGTCCTTAGCGAACCTCCTTTCCAAAAGAGAGGAGGGCAGCACATTTAAGCGAGCCCGAGCAAACGCAACCCGAAACTTGGAGAAGTGAAGAGTTGTTAAATAATTTGCACCTCTATCTCCCATGGGGAGAGGGGAATCCCAAAATGTAGGGGAGAGCAGGTTCTGTTAGCCAAAGACATAAGTTCCTGATGTTCAATGTCATGCAACCATGGAAATAGTATTTCCTTCACCTTATTATTCTCCAAAGTAAGTAGTTCAGAAGGAGACAGTCCCAACTGCATTATTTTGTTGTTTACATATGATAGCCAGGGGTTTGAATAAGAGTCCAACCATAAGTAACGGAAAAAAGAAAATCCCCGAATCTCTAAACAGAGTTTAATCCATCTAGCAAAAGTAGATTCCCAAGCTTTACAGACTATAGAAAAAGACCCAGATTCCAGGCAAAGAACAGAATATGGCACACACCTAGGCACTGCAAAGATTGCTCTTAGGAATATAGATTGTACTCTCTCCAATTCAGTTGTTACCCCCTGTATCCATTATGAGGCTCCAAAAAGTAACTGAGCCACAATCTTAGCCTGAAATACCTGGAGAGCCATAGGTATATACTGGCCTCCTTTAGAATAGTAGAAGTGTAAGAAGGCACTAAGAGTTTTGCGGGCTATATGGATGGAGGACAGCCTATGGGTATTCCAGTTAAGATTATATTGGGGGGGAAATGCCTAAATATTTATATTTGTAAACCTGCTCAATACGATTCTGGTTTACTACCCATTTGTATACTTTCCTGGATTTAGAAAAAACCAGGACCTTTGATTTTTTATAATTGATAACTAACTTGCTATCGTTGCAATAGCAGGCAAAAGCATACAGCAATCTTTGAAAAACCCAGTCTAGTCTGAGATAATACAGCTGCGTCATCTGCGTATAACAACACCGGCACTCGTTTATCAGACAGCTTTGGTGCATGTGAATCCACCTTTTCCAGACATTGGGCCAAATCGTTAATAAAAAGATTAAACAATGTAGGGGCCAAGACACAGCCCTATCTGACCCCACGATTAGAAGGAATTAACTCAGTTAGAGCCCCATTAGTGGCATACCTAATCCATAATGAAGATGTGGAATAGAGCTGTATCAACAGGAATAACAGTCTCTTGTCTATTGTAGTTTTTTCAAGTTTGGACCATAATAAGTGTCTGGAAATGGAATCAAAAGCAGATTTTAAATCTATAAAAGCAACAAAAAGTTTGCCTTTAGGGCCACTAGAGTATTTCTTCGCTAGATGATACAAGATCATACAATGATCAAGAGTAGAGCGGCCTGCTCTAAAACCTGCTTGCTCAATCCCAAGAATCTGGTTCTCTGAGATCCATGCCTCAAGCTTGTCCAATAGATAAAGAGCGTATAGCTTACCAACCACGGACAGCAAGCTTATGGGCCTATAATTATATGGATCCAAATGGAAACCATTTTTAAATATGGGAACAACTATTGCTGTTTTCCATTGCTCTGGTATAATTCCCGTGCTGTTAATAGATGTATTAGCTTTTAATAGTTTGGGAAGAATAAGGTCCGGACCAGGGGCTTTTCCAATTTTTAAACGGCCTACTAAATTTGTTATTTCTGCAGGAGTAACCAGGGGCCAATGGGGTAACACATCAATCAAAGGTGGTACAAAAACCTGGCTAGGCTGTGTGTCATTATAAACTGTAAAAAAGTGGGTTTCCCATAATCTAGCCGAAATCCTACAAAGCATGTTAACTCAGCTTGTTACAGAGACAATTCTCCAAAAAGTGTGGCTATCTTTATTATTAGTAGCCATTATAAGCTTATTCCTGGCATTTCGTGAGGCTTGATGTTTAGCAAATTTGAGACTGCTTTTGTATGCTTTCTTTATCTGAAAATAGATTGGTGGGAGAGTTTGTTCTGAGCCCAATCTATACTGTCTGTAAATACTCTTCAATTGTTTACATAGTGTCCTACAGCGTGAGTCAAACCAATTACTAGTTGCTCTCTTACAATGAGCATTTGAAGGCTGTAACTTGCACAGACATGAAAACTTTTGTATAAGAGCATCTTCTAATTTTCCATAAGCAGTAATGGTTTGCGGGCCCAAATGTGCTTGCACAATAGAGTTATATAGATTTCTACCTTCGGGAGAGTCATAGAACATAGATATCTCACTTTCTACTTCCTTTGACCATTTTATTTTGTGGCTTGAATTGATAGAACTATCATCAAAAACACAGGGGAAAGGATTATTCCTCCTTTCCTGGGGAAGATCTAGATAAATGAGCATAGGAAAATTATCACTGAAAATTTGCTCCCCCACCTCAAAAGTAGTGACATAAGGAAGAATAGATTTAGAAACCATAGCATAATCCACAACACTACTCCCCCACGAGGAAAGAAACATGTATTCCCCAGGAATATCCGGGGGTATAGTACCATTTAATACTGTCAACTCAAATATCCTAGATAAATAGATCAGTTGGGCTCCTGATGAATTCATGGCTTTATCTTTAGAAAAACGATTGGAAACGGGAGCACCATCTAAACAGTTGCCCCATTTCCAAAAATGAGAGGCCATCAACGTTGTATCATCAGTACCACATCTAGAGTTAAAATCCCCCATAAGGATTATAGAAGCATGAGGATAGTGCCCACTTGTGCCTCAAAAGTTTACACGTCTACCTTCTTGAATCAGGGTAGATGACATCATCACAAACTATGCCATTCAGGTGCCCCTACAACTGTACCCAATTTGGTTCATATTGGCACAGGTGTTGCGAAGTTGATCGGAGGAGTGACACACACGGACACACACACAGAATGCCGGGTGATCTCATAAGCCTAATGGAAAGTAGGCTAAAAATAGGAGTTACTGGAGCTAAATAAGGAGTTGCACAAGTGTCATGTATGAACAAAATTTAAGTTATGGAACAAAAACTTAAAACATATGAAGTTTTTCACCCCAATGAAATACTTAATATATTCACAGAAATGGGCCCTACTCAAGTCACTTCATGACAGATACAGGCATGTTTTTGGACATGGGGTAAAAGGATGAACCAATAGTTCATTAGGTCACAAGGACCTGCAACTGTTGGCTGCTAAATAGGCAAAGAGGCAGTTTTTAAAGTTCTAACACAGTTTTTAACCATTCTTTCATTTCCCCATTTCTGCCATGAGAGGAAAAAGTGGATTTTGAACTTTCAAATAAATTTAACGATTGTAAGCTACTGCAAAACATGCAATTTAGAACAGTATTCCAAGAGGCGTATCTAGGGAAAATAGCGCCTAGGGCAAACACTGAAATTGCGCCCCCCTGTCCAAGCATCTGACACCCATCTTTCTGATAACTTTACCATAATATCAGCTCAAAAATACAAGTCAGGCTCGTTAATCTTTTAATATTTCAAAAACTATTTAGCAGTGGACTTAGCCAGACCCAAAAATGCTGGAAAACTACAAATTTCAGTACGCTGGGGCTCATGAAATACCCAGATACTATGTGGAGGTGTACTTGGAAAACTAAACAGAAGTGCCTGTCTAATTCCCTACTATGCATTGTAGCATTACTATTTCATAAGTTTTAAAATTTGACTTTTCCCAGATACTCTGAAAATAATTAAAGGATATGCAGAGTAAACTGTGTCACTGCGTGGAATATATTCTAGTCTTTCAGAAAGACAGTTAAAATGAGAGAAAGAGAGCAAGAAACTCCCAGTGGGCCTTCATATTAAGGATTTCACACTGATTCAAAGACAAACTCACCATTAATAGCCATATTATTAAGACATCACATTTAACTCACTTATCACAAGAAGCAAATTAAGAGCAAATGAATACAATCCTAGCTCATAAGCGTCAGCTCAGTATTCACAAGCCCTGATTCTCTGTACATAGTGCCAATCTGAATATGTGTACAGTGTCTTATGTTATTATTTTTTATTTTATTTTTACCTGTAGCCCCTTTGGGGGGCTTCCTAAAGGCTAGGGTTTTTTTGTTTTGTTTTTGCAAAGGTTCCCCCTGACCCAGCTGGCCTCTAGGGCCTCGCAGGGACCATTTGAGCATGTGCAGTGGCCATGTTTAAAAATAATCTTCTTTTAAAAAAAAAATGGCTGCTGAAAACAAAATGGCCACCGCGCATGCTCAAATGGCCTCTGCAAGGCCTGGCACGACCTAGGGCCTCACAGAGGCCATTTGAGCATGCACGGTGGCCATTTTGTTTTCAGCAGCCATTTTTAATTTTTTTTTTAATTTTACAAAATGGCTCCCCCCTTCAAGTGGTGCCCGGGGCATGTGCCCTGCTTGCCCTACCCTAGATACGCCCCTGAGTATTCCTGTTCTATGTTATTTTTCTTTCAGAAAAGTTATAGTACTCCACAGAGACTTTTTCCTGGGATCAAAGCAAATTTCTTCTTTATATAAAATTATCTATTCTAACACATCAGACTGCCTTTTCATTTATTATAGCATAGTAACCACCAAACTGCATGTTATGAAGCATTTGGTCTCTATGTTCATCAATTCTGTTGCACTGATCACACTTCCCTTTTTCTTCACTACTTCCCTCCACCAATAAATCACATATTGCTTCCCACATCTTGTCAATTTTGCCTGTTTTGGGAAAGCACTGTAAGCAGTATTTTATATTGATCCTTACCAAAAATTGTTGTCATCCCTTCCAAGAATAAAAGTAACATTGTCCAGATCTTGGATGAATAGGTTCAGTGGAATTCTGTGGTATTCCCCTGACCCAACCAACCTTTTCAGTGTTTCAGCTGTGTGCTCCTCTTCATTTGGACATTAGTTTGTCCTTCCCAACTGATCTCTGCCATATAAATTTACACTATTAGATATATAATTTCCATTTGCCCTTGGTTTATTTAATTTTCACAGAGTTAGTTCTTTAGATAAATCACTACCTCTTACTGTTTTGGGGGTTTCCTTGTAATTTAGCCATTTTGTTTTCACTCTCCCATAAATATTTAGGAAGAACCATAGCATCTGCTTTGAATGCAGAAGATCCCAGGCCCAGGTTGGGCTGGGGAATAACTGTCTGAAGCCTGGAGAGCAGCTGCTAGTCAGTGTAGACAACCATGAGCTAGATGGAACAAACATCCAATAAGGCAACTTCCTATGCAATCCTGTATCAAATTTGCATATGTTATAATACCTAAATGTTGTCAAAGGATTTCCAGCACAATGATAAAAAACAATTTCTCTGAATACTAGCTTCAGGGAACATGCCGTCATCTCCTGCTTGTGGACTTTCCAAAGGCATCTGGTGGGCCACTAAGGGGAAACAGGATGCTGGACTAGGCAAGCTTTAGGCCTGATCTAGCAAGGCTCTTCTTAAGTCATTTCTATTTTTTGTCCAATTCTGAAAGTATTGTTTACATATACTTGTTTTTCCCTATTTTGAAAATGAACCTTTTCCTCCTTTTTAACCTGTCAAATTTAATCTCTCTCTTTCCAGCCTCTATACCCTTCTCCCCTATTTGTGAGGTGGTGCCTTAGAATACTTCTATGTACTAGTTTAATCCCAGCATCATGTCTTTTTCTGGCTGTTTGCTGGTATCCACCTTGTTGTGTCTCCTTTGTTTTTAGATTGAGCTCCCTTTGGGACGGGGAATCTTCTTTTAATTTCCTTAGCTATGTAACCACTGTTGATGAAATTATTCTAAATATATCTCAAATATATACTTGGCCCTCTTCCCCTTTACTGAGATACTATGCAGCCCCATCCTCTACTGAGCATCTTTGCCCATCTACCACCTACCCTCCACTGACCTGGCCTATCCAGATGGTCAGTCTCAGCTTTATTTTCCACTGTTGATTGGCTTTTGTTTTATTCAGCTTTCATTCCGTAAACTGCTTTGGAGGCTATTATGGGGGTTGTGGGGGCAACCAGTGCAGCAAAAGTGTAAAAACAGAGACACAAGGCCACAGACAGATTTGTCTGGTATGGCTCCTCCCTAATTTTACAAAGCAGAAGCAAGCTGCATTACGCTTCCCTTCTGCTCTGCTCCCACAAGTACTCTGAGGGCATAAAATACACATAGCCATGCTGCCTTTGTTTGCTTTCCACTCATCCAACACATTTTACCCAAGCTCTAATGGCTCAAGGCTTGCAATTTCCCCTGCCTACAGAGCTCTTCTTCAGCAGCTTGGAGGAAGTATGCATACATACACCCTGCACTACTTTTGAGAAGGGGAGAGGTTGAGGGGCTTTGTTATAGGGTATCATTCCCATCCTCACCCTCCCCATACTCCTCTGCAAAGGTAGAGGGGTCTTTTACCATTGGTAGAGATTTAGACCTGCCCTGGTCACCATTTAGTCTCCCCACCTAATGTATTAATACAGGGAGTGATATTTTTACTATGTCAGACAATTGCACGTTACTTTACTATCATTTACTTTGTTCATGATTTTCTCCCACACAGGACCATGAGGCACTAGACATAACAGAAGGGTTGAGAAGAAATGATCCTCTGCTAACTGGGATTGAGGCCCCTGATTTTAGGCTGAATGAAGGTGAAAAAGAGTAAAGAAGACAAACAGACTAAATCCGTAGGTCACCCTGTGGTTGAAGTTGGTGACCAAAATTTGTGTTTTCCTGATTCATCAATGTTAATTGAACCCTTAACTTCAATTGAAATACAGCCTTCATGGTTTCAATCTTTGTTAGAAGCAATAGAGGTGCCACAGAGTGATTCTGCCGGAATGAATAGACTACCTCCATCAATCACAAGTTCAGAAGAACCAGCATCAAATAGAGAAGAAACTGCAATTCATCATTTGGAAGTAACTAAGTGACATTTAACATCTGTGAGGCCTTTATCTTTTATAACATGGAATGTGTCTGGTTGAAGTTCTAAGATTAAGGATTACTGAATGTATTTCAGATTTTGATTTTGTGATGCTGCAGGAAACATGGTTTGATGAGAAGCTTAGTTTAGATGGTTATATCTCTCTCCCTGAATGCAGTTCCAGGCTCAGAGAGAGGTAGATTATGTGGTGGGTTAAGTTTGTTGATCTCCACTGCTCTTTAAGCAACATTAATTATGCTGCTTCCCTTCGAGCATTTAGTGATTGCTGCTGAGACCAAATTTGATCATGCCAGCATATTACTTGTAAATGCAGACCCACAGACAAATAGATGAACTATGGGGAAAATTTGAGGATTATTTGATGAAATTTTTAAATTCCTTTCCTCATGCTCATGCTATAGTTGTTGGGAATTTTAATGCATGTACACTAAGCTTGAGAGGAGAGCTGGTCTTGTGGTAGCAAGCATGACTTGTCCCCTTAGCTAAGCAGGGTCTGCCGTGGTTGCATATGAAAGGGAGACGAGAAGTGTGAGCACTGTAAGATAGTCCCTTCAGGGGATGGAGCTGCTCTGGGAAGAGCAGAAGGCTCCAAGTTCCCTCCCTGGCTTCTCCAAAATAGGGCTGAGAGAGATTCTTTCCTGCAACCTTGGAGAAGCCGCTGCCAGTCTAGTTCAATACTGAACTAGATACACCAATGGTCTGACTCAGTATATGGCAGCTTCCTATGTTCCTACACGCTTAAATGATATGGTGCTTGATCAAAAGTTCAAAGGAAGTCCACCTGATGTAGGCGACAATTGTTTCGTCTTGTTTCCCGACAATTCAATGACCGGGTTGGAAACTATCCTGGTTATGTCTTGCAAAAACAATGGCCAAATTAGATTTATATATATTAAATGGTGCAGTAAAGGAGGATTGGCTAGTGGAATTAACTTTTGGGGCTGGAGCTAAATGTCTACTATCGATTATGTTGTGATTTCAAAGAATCTAATTATTTGAGGGAAATCAAGGTGGCTAGCCGCCCAGACAGTTATCTTCCTGGTGTATTATATATTAACTCCTTTTTGAGACAACCTTTTAAAAAATAGAGATGAAGATCCCTACGGGTTAGGTAGTCTGAGCCAGTTAGGGATCGAATAGCAATGGCCCTTAAGTGTGATAATTTGAAGGAGGCTAGATCTGCAGTACTGGATAAGGGTACAAATTGAGGTATTCTTGGCTTTTATGAAAATTTAGTCTAGATTCTTAAACCTGCCTTAATTGCACAAGGTCCTATTAGATCAAACAAATATTGAAGAAAGTCTAAGTCCTGGTTTGACCAGGAATGCAAAGAGGCAAAAAGAAAACTTATTCAGAGCTATCAAGCCTATAGAGATGGTTCAAATGCCTTCCCTCCTCAGACTCTTATTGCACAAAGAGGGAATATAAGATACTGCTTAAAATGAAAAAGAGCAAAGTTGACCAAGCCACTTGGCAACAACTGATTAATGCTGCATGTATCAAAAAAATCTTCATTATTTGGCACCTTGTGAGAAGTCAACCCTTACATTGTCCATCCCATCCCACACATCATATTTATCCTAAAGTATGGGGAAATCATTTCTGTGTTTTGTTTACTCAAGTTGAGTCTGGAGATCGTATTACAAAGTTGGATGTGGGCTTTTTACCTGAATGGACTGGAGTGTCAACTACAGAAACAAAAACTCTAGTGCATCAGTTTAAAGTTGGTAAAGCCCCAGAAATTGATTTGAACTGATTCTAGAAAACCTTGATTGGTGGGCCCCTGTACTTGCCTCACTTTTTTCAGCCATAGATGCTACTGCATCTATTCCAAAAGACTGGGGTATAGCACTAATTATTCCACTTTATAAAAAGGGCAAACAAGATTTGCCTATAAATTATTGCCCTATCAGTTTGCTTAGTGTGATTAGGAAAATTTATGCTAAACAACTTCATGATAAATTGGATAGAATAGATAGAATAGAAGAGGAAGATATTCTAGCAGACAAACAGACTGGTTTTAGGTCCAGTCATTCTACGGTGGATCAAGCCTGATACTCCAACACTTGGCTGAAAAATATAGAACAACACTTTTTATGTGGCTTTTGTTGATTTTGCAAACATTTTTGACTCACTTTCTAGGGAGAAATTTTGCCAAACCTGATGTGTTCCACAATTGACCTTCACCTGCTCTTACTGATATATACAAGATGTATAAAGATACTAGCTTAAAGGTCCGATGTAGTAGGCAAGGTCATCTTACAGAAGAAATCCCATTCAAGAGAGGAACAAGGCAAGGCTGGATTTTAACTCGAACTCTTAATTTGTATATTAATTCTCTTGTTACTTATGTTAATCCAAATCATCATCCACCTAAATTAGCAGACAGATATGTCAGTATTACAATATACAGATGATGTTGCCCTACTTTCTCAAACACCAATTGGACTCAGATGTGCTTTAAATGCCCTTCCTTCTTATCACAAGGATCATGATTTAGAAATAAATTATGACAAGACCAAGGTACTGGTGTTCTCTAAAAGGAACAAAGAAAGAAGTTGAAAGATAAATAATCATAAAATTGAACAAGTTGTTTTAAGTATCTAGGCACAATTTTTGAAGCATCAGGCAGCAGAAATGATCCTTTAAATTATGTACTGCTAAATGCTCAGAGATCTACAAGGGCTATTTTCTTTTTCTTTTGTTCCAGGGGTGCCCAATGTATAGCTGCCACAATTAAGTTATTTTTAACTAAATCTTCCATATAGTTACTCTATGGAGCTCAGATCGGACTGCCAAAAAAATTCAGTAAATGAGAAGCCATTCAATCGAAAATTTTAAGAAGTATCTTTCAGGCACCACAGAGCATGCCTAATGCAGCACTTCATCTGGAGGCAGGGATTTCCCAAATCAAGACATGGCAATGGCTAAGTATCTTTGATTTATGGTGAAAATTGAATTTCTATCCTTCATGTCTGGGAGCACTGGTACTCACAGATTGTTTTCAGTCTTATTGGAAACAAGCTTTGGAGAAGAAGTTGTTGTACCATTGACTATTTCCAGGTTATTTAAAATCTATGGTGTTTTCACAAGCTAAGTTGGTAGTTAAGCAATGTGTATTAGATATTAGGGATGTGCCCAAATAGGCTTCGGCACCAGCGGGGGTACTACTTTAAGGGTGGGGGAGGGTGTACTCACCCCCCCACCGCGTTTCCCCCTCCGGCGCTCTCCAAATTTCAAGCCCCTTGGGGCGGCAGCATTCCTCCCTGCCGCCCCGTTCCCCCCGTCGGCCGGAAGTGGCCGGAAGGCGTGAGAGCCCGTTGTGCGTGCGTGCGCGCACGACAGGTGGGTGGGCACGCACCCGCACGACGGATGCACGCGCGCTCGTGACTTCCGGCCACTTCCGGCCGACAGGGGGAACAGGGCGGCCCGGAGGAACGCTGCCGCCCCAAGGGGCTTGAAATTTGGAGAGCGCCGGCGGGGGAAACACGGCGGGGGGGTGAGTACACCCTCCCCCGCCCTTAAAGTAGTACCCCCGCCAGTGCCGAAGCACCGAATCCTGCCCCAGCGCCGAAACGTTTCGGAGGCCTTTACAATGGCCTCCGAAACGTTTCGGGCACAAGCCTATTAGATATGGAGAAGCAGGCAGAGCTTACTCATATGCCCAGAGGCGTTATCTTGAGGAAACCAAGGTGTCAATAATAAACTAGCTAGATATCTTGGTATAACAACTATTCCCAAGTATCGCAAAGCTCTAACACTAGCTTGTTTCAATGTGCTACAAATGGCAGTCCTAGAAGGGAGGTACAATAAAAAGACCTTATGCCCTCTAACAATGGGAGTATAGAAACAACAGCACAAGTAGTGCTATATTGCAATTTTTATAGGAACATTCATGATTTCTATTTGTTACCCTTTATAAAAGAATTTCTAGGGCATTCAGACAATTTTTATCTGAATTTGCTTTTAGCTGATACATCTGATGAAATTTCTTTAAATCTTGCCAAGCATTGCTCAATAGCTGGGAAAGTTCTTTGGAAGCTGGTAGCTTCGTCAGTTGAGTGGTGGTGTTATTAATCAAACCTTTAACTGTTTTATGGATTTAAAGTGATTGTTTTTTTCTTTTTGTTTTTCGTCATTGGGATTTTATATAATTTTGTTTCCTGTTTGATTTTCTGTTTTCTGATCAGTGATCGAAATAAACCATTCATTCATTCAACTGGGCAAAGTGACACTTTAAGTGGTGGCTTATCAAGCAGCAGGGAAAGCAACTGTCCCTATTCAGTCCATTCCAGCATAGCGTGCTTCCCAGTGGCTGTTGCTGGTGTCCCTTTGCTTTTTTTGCTTTTTAAAATAATTAATCCTTTGGGAACAGGAAGCAATTTTCTTATTGTTTTCACTTTGATAATGTTGTTTGTTGAAATTACTACTACGGCAACTACTATGTTGTTATTATTATTATTTGCCATGGATCTGCCGTTTGGGGCAGCAGTACAAGGTCTACTGTAATGTTTAGTTCCACTAATATTTTAGAAGTTACTGTCTAGAAAGCAAATGTTCATGTTGTTTGGTAGGTAGAGGCATAATTTGAGAGCTCAGCAAAACCACAGAGCTTAGACAGTTACTGCATAGAATAGCTGCATGAGATAATCCAGGTAGGATCAATGCTAGTGTTTCCTGGAGCAAGATTACAATGGCTGTCTGGTGGCCAGGATCAAGACTCATGATTCACTGTTTCATATTTACAATGCTTGGTCCCCAAAGACAAGTATTTCCCACCCCCCACCCCATGGTTCATTCTGTAAATAGAAAAAGCATTTAACTCCTGTGAGATAGTAGTGGATTCCATTTTAAGAGACTATAGCTGTAAATATTCTACTTTAAAGCAGTGCAGTTTATATGGAACATACTAGTACTTCCATTCTCAGATTATAGGACACAAACATTTGCTAACATCAGTATGAAATATTTATGTGAAACAGAAAAGGATAAAGTGGCTTAGAGGACAAGGAATGGAAATAGGGCATCTTGAACAGCAGTATATATTTATTCCACTAGAATACTTTATATCTGAACTCAGAACTGCTCATGTGCAAGTTGTTTGCTATCACAATTATTGAGCTAATCTAGAATAACACGTTTATGGAAAACTGAACTGGGTTATGTTATTCGTTATCAACGACTCAAACTTCTTTAGGGGAAACAGATTCCTGCAGCATGTACAACATAAGCCCAATTCCAGATACAGCAGATGGCCAAGATATACCTCAAGAGATCACAGAGCTACACCATATGTTATTTTACTCATAATTAATAGCTATTTTCAGCACTCCAAATTGTTGGTAATAGAATAGTTGGGAAATTAGGGTAGTATTCTTGTCTGTCTGCATAACTTGACATCCTTTGTTATATTTTGATGAAATGCTTCATTCTAATTGCCCTAGAAGTCTTTATCCAACCCAATCAAGGTTGCGTCTATTTGAACATAAACTATATAAAACTAGGAGTTGCACTAATGTTTTGGTAGTCTGTGAGGCTATTCACATGATTGCAGAAAATTGGGCTAGCCTCCGCTAGCCCGATTTTCTGCAATTGTGAGAACCACCAGGCTCAGCTGTGAACCCGGTGGTTCTTGAGCGGCTAACCCGCTCAAGTAGCCCGCCCTTAAAACCGGGTTTGCGGAGCGCTTGCTCCGCAAACCCGGTTTTTAAAATCGTGAGTAGGTGCAGCACGCCCGCTCGCTCGCTCTCCCCCCACCGCCCTCTCGCTCGCTCTCCCCCCGCCACCCTCTCGCTCGCTCTCCCCCCCCGCCGCCCACTCGCTCGCTCTTCCCCGCCTTCCACTCGCTCGCTCTCCCCGCCGCCCTCTCGCTCGCTCTCTCCCCGCCGCCCTCTCGCTCGCTCCCCCCCCCGCCGCCCACTTGCTCACTCTCCCCCCCGCCGCCCTCTCGCTCGCTCTCCCCCCGCCGCCCTCTCGCTCGCTCTCCCCCACCCCTGCCGCCCTCTCGCTCGCTCTCCCCCCCGCCGCCCTCTCGCTCGCTCTCCCCCCCGCCGCCCTCTCGCTCGCTCTCCCCCCGCCGCCCTCTCGCTCGCTCTCCCGCCCGACACCCTCTCGCTCGCTTTCCCCCCGCCACCCTCTCGCTCGGTCTCCCCCACCCCTGCCGCCCTCTCGCTCGCTCTCCCCCACCCCTGCCGCCCTCTCGCTCACTCTCACACACCCCTGCCGCCCTCTCGCTCACTCTCACCCCCCCACACACACACATTGCAAAGGGTAAGTGTACTCACGCACAGATGATCTGTGCGGGTTCAGCTAGTATGTCAATAAAGGATGGTCAGTTTGTAACACTCCATCCATTCAAATCAAATTTTGGAATGATGTTCTTTCTTGAATTTTGTTTTCAGTTGTCTATCAAGTTGCACCTGCATGCTCAGCAACCAACAATCTCTTCTTAACACTGGACTTGCGTATAACCTAAAATGGCTCTTAATTTCTGGCTTATATTCAAGTTTTAATTGTTTGTTCTTTTCCATTGCTGCACAGCACATGTGCTTTATTTGTTGACAATCAAATTTCAAAAAAAAATAAATTAAAAAATACTGCCACTGGCTCTCAGGTCCTCAGAGATTTGTCACAATAAGCCAGTAAAGACCCTACAATGCCACAAGAACTTTTGTAGCACACACAAGCAACAGGGCTACTCCTCTGGAATTCCCCACACGAGTTTGTACACAGACTACAAAACAAAAGAACCCACTATATCAGAGCTAGTTGTCAATTGTGATGGCAGCCAGTAAATTGATTTATTCCGTGCCCATAATTTGTGTCTAGAATCCCCTTTCATCTGAGAGTGTATATTGACAAGTTTTATGAACCCACTCCCATTTCATTCTTAACAGCTAATGAGATTGTGTCAGTTTTCTCCAATGAGCAGCATAAAGTGTTACATGTATTAGAAATGAGCCAAGCATTCCAGGTTTTACCCATGAGATCTCATTATAAAGCACTAACCTCAACTGACATGAATTATTTACTGCGATCTTACACTTATAATTATGCACATGCATTAAACACCAAAGGTGCATCTGTGTCCCACTTTAAATCCATGAAGAATCAAAGTACTGAAAATAAGTGAAAAGGAATAAAGCAATATGCAGCATCAAGGATACAAGCAAACAACTGCTCTAAATGCTCCCCCTTCTCCCCACTCCCATTTCCAAAATAGACACATTAAATGCCTGACATATTTTGTAACAGCTAATTGCATATATCCTATCTGCAAAATCTCAAGTAAAACTATTTGTTTAAGCAATTTTTAAAAAAATATTAATATTAAAGTTATCTTTTGTGACTGGCACAATCTGGCTCACATCCTGCTCCTGTAATAACATGCTGTATTTCAATAATTCCCTTTCTTGATCTGTATACTGTTCAGATATAACTGAGGTGAGGTAATATGATCAAGTTGTCTCATTTAAATCCCACTTCCCCTGGTTCAAAACCATTGAGAATGTTAGCCAAACATGCATCACATTCAAATTCAGTTCAATCAATGATCATGGAAGCTATGACAAGTATGGCTATACCCAGCTTCTCTGTAAGTGGTACCTACCAAAAGTTTTAATTACAGGCTATACAATTTGAGGACTGCTTCCCACATTTTTAATCACAGAAGTGAGAATCTACACCTCTGTGACTGAACAAAGGAAAGGAAAAAGGAAAAATTGTTTTCCACTTCTATACCTTGAAGCAGGATGTAGGCAGAATTTTAATCAGCAAGGCAAATCCAGCAGCAGCGACGATGATGTCATCCACTAGTCTCCCTGGGGCATCGGTCCACTGTCAGAGGTGGAACTCAAAACAGAGTTCCCCTTAGGGTTTAGTCTCTCCAGGGTGGGACTGGAGGGGAGACTAGGATCCCAATATAAGTGTTGCCTTTGTCACCCTATTAGCTTAGATTCAGGTGGGCTGAATTTCTATGGCTGAAGACCTCATCAGTTCACACTGGATTTGTAGATAAATACAGAAATCATTGCCTCATCATCCAAAAGTGATTTTGGAAACAGTTCAGAAGGCAAAGAAGAAAACAAGCTTTCTTCTTACAATGGTTCCCATTCATTTTAGAAGGCAATCAGGGAATTTTTTCACCCTTTTCTGCATGCAGCAGAAAAGAACATTGGACTTACTGTAAAGGGTTCTTTTTCCCCTGTGACTTGAGCTCACCAGAACGTAAGAACAGCCCTGCTGGATCAGGTCCAAGGCCATCTAGTCCGGCATCCTGTTTCACACAGTGGCCCACCAGATGCCGCTGGAAGCCACAGGCAGGAGTTGAGGGCATGCCCTTTCTCCTGCTGTTACTCCCCTGCAACTGGTACTCAGAGGCATCCTACCTTTGAGGTTGGAGGTGGCCTATAGCCCTCCGACTAGTAGCTCTCCTACATGAAGTTATCCAAGCCATCCAGGTTGTTGGCTGTCACCATATCTTGTAGTGATGTGCGGTTCGGTCCGGATCCGGCGGTTCGGTCCCGGACCGAATCGGGCCCTTCTGGGACCGATCCGGACCGAATCCGAGCCGGTTCGGCACCGAACCGGCTCGGGTTTCCCGAACCGGTTCGGGAACGCCATTGCCTGCAATTGAGTCTCTGAGTGTCTCTTAAAAGTTTCAAGTGTGTCCTCCATTTTGTGTCTCCTTCCCGAAACTTTTGCTCCTCCTTGCATCCATTTTGTGATGCTATTTCCAGGCATTGTATTGGCTGCACTATTGATCCTTGATTGGCCAGAATGAGTCCTTTGGTCTGGTAGGCTGCTTGGCTGTTGCACTGTTGAGAGCTGGCACCCTGTTGGCCGTGGGGGGAGTGCAAAGGTGGGGGCTCCCAAAGGAGGGAATTTCAAACCTATATAAACCCAAGCCTCTTCTCTGGAAACTTCTCTTGGCTGCAGTTGTGGGATCATCTCTGAGACCTTGCTTGCTCTTTTGCTGCTGGTGTCTGCTGTGAGTCCCTGACTGTGTGTCACATTAGTGTGTGTGTGTCTCTCTGCTCTCTCTCTGTGTTGTTGTGTGCCACCTTGTCCATCTGCCCTCTGTCTGTCTCTGTCCAAACCTCTTCAATACTTTCCCCTCAACTTTTTCCAACTTTTCCTGTTGTGTTTTCTGTTCTCTTCACCCTTTCTCTCTCAACCCTTCTCCCAAAGTTTTGGCTTGCCCTCCTCCCCCCCACCCACCCACCCCCATCTTCTGCATTGCTTTCCTGTTTTTGTGCCTTGCCTGACTTTTGTTCCACTTTTTGAGTTTCATTCAATTATTGCTTCTGTGTAAATTTATATATTTGCTGATTTTGGTTTTTAATTAATAACTTCTGCTATTGTTATTGCTGGCTGCCTGTCTGAGTTGTGTTCCTGAGGATTTAGTTTATATTATTGCTGCAATTGGATTCCTTGTGTTCTGATTTTGATTGTTAATTTGTTCCCCTCTGGCCCTGCTCCTAGCTTCCCCCCTCCCTCCCTCCCTCCCACCCAGATAAGATTGTTTCCCTCCTGTGCTGCTGCCTGTTGAGTCTTGCATTCTTTGGATTTCTTTGTGGAATTAGGTTCTGGTTTTGGTTTTGCTCGCTGTGTGTGTCCCACCCACTCCCCCAGTCCCTCCCCCTGGTAGTTGTTACCCCCCCCCCCCGCCCTGAGACTTTCTGGCTGCCCTTTGGTTTCCTTTTTTTTTAACTTTGTGTATAGATTGTTTTGATTCAAATTTGATTGTTCCCCTGTGTGGTCCTGCTCCTAGCTTCCCCCCTCCCTCCCCTCCAGAAAGCCACTCCCCCCACTGCCAGCTCCTCCTCCACTCCTGCCCTGCCTGCCCCCTCCCACCCAGACTGAGTGTTGTTCCCCATCCTCCCCTGGTGCTGCTGCTGCTGCCTGTTGAGTCCTGTCTTAGTTGGATTTTTTTGTGAAATCAATTAGCTTCTTTTGGTTCTGGTTTTGCTGTGTGTGTGTGTGTGTGTCCCATTCCTCCCTGCTGGTTGTTGTTGGTTCCTCCCACCCCCCCCCCCCGACTTTCTGCCCATTGGTCCCAGGTTTTCTTTTTTGGACTTTTTTTCATATTGTTTGGTTTGCTTTGATTGATTCATTGATTGTTCCCCTCTCTGTGTGGCCCTCTGCTCCCAGCTTCCCCCTCCCTCCCCTCCAGAAACCCACTCCCCCCACTGCCACCTCCTCCTCCTCCACTCCTGCCCTGCCTGCCCCCTCCCACCCAGATTCATCCCCCTTGACGCATACTAATCCCCCCAAAACACACCCTGCCCTCTGGTCTCTACCCCTCTTGCCCCCCGACTCCCTGCTACATACCCCAGACCCCCTGAAACACACTCCACCTCCCAAACACCCTCTGGTCTCTCCCCCTCTTGCCCCCTGACTCCCTGCTACATACCCCAGACCCCCTGAAACACACTCCACCCCCCAAACACCCTCTGTTGGTCTCTCCCCCTCTTGCCCCCCTGATTCCCCGCTACATACCCCAGACCCCCTGAAACACACTCCACCTCCCAAACACCCTCTGGTCTCTCCCCCTCTTGCCCCCCCCGACTCCCTGCTACATACCCCAGACCCCCTGAAACACACTCCACCCCCCAAACACCCTCTGTTGGTCTCTCCCCCTCTTGCCCCCCGACTCCCCACTACATACCCCAGACCCCCTGAAACACACTCCACCTCCCAAACACCCTCTGGTCTCTCCCCCTCTTGCCCCCCTGACTCCCTGCTACATACCCCAGACCCCCTGAAACACACTCCACCCCCCAAACACCCTCTGTTGGTCTCTCCCCCTCTTGGGACCGTCACCGCTGCTGCTGCTGTCCTCCTCCCACACCCGAATCCCCCTCCCTGCTGCTACATTACAGCTCCTCCTCTCTTCTTCCTCTCTCTCTCTCTTTCTCTCTCCTCATCCCTTCACTTCTTCTTCCTCCCACAGCTGCAGCCACACAGTATCCTACCTCCGACCTCACCTGGAGGTCCCCGCCATCGGTTTTTTTTCTTTTGAAAGTTGTTTTATTTCATTTGTCTCTGCTTGGGGGTGAGTTGAGCAACAACACATAAATAGTGTTGTCTCCTCACTTCTGCCCCTCCATCGTTGAACTACCCCGGTTGCCTGTGCCTCGTGCGGCCGCCCTGTTGTGTCCCAGCCCAGGGGGTTGGCTGGCGGCGGTGCATCCGTGACCAGCAGTGAGCGGCAGGAGAAGGACAGGAAGAAGAGGGGTTAGTGCATGTGCAATTGTGCACCTTTTGTTGCCCCCTTTCTCTCCCTAGCTGGCGGTTTTAAATAGGGACACCCCTATCTTGAAATGCATTTGGGTGTGGGGAGGAGGGAGAGGAGATGTACCGTTGTAACTTGTGTCTTCATGCCCAATAAAGAAATTGCTGCTGTGTGTTGCGTTGCATTGCATGCGTCTTGCAGGTGGTTTTTGAACAGGTGCCTTAGTCCAGAGTGTTTCCTTGCCTCTGGGGCAGTCTGAGTGGGGTCAGGGGATCGGATGCTGCCACTACATGCTGGGCCAATGCCATGCCAGAGTGCTTCCTTGCCTCTGGGGCAGTCTGAGTGGGGTCCTGGGTTCTGATGCTGCCACTACATGCTGGGCCAATACACACATATGATGATGATGTTCAATCCATGATGCTGCCATCAAGTGTTTGCTGCTGCTTGCTTGCCATGGCATTGGGCGGGCAGAGTCACAGAGTGGATGGGTTCAACCTCTGTGTAGGTGCGACTGGGTTCTGGTTTTGGTTGTGTGCAATTTAGTCACTAAATAGGCTTCATTGAGTTTGATGCTCCCCCCACAGGAGCATTACTTGAGAACCACCCCCCAGAACCCACACTTTGTGTTCCAGTTCACTAAAAAAGGGTTTCCTCCTTTGATCTGCAGGTTCCCAAGCGTTGACTGCGTCCCTCCCCCACCCCCGGTAGGTGCTGTGCCCTCCCCCCATCCACTCCCCCCCCCAAAAAAAGTTAAAAACTTGCCACCCATACCACAACTACTCCACCCAACTGCCCGTGCCACCCACACCAGGGGTCCACCCTTTAACCCCCTATTTTTAAAAAAACCCTCCCAGACCCATCTCCCCAATTGGCTTGGTTGACTCCCAAATTCTAAAAGGACACCCTCCCCCTCACTTCAATTGGCTCCCCCCCCCCATATCAAAAAGTCTTCCTTTCCCCCCAATTGGCTTCCTTTTTAAAAAAACAAACTTCCCCCCCGCCGTCTCCAAATCAGCTGCCTTTTTTTTTGGCCCCAAGCCCCTCCAAATTATTTTTTTGACCCTGTCTGGCCTTCCTCCTAAAGTCTCCCTCCTTCTGACCTAGCAGCATGTCTGAGTGCCGTGTGGCGGGCAGGGCTCGCTCAAGGCTGGCAGGCAGAGGTGGGAGAGGCCAGGTGCGGGGTGCGCCTGCGGCACGGGGAGGGAGAGGACGCGGGGAGCCTGAGGACACCCCAGTTCTCCCCATTGGAGAATTCTTCGCTCCGGCCCCATCTTTGGTGCGCAGGATTCAGTTCCCCCCGCCTGCTGCCGCCAATCGCGGCAGAGGCAGAGGCACCGTTAGGGCTGTGGCGGGTCCCTCCTCGCCGGCGGCACCAGGTGCTGCTGAGGTACCGCCAGTTGTTGTGGTGGAGGAGACTGTGGAGTTGGAAGAGCAGGTAGAGGGCGGTGAGGACCGTGCGGCTGGCAGCGATGCAGCCAGGTTCTCCCTCCCTCTGGGGCCCCTTCCCCCTATCCTTTCGCCGCTCAGTGGGCCCCCCCCTCGTGAAGCCCGACACTCTGGTGGGGAGCGGTCTGGCGAGGTGGTGGAGGAGAGGCCTGCCTCTCCGATGCCAGTTGAGCCGGGCCCTTCCTCCGCTGTGGAGGGCGGAAGGGGCGGGTTGGGTGGCAGCAGTGGGCAGGCAGCGGCGGCCGCCCCCCCCCCCCGGACTGCAGCCACCCCGCGAGAAACGGCCTAGGATGGGGCAGCCCCAAACCCCCATTCTAGCCAATGGAAAAAAAATTTCTTCAAAAATTCACCAATAATACTAGGAGCCACCAATTGCCTTGGGATTTTTGGGGTGGAGTACACCCATTGGTGGCTACCACCCACCCCAGATTTTTTTGCCCCTAAGGGCTCCACATTGTGAGTTATGGGCAAAAATTAATTTTTAAAAAAAATTGTAAAAAATCAGAGGAAGGTCCAATCGACTTGAAATTTGGGTGGCAGGTAGAACACAAGGTCCCCTTCAAAACCAGCCACTTTTTGTGATCCGAACCGGTTCAGTTCGGATCCGAACCGGTTCGAAACCGAACCGGACCGGGGGGATGGTCCGGCAAAACCAAAACCAAACCACCCCGGTCCGGTCCGGACCCGGTTCGGACCCGAACCGAACCGGGAGAACCAGTTTTATGCACATCCCTATAATATCTTGTGACAGAGAATTCCACAAGTTGATTATCCGTTGTGTGAAAAAGTAGTTCCGTTCGTTGGTCCTAGATTTCCTGGCAATCAATTTCATGGCTGTCCCCTGGTTCTAGTGTTATGTGAGAGGGAGAAGAATTTCTCTCTATCCACTTTCTCCACACCATGCATGATTTTATAGACCTCTATCATGTCTCCCCACATTCTAGGAACCATGCAATGATATATAGTTCTAGCAGTCTTACAAATAAGCAGTTCATGCCTTATCAGAGTCAAACCACCATGGGGAAACTACTTCCGTGAGCAGCATAAATGTCACAGAAGACACCAGCAATTGCTTCTGTAAAGAGTGCTTTCTAATTTCTAGTATAGCCTGCTTGCTGAAGATCTTCTTGATGGTTTTCTGAGTACCTCACCCAATGCACTTTACTTCATTAACAGTATTTCACACGTATCATCCAAACCAGTTCATACGAACCAGGCTGCAATCTAAAGGCCATCTTATCCTGTAGGTTCAGGAAACTTACAATACAGTATTTAAATGTGTCCCCTTCTCTTGCCTTGTGCTACTCATCACCAAGGAGGAACCACTTCTATATTCCATCCATCCCTTCCATTAAAAAAAAAAGATACAAAGTGTTTCTCCTCCTTCCAACTGAAATCAGCTTATACACATCTTTACTAGGGATGTGCAAAAAATTTCGGGCACAGAACGATCTGTGCCCGAAATGAACAATTTTGGGTGATTCAGGGCCGAACCGAATCACCCCCGATGTCCTCCGATATTTTTCGGGCACGATCCAAATCACCCGAATTTCGGACCTGAAAAATTTGGGTGATTCGGTTCATGGTTGATTTTTGGTGATTTTTTTAAGTTTTAGTGACTTTGGGGCAGTTTGGGGGCATAGCATGGGATCTGGGCAAAAGGAGTGGGGTGGGGTGGTAGTGACTAATGGGTGCAGGCTACCACCCCAATTTCAGGGGGATTGGGCAAAGGGCTGATTTTTGGGAAATTTCTGAAATTTTCATGTCTTTGGGGCAGATTGGGGCAGATTGGGCAGAAAGTGGGGCCTGGGGCAGAATAGTGGGGTGGTAGTGCCTAATGGGTGGAGGCTACCACCCCAATTTCAGGGGGATTGGACAAAGGGCTGATTTTTTGGGAATATTTGAAGTTTGGGTGTCTTTGGGGCAGATTGGGGGCAGTAAGTGGATCTGCCCCAAAGGAGTGGGGTGGGCTGGTAGATAGTGCCTAATGGGTGGAGGCTACCACCCGTCCCCAATTTCAGAGTGATTGGGCAGAGGGGTGAATTTTGGTGAATTTATGAGGTTTGTCTTCATAAGGTGAAGTGTGCTAAATTGATTACTTCCTCATATTCATAGTAAGTGTGAAAAAGTGAAAGTGGGGTCATGAGAGTTGTTTAATTGAAAAAAATCTCATTTGCTATGATAGAATGAGAATTCACACCTCAGAAGTTTTTTAATTTTAATTACACATTTCTGTAAGAATAGCCCATTAATGCAGTGCTTGTATTCTACCTACCTGTTTTAAGTTATTTACAGATATTCCCTGTTAAGCACTCTGTTCTATTAATATTACCAACATTTTGTCTACATACCCACTACTAGTTATGCAATTTTGTTCTATTTTGTGCAAAGTATTTGAAGTAAAACACATACTACAGAACAGATACATTCTCCAATACCCTAGTCCTACATACATTTACCAAGAAAATCTCAGTGACTTCAGTGGGGCTCACTCTTTTTCTTCAGCTTCTAATTCATGCTATCACCACTGATAATTCATGCTACCAATTTATCTTGTATTGCCAAGACTTGGCTGAATATGAGAAAGTCAGACTAATTCCAACTATGTATTCTGGATTGTATGTCCTGGAGCGTGCGCGCGCGTGCGCATGTGTGTGTGTAGTATAATTATCTACAAGAGTAGATAATTATAGTAGACTAGCCAACCCTGCACAGAGTATCTGTACGCTCTTTGGGGCTGGCAGTTACCTCTCTCCCCGCCCCCCCCCCCCCCACTTTTTGCCCCAGTCTCCACTTTATTTTTTATTACTATTAGATTTATTACTAATTTTTAAAGACCGTTTAAAACAAAAAAATGTCCAAGTCTTAAAGTAAGATCTCATTTAAACCAGTTATTCTGAATGACACAAAGGAACTGGGTTTTTTACTCTTTCCTCAAATCAACTTTGAGGGGGGGGGGCGGGGGGGGGATAGACTTGAAATTTGTGTACTACTCTGTTATTTAAAATATTTGCACATTACCTTTAAAGATCAAGAAGTTCAAAGCGGTTTCCAAAGAAAGGAATAAGATTGTTTCCTGGGAGACACCCACTAGCAATGTCCACTGGAAAGGATGCTCTAGGGGGATGAATAGGGAGAGCTGCTCCCTTCCCACCACTAAATATAAAGAGTCACCACTTAAAGATGTACCTCTTTGCCCAGTTAGCAAGGTAAGTCTCCAACTTTTAATGACCCAAATGCTGTTATGGCTTCCTAGAACCTTCTCTGGCCCTCTCATGAGGATTTATTCTATTCTAATAACTGTACTGCAAGGTTTCATATCTTACTTTTTTTTAAAGCTTGGAATCTCTAGACTCATTGGCAGGCTGTTACACAAAATCATTATTGATTACTACAGAATTTTTATGGATGTGACTATTTGATAGAAGTTCCAAATTATGACAAATTATATACAAAATAGCATCCTATTCACAAAACAAGATTTGTCATGCCCAAGAGATTTCAATCTTCTAAATGACAGAACAAAACAATGTGTGTGATTGTTAAATGTTCTTTTTTGTAAATGTGTTTACAACTCTAAGAACACTATATATTTAATATATTTATGTTCATGTACTTTTCTTCTAGTATTTTCAAGCTTCTGTTCCTCTGCAGAATCTTCTCTTTAGTGCTTCTGAGTAAGAACCACTCAACTCAAAAACTGCTATCTGTTCAGTGTTTAACATAGAGAATAACCATCTCTGTGGTTTATTTGATTGTTTGCACCAATTCCATTGTCCTAGAGAGGGCAGCAGCACACTAATCTATACAGTATTTAAACGCTAAGTGAGAAACCTCCATGGAAGAGTGCATCCTTGAAAGCGAAGCTGTTGGGCTTTTGTGTTGGAATTATATTCATAGTGTCAAAATGAATGCAGCAGATGAAACTGTTTTTGAAATTAGCACACACACCTTAATATCTGTCTCAGAAAGAAAGAGCCACACATCGTAACCGAACAGTGGCAGCTACAGCATCAATAAATTATAGAACCTTGTACCAATAGCTAAAAACAGATTTGAACGTCTAGCAAAATACAATTGATTATTTGGAGTTATAACTGTGGCTTGGAATATATAGTTACCCACATTTAAGACAACAGGTCATTGTGTATTTATCACCACAAAAGTGGAGAAGAAGTGTAGCAGGGTTGACTTGATTTAAATCGCTTCACATAAGGACTAGATTTTATTAATTATTTAAAATCACTAGTCAAAAAGATACTATTTAATCATCCTTTTCTAGTAAAAGTATATTCTTGTTGTCTAATATAAACTTAATACATATTCATAGATAGAGGTAGGTTTCATTTTAATAAAGGTACACACTTCTCATAATGCTGTTTCATTCAGGCAACTAGGCCTTGCATTTCTGTGTTACAATCTTTACATTTTGCACACATGCCTGTCTTACCCACAGATACAGGAACTTCAATAAAATATTCCCAAATGGGATGTATTTACAGCCTGCTGCCATGATAGGTGTTTCCCTTCTACAGTGGATGATACACTCCAAAAATGTTTTCTCAGAATTGCACGAATGTGTTTTGGTCACTTTTGTTTTTCACTTACTATTCCCCTCCCCTATCCCTTGCATTTATATCTATCCCCAACCCTTGCATTTATAGAGTCCTCCTCACTCAAGTCTACTCCATCCCCATCTTTGCACTTTTAGAGAGAGAGAGGAGCAAGGGCTTGACTGTGTGCATGTGTACATGCTGCATGTACACCACTTGCAGGACAGAATTGATGGGGTCTGTTATCTTTCATCCCCATATACTGGTCTTTAACATGTTCATAGAATATAGTTATGATTAATATTCATAATGATATTTTTGACCTAGGTTCTTTTTTATGAATGGTTTAAAAAAATATTAAAATCCAATTTAAATTTTAAAAAACCATCCATTGTTATCTACCTTGAAGTGTAGTGTTTCTGCTGCCCAATGTTTTAGTCGGTACAAAATACAAACACACACTCTTAAAAGTGTTTAACTAATCCTCACAACCCTCACAAATAATAAACTAAGCCTGGCTGAAATAAAGTGGCACTGAACAGGGAGTAGACTAGTAAGGCCTCCAGGGTCCCATCCTACTCTAAAATTCAGTGTTCAGCCTGGGCTGGGGAAAGATTGGTCAACTAGTTACAAGCAACTCCATTTAAAATGCAGCATTTTGGCTTAACTAATAAGACTTGGTTGCTTTATGTACATACAGTATATCACAACAAAAATAGATGCCACCCACTTTTAAAAACTGCACTTCAAAGTTTGAAAACCAGGCAAACACTAAAGTTGAGAAGGCATACTGCAAACAGACAGTCAAAATTGCTTTCTACTAATAGCACTGAGTCCTTACTTCAGGACCATTAGAGAAAGGAAAACAGGCTCATAGGGAAAATTCAATTTTTATCTATCTGGGGAAAGTTTATATATAGCTCGACATGGTTGCGGGGGAATTGAGTGGAAGGGAGCTACAACTTTCAGTGAAAATGTGGCAATACTGGTGCTTCTGTACAATTTATTACCCTAACACAAGGCTTTTTTTCTCCCCATGCCTCTCTGGACAGTACCATGCTGGCCATCAAAACCCAATGTTACAATCATATTTACCAAAATGCAGCAATGTGTCAAATTGCAGCTTTTCAGAAGCAATCTGCATATACGAGAAGCAACCCAACACTATATCCAAGTTTTGAGCTTGCATTTTTCTCTACCTACGCAACTGAACATTTTTAGATGCCCTACAGAAAGTGTGAAGTTCAACAGAACTTTTTTTTTTTTTTGTAATGTCCTACTTGTCCCCCATGAGAGGGGACATAGGATCAAGGACCCAGGAACAGCCATGATTTGATGAACCAGTTCCACGGGCGGGCTGGATGGGCTCTGAATACTGTGAAAAAGAACCCTTCACAGGTAAGAGCAATGTCTCTTTTTCCACCGTAATCAGAACCCATCCTTGGATATAGGGACATACCCAAGCAAGAATTCGAACTACTAAAGGGAGGGAAGTGGAAACCTATAAGACTTGTTGGAGAAGAGTGCGGCCCAGTGCCACTTGTTCCATGAGGAAGGAAGGAATTTTAGTGTTTTACAAGGGGAGTAACTGATGACCATGTTGCAGCCTGGCAGATGATCCAAAGAGAGACATTGGCTGAGAACCCAGCTGAAGTAGAAGTGCTCCATGTCAAATGAGCAGTGATGCCTTGGGCAACTGGAATGTGCATGGACTGCTATAGTAGAGAGATGGTGGCTCTGATCCATTTTGAGAGAGTTGCCTTGGAGGTACAGAGTGCTCTCTGAACACCGAGTGTGTGCCATATTTTTTCCTTGTCGTGAACTGAAGTAGGGCAGAAGGAAGGCAGAACTACCAGCTGAGATCGATGGAATGTCAAATTGATCTTGGGAATGAACATTGGATCTAGTTTGAGGATGACTGCGGCTTGGAGGCTGTTCTGGACTGGATGGGGCCAACAAGCTGTAACTTGTTGTAACCAGATAAGACAGAAGTGCTGTGGGTTGGTAGAACTGATCATCCAAGTAATGAGGTAAATCTGGTCTTGGATGGGGTTACACTCCCTCTGAAAGACAAAGTCCGCAGCTTGGGGGTGCTTCTGGACCCGATGTTATCCTTGGAAACACAGGTGGCAGCCGTGTGCAGAAGCGCGTTTTACCAACTACAGCTGGTATGCCAGCTGTGACCCTACTTGAAGAAATTGGACCTGACCTTATTCACTCATGCATTAGAAAATCCAGATTGGACTACTGCAATGCACTCTATGTGGAACTGCCCTTGAAGACTGTTCGGAAGCGTCCCCTGGTCCAGAATGCTAGTGCAAGGATGCTCATGGGTGCAAGTCATTTCATCAGTATCACACCCATCCTGCGGCAGCTTCTTTGGTTATCGGTCCGCTTCTGGGCTAGATTCAAGATGCTAGTCTTGACCTTTAAAGCTCTACATGGCTTGGGGCCGGGGTACCTGTCAGACCTCATTCACCCATATGAATCTGCTAGGGCCCTCCATTCATCGTCTCAGGCTTTGCTCATGGCCCCACTACTAAAAGAGATCTGATTGGTGGGGACTAGAGACAGGGCATTTTCAGTTGTAGCCCCTTGGTTTAGGAACACCCTCCCTGAAGAGCTTCACCATGCTCCCTCCCTCAGTGTTTTTAAGAAACAACAACTAAAAACACACCTTTTAAAGGAAGCTTTTTAATGCTCCGTTTTTGGTTATATCTGGCAGGTTCTTTAGTTTTTAGTTTTTATAACTCTGTTTTTAGCTTAATTTTTTTTTTTAATTTGAACTTTATACTAATTGTGGTTTTTAATCTGACTTTTAACTTGTTTACTCAATTTGGTTAATATTATTACTTTATTGCATATTGTACCTATTTTATTGTTGTGAGCCGCCCCGAGCAGCAGTGTACTGGAGGGGTGGGTATAAATATTTTTTAATAATAAATAACTAATGCATCCTGTTGTAATATGCAGCATTCTTTTCGGAATGATAGTGCACCAAGCTCTGAGACTGTGAGCTGAGGTTATCGCCAACAAGAAGAGCACCTTATTACGAGAGAACTTTGAGTGATGCCTTGCACAACGGATTGAACGGGGCTTGAGTCAGTGCATTGATCACCTTATTCAAGTTCCATGAAAGGAATCTGTGAACAGGCGGGGGAGCCCCTTTTAAGAAATGCCTGATACGTGCATGTAGGTGGGAAAAACCTGGAGAGTTTCTCTCAAGAATGAAAGCCAATGCTGAAGTCTGCCTTTGGAGTGTGTTAGGTCTCAGTCCCTGTTCCAGGGCGGACTGTAAAAATGTGAATACTTCTGGGACACCCACAGAGGTAGGAATAATACTCTTTCTTCTGGCCCAGTGTGAAATGGCCATCCACGTGGCCTGGCAGATTCTGTTGGTGGCCGGTCGCCTAGATAGAATAGTGTCGGACTTTAATGCCATAACCTTGATTAGCTAGGGGTACAGGCTCAATGTCCAAATGTTGAGTTAGAGCCAATCTGCGTCAGAATGGATGATGAGACCCTGTGAAAGAAGATCCGGATGCCTGGGAAGAGGCCACGGAGGACGAGTGGATAGGGAGACCAGATTGGCAAACCATGGTCTCTGTGGCTAGAGTGGAGCTATGAGAATGAGGCGAGCCTTCTCTCAACGGAGTTTTTTGATTACCTTGGAGATTATGGCTGTGGGAGGGAAGGCATAGAGAAGGCCCTTTGGCCAGGGGGCTGAGAAGGTGTTTATGGTTTCTGCTTGTGGATGGTGGAATCACAAGCAGAAGCTGGGAAGCTGACTGTTGCAGTGAGTAGCAAAGAGGTCTACCACTGGTTAGGCTAGTGTTTCCAACACTGTCTGAAACATCTCCGGGCTGAGTGTCCACTCTGCCGGGTCAACTCTCTGGCGGCTGAGTCAGTCTGCTCTTAGGTTGAAGGATCCGCTTAGATGTTTGGTCATCAGTGATGGGAGGCTCTTTCCTGCCCAGGTGAATAGTAGAGCGGAATCTTTCATGAGGACCCTTGATCTTGTGCCCCTTTGGTTGTTTAAGTGCAACTTCATTGACACATTGTCCATCCTAACAAGGACATGTCTGTGCGCTATGTATGGACAAAAATGTAAAAGGGCCAGATGAATGGCTCTTAATTCCAGCAGGTTGGTGGACTTTGCTTGTTCTCTGGGGTGCCAACTGCCCTCTGAGTAGAAGTTGAGGCAGTGGGCTCCCCAAACCCAACAGACTGGCATCTTCTGTTATGGTGATGTGAGGTGGTGTCAGCAGTAGACCTTTTGACAGGGCTGAGGACCTCCACCAACGAAGGGAAATGCGAAGGGGAAGTGGAATGGGGAGTTGTATGTGGGCGCGAGTTATGATCTGGTTCTGGAAAGGAAGTAGGGTGTATGCGTGCCATCTGGCCCAGGGGGTGCACTCCAGACATGTGATCATGGAGCCAAGGAATTTGGCCAGTAGCATGAAGTCCGTGAAGGTGTTGCTCAGTACAGCAGAAGAAGAATCTTTTCCCTTCAGCCGGTGGGGGGGAGAGAAATCAGGCCCTTGGATGTGTTGAAGAAGGTGATGGAGCCTCTGGGTAGGGTGGAAGTGGCTCTTCTGTTTACTATGAAGCCATGTGAATGGAGCAACTCCAGGGTGTTGCAAATGTCCTTCTGAGCGCTGTGGAGGTATGACGATCGGATCAGTAGGTTGCCTAGGTAAATATGAGTGTGTATTGCCTGTGTGCGCGTGTGCGCGATTAGGGCTATCATTACTTTCATGAATACTCTCAGTGCTGAGGATAACCCGAAGGGCATAATCCGGCACTGGAAGTGTAGGTTGTTGAAGCAGAAATGGAGGTAACATCAGTGGGCTGGGAAAACAGGAACATAGAGATAGGCTTCTGACAAGTCCACCTATGTCAGGAACTCCCAGACCTTCATCACCTCTTTGATGTTCTTGAGGGATTCCATTGTGAAAGGTTGTTTGAGGTGGCAATTCAGAGCTTTGAGGTCTAAGACAGCTCTCCATGTACCATCCTTTTTTGGCACCAAAAATAGAATGGAATATGCACCCTGACATAAGTCTGTTGAGGGGACTAATCAATTGCCCGTATCTGGAGGAGGTGGTGGATCGCTTGACACATGCACTGAAGCTTGTCTGGTTTCTTGGGGACTGGAGTGGGGATGGAGCGATTTGTTGGGGAAGAGGAGAATTCCAGGGAGAGGCCTTCGGAGACCATCTTGATCACCCAGCGGTCCGAGGTGACTCTTGTCCAGGCCTCTGCAAAATCCAGGAGCCAGCCCCCAACCTGTGGTGAGTCATTGTCTGCAACGCTGAAAGGAGGAAGACTGGAACTGCTTGGTGTTCTGTTGTCTGAATGCTCCTCTGGAACTTTGTTGCCACTGGGGGTGGCCTGTTGGTCTGAAGTTGGCGTTCCGATTGTCAAGAAATGAGGTACTGGAAGAGTACCCTGGTTGCCTAAATGAGGAGTGAAAGGGATGAAAGGAATAGGAGTTACCTCTGAATTGTATCCATGACTCCCCACTAGAAGATGGCTTGGCCTGCTTTTTATCTTGTGTCTCTACTAGAATAGGATCAAGAGATTCCCCAAACAATTTAGCACTTTTTAAATGGGGTAGAGGCCAAGTTCAATTTAGATTTTGAATGTGATTTCCGATGCTTAAGCCATAAGCATCTCCTGACAGCCACTGCAGAAACCATGGCTCTTGATGCATGTTGGATGCAGTCAAGGTCTGAATCAGCCACAAGTGCTGTGGCTTTGGCCATTTTGTTGATGCCCTAGTGGAGCTTAGTGTTTTCAGGTGGCACATACTGTAAAAGCTCTTTGGCCCAGAGAACCAACGCTCTAGCAAAGATGGAATTTGCTGCTGCAACCTTAATGACTGTAGTGGCAGCATCATGGGGTTTTCTCAGAAGGAATTTGCACCTCTTGTCTTCTGGTATTTTTAATTGCTCCCCCCTGCTTTATTCATAATGGCCCCCAATACCAATTGTGCTACTGGTCCATCTACCACAGGAGGGGCTAAGAGGGAGGAGATCTCTTGTGGTAGTGAGTATAGCTTGCCAGGGAAAGGGATGGCCAGTTTGTGGGAAGAGAGAGAGGCCCATTCAGCAAGCATGATGGAATGAAAGATGAGAGGGGAGGGTGCTGAGGGAGAGGAAGGAGAGGTGGATGAGAACAGCTTCTCATCTAGCCCTTGGTTGGGCAGCAGCGTTTCCAATGTGGCTACTGCCTTAATGGTTCTCCTAGCCTTTGCCATAAAAATTTCAAAGTCAGCAGCTTGAAACAGTCTACTGGAACAGAGGGCTGAGTAGCAATATCCTCATTTCCCCTCTGCTCTCCTTTTGCAGTGGCAGGACAATCCTCTATAATAAAAGCCTAAGTGTGTGCCCGTGTCAAATGCCTGGCGTGCGTCCGTGTCTCCCTTGGCTGTTCTGGGCATGCACGAAGTGCATGCCCAGAACATGCCGAGGGAGACACGACCGCGGCGACCAGGCGGCCATAATGGCCGGGAGAAGAAGCGGCAGCCGAGGAGAAGCGGCCACCGCGAAGCCGGGCGGGGGGAAGAGGCGGTGGGGGAAGCCAGCTGAGGCGGCGGCGGAGCCGCGGCCTCGGCAGAGCTGTGGCCGAGGCCTGGCCGCAACGCCGAAGACGGCCGGAGGGAAGAGGTGGCGGCGCCGCAGAAGCGCAGAGGCAGACGGTACAGACGGCGGGGGCAGGCGGGACTCTTGGAGGTGGCGGCGTTGGCACTCTCCTCTACTAGCACCCGTTATTTCAACGGGCTAAAAAACACTTGTCTAGGAATAAAGCGTCCCCTTTCCCCCACTGGAATGGCTTTGTGAACCGGGCTAAAGCTGGGGGAAGAGGAAAGGTAGGGCTTGGAAGAGACCCTGGGGTGCCGAGGAGGGATAGTAGAAGGCATAAAAGGAGGGACAGAAGGAATGGAATGGAGGAGGGAGTGAAACTCCTTTTGCAATAAATTAATTTAACCAAGAGGACATATTTTACAAGATGGGAAGGTTAGTTTGGGCCATCAATCCCGTGCTGGTACTACTCAGTTACCGGGACTGCTGGATTGGCTCCACGTGGCTGCCCCTCGCTAGGTGCCTTTGGCATTACTGGCTTGGCTGTGGGGGGAAGAGGGTTTACCAGTTGCCCCTCCCCCATGATGGAGACAGATGGTACAATCGTGGGCAGCAGAATGACACCTGTCCCAGCTGCTTTAGTCCTCATGCTTTCGTGGGCAAGTAGGTGCAATGAAGGGATACAATGCGGCTGCCGCTGCTGGAAGACCACTTGCAATAAGAGATGTGCATTCAGCCTAGCGATCGGAAGTTTATTTTTCTTTTTTCATGGCTTAGAAGGCAGCAGCAGAGCAGCTGGCAGCGAGTGTGTTGTTGGTTTTTTGGCCTTCTTGTGGCTCTTGCCTGGCTCCATGTTATCCACTGGGCAGAAGAGGTAGGAACTATTACACCATTTTCATTCGAAGTGGCAGAGGGAGATTGCTTCCATTTGCCTATGGATTGCGATAAGGAGGGAATCTGGGCCTCTGAGGAGAGACCCTCTGATATAGAGCCCAGTAGGACTTTGGCCGCTTGAGCTTGGTCAATGAGGGAGACCGTGAAAACAAAAGTGAAAGCAAACAAACCAGCCATTGTATCAAATTGCAAATTTTTTGTTTAACAAGAATTGTGACTCTCTTCCCACCCTCACACAAAGGAAAGTGGAGCAAGTAGGAAAAGGGAAGGGGGCTTGGGGGCTCTGCCTACAGCTGAAAATAAAGCTGCTGCAGTAATATCCTATCTGTGCCTGAGGCATGTTAGGTACACAACTCTATATCTAAGGATGGGCTCTGATTACGGTGGAAAATATAGTAATTACAATGCATACTATAGCAAATATCTAGTTGTAGACTGTCAGATTTCTAGATATATTACCATGTTCTCATTGTTAAATGCAACACATCAAGTTCATCTCCCCAATTAGTTCAGTGATTATTGAGGAGACATGACATCTGGACCAGGCCAATGCAGTGCTGAACCAACACTCATACTACATGAATGAGCCCAAGAGAGTTGCAGTCTCCAATAATCCCATCCCTCTTCATTATAACCAAATTATAATGTATAAACGGTTCCCCCATTTTGAAACAAATTTATCCTCTGATCTGTTCTTTATATATGAAGTAATCTTAGCCATTGATGCATATTACCAAAGTTCAAGTTGCCACTCTTCTAATGATGGAATTAAATTAACTTTCCAACATATAGCATAGAGGATTCTGGCAGCAGTTATTACATATAAAGAGAGTTCAGTATATTTTTACATGTATATAAGGCTTTGTGATATTCAACAAAAAATGTATCTGGTAACAAGGGAAAGTCAATATTCAAGATTTGTTGCATCTTAGAATGAATTGTCTTCCAAAATTGCTGAGCTTTACTGCACATCCACTACATATGATAAAAAGTTCCTGCCCAATTCATATATTTCCAGCATTTACCAGAATTTTTATTGTCTATCTTTGCAATCATCATGGGAATATGATACCAGCGAAAGAAACATTGGTAGACTTACCATGAAGGGTTCTTTTTCTGGTATGGGGAGGGCATCCGTTACTTGATGGGTTGTCAAGCTCTGCATGCTCTGAGACAGGGCCAATGAAAAGCGAGCACGTCCTCTACTCCCCCTGACCTGGCGGCTACCAACTCGGGCATGGGGACGCTAGGAGACCTTTTTGAGGAGGATCCGGTTTTCAGAATTCCTTTCGTCCCTACAGATCATTCAATCGCCTGGGATCGTCCGGTTTCCGAGACGAATTCAGAGATAGAGACTTTCAAGGAGCACAGTGCAGGCAGCCTTGGCATCAATCCTGGAACTCCAAGCCTAGAGGAACTGGCAGGAAGGCAGGTCTCTTCGGTCCCCCGCAGGAACGACGGAACCGTAAGCAATGACTCGTATCATGTCGGAGGCAGGTTACGGGCTTTTGCCCATTCATGGGGGGGGGGGACCACTTCAGATCAATGGGTACTACAGACAGTGTCCCAAGGTTATCGCATAGATTTTCTCGCTTCCCCCCGGACTCCTTTTTCAAGACCCTGACATCAAGGGATCCCTTAAAGAGAAAGTTGATGCAAGAGGCCATCCGACACCTATTGGACATTCAGGCCATAGAACCTGTTCCGGTGCCCCCAAATCCCGATGGGGTGTTTTCTCTGCTATTCCTGGTACCAAAAAAGGACGACTCCTGGAGAGCGGTACTGGATCTAAAAAGACTGAATCGGTACGTGCGGAAGAGGCCTTTTCGTATGGAGTCCTTTCGAACCATCAAATCTGCAATCCTCCCGGGGGATTGGCTGGCGTCGCTAGACTTATCCGAGGCTTATCTGCATGTACCAATTCATCCGTCCTCCCGTCGCTTCCTCAGATTTGCGTACGGATACCAGTTCTTCCAGTACAGGGCTCTTCCGTTCGGCCTGTCTTCAGTGCCGAGGGTCTTCACAAAGCTGATGGTGGCAGTCATTGCCCACCTCAAAATACGGGGCATACACACATACCCGTATTTCGACGACATTTTAATATGCTCAATATCGGAGGCACGAGCAGCGAAGGATGTAGAACGCACTATTCATGCCCTGGAGGCTCATGGCCTCATAATCAATCTGCACAAGAGCCATCTGCATCCATCTCAGCGGTTATTGCATCTGGGAGCCCTTTTCGATACAAAGGAGGCGTTTCGATACAAAGGAGGCCTACCAAACGAGAGGAGAGTGAAAATCTATTGGGCCCTCAGGCCTTATCTACTCAAGTCAAGAGCACCGCTGATGCACTTGGCTCATATTCTGGGCCTGATGATCGCGTGCCTGGATTGTGTGCCTTGGGTGAGATGGCACTCCAGACCCCTTCAGTGGCTGCTCCTTCCGCACCAGGAGGCCATTATGGAAAGGAAAGACATGTGGGTAACATTACCCAACAAGGTCAGGAACTCGTTCACTTGGTGGACTTCAACTGCCATAAAAAGGGGCTTGCCATTGGATACCCCAGAAAAGATCATAGTTACTACAGATGCAAGTCTCTCCGGATGGGGGGCACACTGCTCCACCCACCAGGCCCAGGGCAGGTGGGAGCGAGAAGATCTGAGATACAATATAAATTGGCTGGAGCTAAAAGCGGTTCACCTAGCGTTGGTGAAGTTTCAAGTCCTGCTGGAGGGTCATCACATTCTAATACAGACCGACAATATCACAACGAAAGCGCACATAAATCATCAGGGCGGGATGAGATCCAGGTCGCTGATGTGAGAGATGAACCTATTGTTCCTATGGGCGGAAAAACACCTCAAGTCGATAATGGCGGAACATCTGTCAGGCCTGCTGAATCGTCAGGCGGACTGGCTGAGCAGGCAGTTCCTGGACCTGGCGGAGTGGGCGCTACATCCAGATGTTTTCCAACAGCTAACACAACGGTGGGGTCTACATGTCCACATGTTTGCATCATTCCAGAATTCCAAGCTCCCAAGGTTTTACTCAAGACACCTCTGTTACCATGCAGAACAAGTGGATGCCCTGTTCGCCAAATGGCCTCAGGGTCTGCTTTATGTCTTCCCTCCGATGGCGATCCTGGGAGCTGTCCTCAAAAAAACTGGTCGCCAAAAGGGCCGAGGACATTCGGGTAGTGCCTTACTGGTCAAGGAGACCATGGTTCTCTGACCTGATGGCCCTATCAACTCAAAAACCGTGGGCGCTTCCACTGAGAAAGGATTTATTGAGCCAAGGCCCGATCTTACATCCGGATCCAGAGTGGCTCCACCTCCATGCTTGGAGGTTGAGCACAAATCATTAATTGCCAAGGGTTACTTGGAACGAGTCTAAGATACTATCCTGGTGGCAAAACGTCCGTCTACGGCTAGAATTTATCAGGTGACATGGTCCGCTTTTTGTTCCTGGTCGTACAAGGCGGGGGTGGACCCCTTATAGGCGGGAGTACCGGCTGTTCTCGGTTTCTTACAGGCAGGAATTGAAAAGGGTCTCCGACCAAGCACCTTGAGATGTCAGACGTCAGCATTAGCTTCGGTCCTAAGCATTTCATCCAAGGAATCGCTAAGTTTGGACCCAGACATTCATTATTTCTTGAAGGGAGCGGTTAATCTGAATCCTCCACCGATTCATAGATTTCCCTTGTGGGATTTAAACAAGGTTCTGAATGCCCTTACGAAGACGCCCTTCGAACCTCTACGGCGGATATCCTTATGACTCCTTTCGTTCAAAGTTTTGTTCCTTCTTGCTATTACTTCGACCAGACACATCTCGGAACTGGCCTCTCTCTCGATATGGGATGAGCTCTGTATCTTCCAGAAGGAGTCAGTAGTGTTAAATCTAGATCCTACTTTCTTACCAAAGGTGAATTCGGTGTTCCACAGGAGTCAGGAAATTGTGTTGCCTTCTTTTTGCCCGAAGCCTCGCCATCATAAGGAATGGGCTTGGCACACTTTGGACGTACGGAGGGCTCTCCACATCTACATTGAAAGGACGAGTAGTTTCAGGAAGTCAGGTTCCCTGTTTGTATCTTTTTTACCTTCGAACCTAAGTTCAAAGGTGTCTAAGGATTCACTAGCCCGATGGCTATGAGCTACTATTACCTTGGCTTACGAGTCTTTACATTTGGAGGTTCCCCTGAAGATCACGACACACTCCACTAGGAGCGTGGCTACTAAGGCGGCATTCTCAGCTAGGGTTCCACTGGAAGAGATATGTAGGCGGCCACTTGGTCATCGACATCTCCCTTTGTTAAGCACTATAAAATTCCTTCCTTTTTCAAACCTCAAGCAGCAGCTGCCCGCACAATTTTACAAAAAGTGGTCTAAAACATCCGCATCCCACCCTGATCAGTAGCTTGGGTATGTCCCATCAAGTAACGGATGCCCTCCCCATACCTTGGAAAAAGAAACATTGGTAGACTTACCGTGAAGGGTTCTTTTTCTGGTATGGGGAGGGCATCCGGCCCACCTGCGGATGCAGAGGTGGGGATCTCTGGGGTGGTGGAGCAACTCCTGGGGTTCCAGTTGCTTCTGTCCCTTTAAATCTTTTTGCGCTTTTCGCCTTCCTCTCTCCTTCTCTTACTTATTCACTCTACTATTTTTTCATAGTGTCCAGGATCTAGTGGTCCAGCGTATAGGAATATGCAGGTGTTTCCAGATTTATTTTCTCTCACTCCCTACGCTCCGCATGACCAGAACTGGGTAATAAGGGGCAGGTCAGGGGGAGTAGAGGACGTGCTCGCTTTTCATTGGCCCTGTCTCGGAGCATGCAGAGCTTGACAACCCATCAAGTAACGGATGCCCTCCCCATACCTTGGAAAAAGTACATTTTATACTAGTTTTCACTGTAAATTTAATATTCACCTTCCATTGATACTCCTATTGCTGCATATCAATTGTGGGGTTTTTTAAGTTTTGCATCCATTTTATCATGCAATCTGTTCTGATTCTGAAATATACTTCAATAACAACTTGTATATAAGTCCTAGTAAGTGCTCTGAATTGTGATATTAATATTTCAAAATCCATCAATTCTCTAAGCTTCCCCCCATTTTTGTACCTCTTTCTGAACTATGCTGTTTATCTGTGAATATTGAAACCACGAAGGAGCACTTGTCCACTCTGCAAAAAGAATTTCACCTGACTTCATTTTCGTTTTAACAGTTAAACTTTGCAGATTATATGCCTTTTCTCTCCATTGTTCAAATTTCTTTTTTTTAAAAATTAAATTTTTATTAATTTTAACAATAATCATTCACAACACATTAAACAAATATGGACTTCCCGCTCACACCTCCTCGTGAATCACCAACTATATAATTAACCCATGCTATAATAATAATTCAAAACATAGATTTAAACCTTACAAACACAATTTTGATCTACTCAACCTGCTAATATTACTAAATTTCAAACCCTGTTGTAAAATCCATATTAGGAAAATAGTTCTTTAAATACAATACGAATGGTTTCCAATCTTCTTTAAAACATTCTAAGTTTTGATCTCTTATCAGTACTGTAAGTTTTGCCATCTCCGCATATTCCAAAATTTTTATCAGCCAATCTACTTTTGAAGGTAGTTCATTGCTCTTCCATTTCTGTGCATATATTATTCTGGCCGCCCTGGTAGCGTACATAAAGAATGTTAAATTAGTTGTAGAAAACACTCCTTGTGTTATTCCCAGCAGGAAGGATTCTGGCTTCTTAGGAAATGTCATTTTGAATATTTTCTTTAACTCATTATATATCATGTCCCAAAATGCTTTAGCCTTCCTACAAGTCCACCACATATGAAAAAAAGTTCCTTCAGAGTGTCCACATTTCCAACATTTGTTTGAAACATTTTTATAAATTAATGCCAGTTTTTTTGGTGTTAAATACCACCTATACATCATTTTATAATAATTTTCTTTTAGAACATAACATGCAGTGAACTTTAAATCAGTTTTCCATAATTTTTCCCAGGCTGCCATTTCTATATTGCACCCCACATCTTGAGCCCATTTTACCATAGTCGTTTTAACCACCATTGTTCAAATTTCTTAGTATATTCCTCTTTGTAAAAATATATATTTATTATCGACACTATTATTTTTCTTTGTAAACCACTTTGTGAACTTTGGTTAAAGAGCGGTATATAAATATTCATCATCATCATCGTAACTAGAATTATAACAAGCCAGGATATCAATTACTGAGCAAGGTATTCTTCCCCCTGCTCCTCAGAGTCCTCAGATTATCACAGGTCTGAAGTCTGAACTTATAAAAGATGACAAAAAATGTGCAAAAATAAGCATTAGCTTATTCCCCCACATTTTTTAAATCTTCTGTGACACTACACAGAAGACATTCATGGATAATTCTAAGCCAGGAGGATACCATTACTGCATTTATGGCAAGAAGCTAGGAGCAAAGCAAGCAGCTAGAATTTCTGCAATCATTGTTTCTGAACTCAGCACAGGTGGCAAACACTTCATTTATCAAGGTCAACCAAGACTTCCTGCTCACATGCTCTTCCATTCAGGCTTAATGCAAGTATTTTTAGATATTACTAGGTAAACAGTCAGTTCAGTTTCCAAGCACCTACACTAATTAAGGAATTGCAGCCTAGCAATTAAGATGCTACTAGAATACTGATCTATATAGTACCAGTGTGCACAGTGCTTTACAGAGCAATATTACAGAAAAAGGGACATGATCCCATATTTCAGCAGTAGTAGGCAGCTCTCTCTCAATAGGGCAAATGAAGCCACTGGCTTTGCACAAAGCTTGGGAGATGTGGCTGGCTTCTCTTGCTACGTCTGCAGGGGCGTAACAAGGTTGGAGTGGGCCCAGAGAATAGAACATCATCCTAAATTATTTTTTAAAAAGGTTTTGTGGACGATTAAATTGTGGATGATGCAAGTCATTTAATGGTACTAGAGAAAGACAGGCTGTTCTGGTAGCTCCAGATCTTAACACTCACATCAATTTCGGAGGATGAATACAACTGAAGGAAGCCCAGGCGGGTGCGCAGCTGGGGGAGTCAGTCATGTTACTTGCCTCGGGGGGCCTCCCAAGGCCAGACAACTGTCTCCTCTTGCCCTATTATAGTTACGCCCCTGAACCTCTGGGATTGCTGACATGCATGCAATGGTTAAGGGAAAATAGCATAATGGAAATTTAAGTGGAGTCAATCAAAACAGATATTTTGATTTTTTCTAGGGGTATCATTTACCTTGTAGATTATGAAAATCAAAATACAATAAGATAAACAGCAACCTAAAATTCTAACTATATTTATTATTTATATATGTCCCAATTAAAAATAATCTGGTTTTATATTCGTGATAATGAGTTGCATCCTAAGAGTTCCTTACATTTGTGGAAGATGCCCCATTTATGCAAGAGAAGGGAAGAAACAAGTTCCCCTTTCTCTATATAGCTTGCTGCATGAAATAAAAATCTGCTAATGGCTGGGAGATCCTTGGGAGCATATTTTAGGAAGTTGCGGAGGAAAGGGGGAATTGGCAGGTCACCCCGCCCCTTGAATAAATGGACTTCTTTCACAAAGATTAGAAACTCTTAGGATTTAACCCAACAATGGTGCTCTTTCTGAACCATACACTGACTGCAGTCAATACTACCCCAAGATAGCTGAATGCTCATTTAACATACTGATGCAGAACAAAAACTTTAGTATTATTAAAAGCATAGGACTGAATGTACACTACCCTTGTGATTCTGAACTGCTGTACAGAGATGTGCAGCAGTTCACTAACATGAGGTAACTTCCTCTTAAAGTTCCCAACAATTATACAGAAAAGTGAGAGATTTATATGAAACCAGCTGACCCCACACAGAGCATCTGTGAGAAAATACACTCCCCTCACCTTCTGCCCCAGTCTATCCTGCCCTCACCCGAAGCTTCTTCCCTGTCTCCAACAGGTGGCAGGGCTTCGCCCACCACCTGTTCCCCTCCAGCCCCCCACCTTCTGCCCCAGTCTCTCCTGCCCACCTTATGCCCATGTCCTTCCTACCCTCCCCCCACCCTCTGCCCCATCTCTCCTGCCCTCCCCCCAGCCTCTGCCCCCATCTCTCCTGCCCTCCCCCACCCTCTGCCCCCGTCTCTCCTGCCCTCCCCCCACCCTCTGCCCCATCTCTCCTGCCCTCCCCCACCCTCTGCCCCGTCTCTCCTGCCCACCTTCTGCCCATGTCCTTCCTACCCTCCCCGACCCTCTGCCCCGTCTCTCCCGCCCTCCCCCCGCCTCTGCCCCGTCTCTCCCGCCCTCCCCCCAGCCTCTGCCCCGTCTCTCCCGCCCTCCCCCCAGCCTCTGCCCCGTCTCTCCCGCCCTCCCCCCAGCCTCTGCCCCGTCTCTCCCGCCCTCCCCCCAGCCTCTGCCCCGTCTCTCCCGCCCTCCCCCCAGCCTCTGCCCCGTCTCTCCCGCCCTCCCCCCAGCCTCTGCCCCCGTCTCTCCCGCCCTCCCCCCGCCTCTGCCCCGTCTCTCCCGCCCTCCCCCCGCCTCTACCCCGTCTCTCCCGCCCTCCCCCCAGCCTCTGCCCCCGTCTCTCCCGCCCTCCCCCCAGCCTCTGCCCCCGTCTCTCCCGCCCTCCCCCAGCCTCTGCCCCTGTCTCTCCTGCCCTCCCCCCGCCTCTGCCCCGTCTCTCCTGCCCTCCCCCCACCCTCTGTCCCCGTCTCTCCTGCCCTCCCCCCATTCCCTGTCTCTCCATTCCCCTCAGGGGATGGAGCCTCTCTGGGAAGAGCAGAAGGTTCCAAGTTCCCTCCCTGGCAGCATCTCCAAGATAGGGCTGAGAGAGATTCCTGCCTGCAACCTTGGAGAAGCCACTGCCAGTCTGGGTAGACAATACAAAGCTAGATGGACCTATGGTCTGACTCAGTATATGGCAGCTTCCTATGTTCCTAACGCAGGGCTGCACAACTTCAGCCCTCCTGAAGATGTTGACAACTCCCTTCATCCCTGATTACCAGCCACTGTGGCTGGAGATTATGGGAGTTGTAGCCCAAAAGCAACTGGAGTGCTGAAGTTGTGCAGCAATGCTCTGATCTCTGAAATCATCAACACTGTAAAAACAAGGCCTTATTCAGGCATTATTGAATCACAGCAAATCGAGTCACTATTTTAATCTTGTTATCCTGTCAAGTGTAATTCTCAGTTATCATACATGCACGTCCTCTGCACTGTGAAAAACTCTGCTTCATCTCAATCCAAATCTTTCATTGTAATGACAAATTCTGACCATCAGCAAAAACAAAGAAGCCACTTGTGTTTAAGCTGTCCAGACACCTATTTTAGATATACAGCTACTTTGAAATGTAGCTTTGGTAGTTACGCAAAGTGGGGGGTGGGGGTTTACACAACCCCATAAAGATGTGCTTTGATGTGGGATGTAGCCCTTATAGCTAGACATGAAAAAGTGAGCTACAAACTGGGAAGTCCAAAGGATCTCTTCTACTAGACACATATTTTTTGTTTCCCACTGGAAATGAGGGGTTTGCAACAAAGTACAAAAAGGAGGCAATTGCCTTTGCCAACCTCCATGAAAACAATCATAGTCCACTATGAAGGCAGCACTGATTATGAGAAACACGTAAGAAGATGGTATAGTAAAGGTAAGGCTTCAGTATCTATAGTATTCACATAACCTCGGATTTGGCACCACTACGTACTACACAATATATAGAGAGCTGCTGTTCCAACAGTAATAGCGTGATTAGCTGACTATTCACTGCACACCTCAAGGGTGTACCTAGCCCCCTAAATCATTAACAAAATTAAATATGCCCCCCCCATTAGATAAAGTTTCACAGTGGTTCAGGTCTACTTGCTTCTTTAAATCCAGAGCAAAGAACAAATTCTTAGCCCCATCAAGGGTATTAGAAAATACTCTGACCCAGTGAACTATGACTTCAAGTTGATTTTCAGGAGTTCTACACCCATGAGGAAGTAGCTTCTAGATCAACTGACTGCAGAGCACAGCAATAAAATATACAGGTTGTTGCAGATGGACATTGTACATATACTACTCACCAATACACTATAAGCCACACCCTTCAGTTATAAGATTTCAAGGGATTTTCTTAATGTAGTTTTGCTGTGGGCTATAGCCAAGGAACCACTGTCCCTATGTTTGTGTGAACAGCCACAGCTTACTGGCAATCCTATGGCTGCTAAGTGGAATGGGCAAAGTACCACAGCTTACCACAAACTGTAAAATATAGTCACTCATTTTGTTGCATGTGGCAAATGAGAACTGCACCAGGTATCCAAAGACGGAAGCTTTATCAAGTTGGTTTACCACACCCCCATATTTATACTGAACCATCAAAGTGCATGGCCACAGGTCAATATGTATCAGAAGACAGGCTAGTAAATGTGTCCAGACTTGCTCGAAAAGCTACCTGACCATACTGACCCATTCAAGTGTCACATATTCAGCATTCAGCAGAAAATACTGGGAACGTCACTTCCTGCAGAGACTAAAGTCCTTTCCAAGGCAGTGAATATATGCTTTCCTAATGAGAAAATGTCTGCATTGTGCTAAGCCCTACCCTCAGCTCCTTGCACAAGGACTTATTCACTGTACTTACACAGATCACAAATTTTAATTTGCTTCCCTTTCCTCTCAAGTCCTGTGTTTAGAAGATAGACCTCCAAACCAAATAACTGAACTCCTTAAAGAGACTATTGTATATAAACTCAGTTCTGTGTCCTTACAAGACAGACAATGCATCACTGCAAGATACAGTTGCAATGAAATTATTTTGCACCAATTTAAACACATGTTTTCCAAAGATATGCAAAGACCATTCCATAACACCTCCGGATGCACTATGGCCTATTTTTGTTTCTCAGCACTGAGAGAACATCAGTGTAATTGTTAGGTTACCTATTTCCTTAATTTTATCCTTCATAAATTAACTCACAACCAGACTGCAGTTTCCTTTAGTCTCATGGTGATGTATTACAACACATTTTCACCTCACACTTTTGCTCAAGTTAAAGGAAAAGGTTTTTTCCTTCTTATAAATTCAGGAACAATAAAATCATATTACTTCAAAGAATTAACCTAAACAAAGCAGTAAGATGAACTGCTGCATGCTCCATTATCAGAATGATGGCAGTACAAATTAATTATTATTATTATTATTATTATTATTATTAATTCAATTTCTGTACCTTCCAAAAATGGCTCAGGGCGGTTTACAAAGAGAAATGCAAGAGACAGACTAGCAAATGTTAAAAAACTCACACTATCAAGCAAAAAGCCTAAGTTGCAGCCATGTGCGCCTATCTATGGGCACTGTGATGGGCATAGGAGAAATTTTACTATAGTATCCCAAATGGAAGCAGTTTGTTAGCAAAACAAGAACTGTGAACATTTTTTCAGAGATTTATGAGGAGGAGTTTTGGAGGGAAGGTGACCACTTAGAAACTTCAAGATACGACTCATGACCAAATGTTGATCATCAAGGGTCTTTTCTTCCACAACCAGTGGTCTATGTAAACCTACATAAACTATGTACACCAAGTCTCAGCAAAACCCCATGCAAGCCTCAGAATAATCCTAAAAAAGTTTATTCAGCAAGTCCTGTTCAACTCAGTGGGACTTCATCCCAAGAAAGTGCACCCAAGACTGGAGTGGAGCCTTAATCCAATATCCCTCAAAAGAAAGGCAGCCAGGATAAAGCCTAGAAAGAGACTATCCACATGGAAAGTAGTACACAAAAACAAATTAAGGCAAACCACATATAGCACTTACATTTATATACCGCTCTATAGCTGGAAGCTCTCTAAGTGGTTTACAATGATTTAGCATATTGCCCCCCAACATTCTGGGTACTCATTTTACCGACCTCGGAAGGATGGGAGGCTGAGTTAACCTTGAGCCCCTTGGTCAGGATCAAACTTGTAACCTTCTGGTTACAGGGCGGCAGTTTTTACCACTGCGCCACCATATGAATACCTTGCAAAATCCAAGCTGCTCCTTAATCATGTTGCTGCTAGAACTCATGTTGAAATGTCAGGAAAAAATGTCATTAAATACTTCTTCCTGAGACAAGGCAGTAGTACATAATCATCTGCTCAGATTAACACTTTAAAAGCTAGTAGGTAATTTGAAGCTTCTCCAACACAGAAATGCAACCAGTTCTTCAAAGTAGCCTTCCCTTTTCTCTTACAGTGGAAGCGAGAAAAGAGAAATCTGGAGGCGAGAAGGGGTAAAGCAGGACCTTTAACTGCCTTTCCCTGATCTGCCTACGCAAGACAGACAAGTGAACATTAGCAGTTCTGCTCATTTTCACAGAGAACTGCAGGAACCTTGGCACATCCACCTTTTCAAACAGTCATCAAAATATAAACTTCCTTCACCAAGTTGGCTGCCATGCCCTGAGAGCCATTTTCAAATTGATCTTTTTATCTTTAATGGCACATCAGGGAAGTAATTTGCCTTGCATTCAAATCCCTGCTGGTATGTTTCCCAGACTACAGGAAACACCTATGTCGGGTAGCAGCTATATAGGAAGATGCTGAAAGGCATAATCTCATACTGCGAAGGAGATGGCAATGGTAAACCTCTCCTACCAAAGAAAACCACAGGGCGCTGTGGGCACCAGGAGGTGACACTGACTCCACAGCACAACTTCACAAGTTTACTCTGACCAAGCCAAGAGATCACCTCCAGGCATTGCAGAGCAGCAATTATCTAGAGACTCACTAACCAGGCTGCACATTATGACAGGCAAGCAACCACCCTCCCTCAAGAGGCTGCAGCATGCAGGTTTGCCTTGGATACAAACATCAAAACAGCACATGGGAACCCTGCCATTCCTCACCAGCTGCTACTGAGGCAAGCACATTTATTTATTTATTATATTTATAATAATACTAGTATTTGTAAGCCCGTTTTAATAACGGGCTCTAGTGGGGGGAGTGCTGCTTTTGGCCTCACCTTGGGCTGCCAGCGGGGCCAGGCCTCTCGGCCGCCGCCGCCGGCAGCGGGGCCAGGCCTCTCGGCCGCCGCCGCCGGCAGCGGGGCCAGGCCTCTCGGCCGCCGCCGCCGGCAGCGGGGCCAGGCCTCTCGGCCGCCGCCGCCGGCAGCGGGGCCAGGCCTCTCGGCGGCCGCCGCCGGCAGCGGGGCCAGGCCTCTCGGCGGCCGCCGCCGGCAGCGGGGCCAGGCCTCTCGGCGGCCGCCGCCGGCAGCGGGGCCAGGCCTCTCGGCGGCCGCCGCCGGCAGCGGGGCCAGGCCTCTCGGCGGCCGCCGCCGGCAGCGGGGCCAGGCCTCTCGGCCACCGCCAGCGGGGCCAGGCCTCTCGGCGTGGCGGTGGCCGCCGCCAGCGGGGCCAGTCCTTCCTGCCACCACCGCCGCCTTTCCCTGCTCAGATACAACATGGCCGCCCGTGTCTGGGCAGCCGTATCTTTTTCGGCAGTTCTGCACATGCGCTCAGCGCATGCTCAGAACTGCCCAAAAAGACACGGGCAGCACGGCCGCACCGCTCTGCACATGCTCAGAACTGCCCAAAAAGACACGGGCAGCACGGCCGCACACCTAACCATTTTATGGTATAGGATAATAATAAACTGGCCTCCGGTGAGCCGAGCGTACATGGTTATCTGTATCCTCGCAACAACCCTGTGAGGTAGGTTAGGCTGAAAGATACATGACTGGTCCAGAGTCACCCAGTGAGTGTCATGGTTGAATTATTATTTATTATTATTTTATTTCTTGTTTACACAGTCAGACAGGTGTTATTGACTGGTTTGTTTTATCCAGACATCGAGTCCTTCCCAAGGACCTGGAATGGCTGAATTTTATTGTCAATTGTTATAGATATCGTCGCAGAATTATTATTATTATTATTATATTTATTATCCCACTCTTCCTCCAAGGAGCCCAGAGCGGTGTACTACAAACTTAACTTTCTCCTCACAACAACCCTGTGAAGTAGGTTAGGCTGAGAGAGGTGTAACTGGCCCAGAGTCACCCAGCTAGTATCATGGCTGAATGGGGATTTGAACTCTGTTCTCCCCAGTCCTAGTCCAGCACACTAACCACTACACCACGCTCTAACCATGCTCTCTTATAAAGAGTCCTGGTGACTCCTGGTGACACAGAGCCATGTGGTTTTCTTGGTAGAATACAGAAGTGGTTTCCCATTGCCTTCTCCCACACAGTATGAGATGATGCCTTTCAGCACCTTCCTATATCACTGCTGACCGATACAGGAGTTTCCCATATTCTGGGAAGCACACCAGAGGGGATTCGAACCAACAGCCCCCTGCTCTCTAGGCAGGTTGCTTCCCCGCTGCTCCGTGTCTCATTAAGACCTAGTTACTTTTTCATTAACTGCCTCATTCCTCCATCAAAGCTGGTTTGTGTGTTGCTCTATATTTTATTAAACATTTCTTCAAATTTTGTTTTTAGAATTCTAACTCAGGAAGCGCAGTGCACTACAGAGCAACAATGCATAGCAGTTAGGAGTGAATCTGGTTTACCATATCAATATTATACAGAATGCATAGCAAGACAGCCTTTCACCAAAGATCTACTCAACTTGAAATAGGAAAACCCTCTAGTTAATTTGGCTTTTAAGATGTTTTTCCAGTCACTTACTAGGGAGAACCTGAGCCTTAGCAAGTGCAGTGTAACAGCTAAGAAGCCCCCATGAGCTCCAGAGACAGTCATTAGGCAAGCCCCTCCCATCTCGATCCCCTATCTGCAACATGAAGATAAGAAACCGACTTAGAGTTCTTATATTAGAGTTCTTATACGAATTTTAAATAGTGTCTGTAAAGTGTCTTGAAGTGCTATGTAAATATTATGTCTTAGTACCACCTGTGTAAAGTAAGGGAATGGGGCCACAGGCAACCATAATAATAATGAATAAATCTATATATTTAATTCTCCCCGGTGTGCCTTGGAATGTGCATCCCGGCACCCAGCTGATTGGCTGGGCGACAGACACACCTGAATGGCTGAGGCGCATCCAGGATGCACAGGTCAGTGGCGGCAGCAGGCCTAGCCCAGCCCGGCCACAGAGGCCGGTGGTGGCAGCGGGCCCAGCCTGCCTGCGGAGGCGAGTGGCAGGGGCGGCAGGGGCGGCAGGCCCGGCGGTGGCGGGTCCAGCCCCTCCCGGCCTCAGAGGCCAGAGGCGGCGGCTTCCCGGCCCAGCGAGGCCACGGAGGCCAGGGGCGGCGGGCCCGGCCCAGCCACGGAGGACAGAGGAGGCGGTGGCGGTGGGCCTGGATTGACTGTGGAGGACAGAGGAGGGTCCAGCCCAACGTGGCCGTGGAGGACAGAGGCAAGGCCCAGGAGGGAAGAAAGAAGGGGGACAGAAGTAGCGGTGTGGAGGAGAGGCGGCTGGGCCCAGAAGCAGAAGGTGGGAGGGAAGATGTAACTGCCAGCACCAAAGAGCGCTCAGATGCGCTGTGTGGGGTCAGCTAGTAATAATAAATTACTGAACAGGGAATACACAGACCGAACCGCAGAGGACAGAGGCAGCGAGGACAGAGGCAGCGGCAAGGCCTGGCCGCGGAGGCCAGAGGCGGTGGCGGTGGCAAGGCCCGGCCGCGGAGGCCAGAGGCGGCGGCGGCAAGGCCCGGCCGCGGAGACCAGCAGCGGCAAGGCCCGGCCGCGGAGACCAGAGGCGGCGGCGGCAAGGCCCGGCCGCGGAGGCCAGAGGCGGCGGCAAGGCCCGGCCGCGGAGGCCAGAGGCGGCGGCAAGGCCCGGCCGCGGAGGCCAGAGGCGGCGGCGGCGGCAAGGCCCGGCCGCGGAGGCCAGAGGCGGCGGCAAGGCCCGGCCGCGGAGGCCAGAGGCGGCGGCGGCGGCAAGGCCCGGCCGCGGAGGCCAGAGGCGGCGGCAAGGGACAGAAGCAACGGTGGAGAGGAGAGGCAGCTGGGCCCGGAAGCAGAGACTGGGACAGAAGATGGGAGGGAAGATGTAACTGCCAGCCCCAACGAGTGCTCAGATGTGCTGTGCGGGGTTGGCTAGTAATAATAAATAACTGAACAGGGAATACACAGACCGAACCACAGAGGACAGACGTGGTGGCAGCAGGCCCAGCCCCCTCCCGGCCTCGGTGGACAGAGGCAGCAGTGGCTTCCTGGCCCAGTGAGGCCATGGACGCCAGAGGCGGCGGCGGGTCCGGCCCGGCTGTGGACAGAGGCAGTGGCAGTGGCGGGTCTAGCTCGGCCACGGAGGGCATAGGTGGCGGTGTGTCCAGCCTGTCCTGCCCGCGGAGGATAGCGGAGGGTGGGCTGGGCCCGGCCCACGGAGGCCAGAGGTGGCTACAGTGGAGGTGGCAGCAGCAAAGGTGTAACCACCGAATATGTAACCGCCGACCCCTAAGAGCACACAGATGTTGACTAGTAACAATAAATAACTGAACAGGGAATACGCAGACCAAACCAAAGACTACTTAAAACTCATTACTGCTGCACTGCACGGGGCTTACTATCAATTAAGTGTTCCTAGGATCGCAGCCCGAGTGAAATATGGATGAGAGAAAGGGTTGTGGAGAGAAAGCCTCAGTGAATAAAGCAGGGCTTACTTCCAAATCAAAGCAAAACAGGACACAAACCCCAACTGAGACCGAAAAAAGGGAACAATTCCCAAACTAAAGTGGCATCAAGCTACCTTCGATGGCGATGACGTGCTCCCGTATTTGGTTCTGCAGAGCCGGCTCCTCCACTCGCTCCAGCAGCTCATAAATGGAGTAGATGTTGGGGTGCACCGACTCGAAGCGCTGGATCTCTGCCCGGATGGCCGCAGAGTTGGCCAGCTGCTGCTGCTGCTGCTGCTGCTGGTAGTTCATGGCGGGGGCGGCAGGGACAGGGAAGCTCCAACGACCGCCCCCACCAAAACACCGGCCAGCCGACAGGCCGACCGACTGGCCGACCGACCACCCCGAGGCAGCCAGTCAGTCGGGCAGCCAGGATGCACCGAGCTCCTGTGCTGTCAGTTCATCGTCCTGCCAGCCAAGGAGGCCTGGAGGAGCAGGAAAGGGCCGGGCGCCAAGGCCCACCCCCATGGAGAAGGACCGGACCCCCGCCCCTCACAATCAAGACCCGGACGGGCCTCGGTAGCCGCTTCTGTGGCGCGCGCGCCAGGCAGTCTCGCAAAAACCCAGCGACAAGCCAAACCTACAGGAGCCCCTCTCGCGTCATCCCAGCCAACCAATAAACAGGAGATAAACCGGCCTGGTGCTACGGTCCTGCCAAAACAAGCCCCGCCCCATTCCTTCCCTCTCTTGCGTCATTACGTTCAAACCCAAACACACGCCCTGCGAAGATCTCTGGGAATTATAGTTCCGTTTGAACTCCTTGTTTTGACAATTTCCCTCCCTCGGCTTGACCTTTCTGGAGCTCAGATGAAAGGATTACGGTTAGGATTCTAGAGGCTGTCCCACGTAGTGGGCAAAACTTTCCTACAGGCTCTGCAGTATCACAGGGGCTTGTGTCTGAAGGAGATACGGGGAAGGGAACGGATTCCTTTCTAGTTTCGCTAGATTGGGTTGTTTTCATTATATAGCCTAAAATACCACAAAGGTAACTTACTGTATATAACTCACCAAGAGTTTGTTTCTTTTGCTAGATCTTGGGACTTGCTCTTCCGGTGACAAGGCCTCTCCACCAATGCATCCGCCAGGCAGCTTCTCAGATGAAATCCAGTGAGAGCTGCTGATGAGTGAGAGAAACTCCAAACACAAAGCCCAGCAGGAGAGTGCAGTGGTGTAGGGATAGGTGTAAACCCCCCACCCCAGCCTGGCTGTACCCCCTATCATGGTACCGCTTATTATTTGATGTAAGGGAGCCCCTTTTAAGAACATAAGAACATCCCTGCTGGATCAGGCCCAAGGCCCATCTAGTCCAGCATCCTGTCTGCAAATTTGGCCACCTTGCTGCTTACCCCTACTCAGAGGGCATATCTAGGGAAAATAGCACCTAGGGCAAGCACTGAAATTGCGCCCCTGCCCCACCCATCCAAACATCTGACACCCATCTTTCTGATAACTATTGACTGTTCTCAACTTCCCCCAAAAATTATTATTAATGTTGGCAGACACTGTAAGGCTTACATTATAAGGCTGATATTCTCATGCAAAAAGACCTAGTCTGCCAAGACCCCCCCCCCCGCAACATGAAATGAAGCAGCTTTATGAAATCTCTCCATGTGCTAATATTATTGTCGTTGTTTTTACATTTATATCCTGCTCTTCCTCCAACAACCCTGTGAGGTAAGTTAGGCTGAGAGAGAAGTGACTGGCCCAGAGTCACCCAGCAAGTATCATGGCTGAATGGGGATTTGAACTCAAGTCTCCTCAGGAACTCTGGTCCTAGTCCAGCACTCTAACCACTACATCATGCTGGCTCTAATGAAGATCCTCCAGCACAATGAAAATCACAGCCAGTGGCTGAACAGGAAACACAAAACAATAGCATCTCTCTAGATGTGCATATTATTTTGATATTGCAACCAGCTTTTGTTCAGGTCTAATGTTAAAAATGTTAATTGTTAATGTTAATGTCTAATGTTAAAAACCTTCACATTTCAAATGGCCCTTGACAGTAGGGGTGTGCACGGAACCGCCAACTACGGTCTGGCACTGGGGTAGGGGGGTACCTTTAAGAGCGGCGGGAGGGTTTACTTACCCCTTCCGCCGCTTTCCTGCTCTGGCGCCCGTAATCCTTAGAGTAATTGGGGTGGCAGGACACCTCCCTGCCGCCCCTTCCCCGACGTTGCTTGAAAAAACTCCCAGGAGTCCTTTGCGCGTGCGCACGTCACAGAGACGAGCATGCATTGGAGAACAGGCTAAGGAAACCAAGAATATTTAGTTTAGAAAAAAGAAGACCAGGAGAGGTGATTCATTTCTCAAGTTTTCAAATATTTAAAAGAACATCAGAAAGAAGGAAAGAACACAGTAGAGCTGCCCATTTAGACAGGGACTAAAAACAAAACCAATGAAAAAATAGAAACTGGTTCAAATGACAGCAGCTTAGGTTTAAATTAAGTACTAGGAAAGATACCCTAAGAGTGCATTTCAAAGTGCAACTTATCATTCATTCATTCTCCTTAATGCTTCTTTTAAAAACGAGGCTTAAGGAGCCACCCCTCTGACTGGTGGGGGCGGGTTTATGTCATGTTTAGGGAATGCAAGCACAGAAGCAGGTTACATGGGTAATGCCAGATAACTAATCCAAAACAAAGGTGCCATCTGTAGATGTAGCATGTAAGGAGGATATAAAACACTGAGAGGTACGACTGAAAACAGCTAGAAGCGTCCAAGCAGAGAAACCCAGCTCTGATTCAAACTTCATTGGGGGAGGGCAGGGGAGAGAGCTTTGTCAGCCCTGCCCCAGGACTCCTGCTAGCAGAGAGTCCTCTGCGGCTGCAACAAGAAATGTCATCGAGTTCTTGTGTTGGGGACAGGAGCTGAGGATGAAAGCAGAAGCAGAAGGCGGGAGGGAAGGAGGGAGAGAGACGGGAAAGTTTGCAAGAAGACGAAGAAGTGCGATGCCGATACTGGAGGTGCAGAAGGCTCCTCCGCAAAACACTGTGTGGGGGAGAGTACTTGTTCCTGCCAGAGCCAGGCTGCAAGAGGAGCAAAGAGGAGCAGCAGTTCTTACCGTTGGTCCACTCCAGTAAAAATGGAAGAGAAAGGTGTGGTGACAAAGTGCTGCCCCACATACATCATCCCCCAAAGCGGTTAAAAGTCATAGACATCTTAGCGCTCTGCTGTCTGCTCACCACCCTACTCTTTGTTCTCCACTAACTCTCCCTCCCATCCCCCGCCGCATTATAGTTCTGTTCCAGCCCCACACAGACCTACTGGCTCTTCAGTTTCAGCCCAGTCTGTTTCCTCAATCATGAATTATAAACATCCGGATCAGATCTCTAATGGACCACGAGTGATAAGCTAAGGAAGGAACATTCAAGAGAGGTACCAAAAGAAAGTGGGGCAGGGGCGCCTGCAGCGTGTGCGATGTCCTTTTAACAGAATTATCCAGCCGTCCTTGCAAGTTGCTCTAGCCACCCCGCCCCATATCGCATCTTCTGTTCTGGATTCCCAGAGATCATTCCCTGTAACACTTCGATTCTAACTACTTTTCCGGATTTAATCTGAATTTACTATTTTAAGGTCAATTTGTTTGCTGGTTTGGGATTGGGTTGCAAGAAACAGCCAACCCAACGACCAAAAACAAACTCCAAGTCAAGAAACAAAAAACCCCACGAAGTCCTAGCTTTTTAGGAGCACCATCCAACTTGAATTCCCTTTCTGTAAGAGGGTGGGATTCGATATAGCACCCCCACTTCCCCAGTCTTGCCACCAGATCTTTCTATGAAAGGTAGAAACTGCCCAGAATATTTCTGCCTTTGGGACCCAGGAGACTCCAAACGGCAGCTGCTGCAAGCAAAGGAAGCAGAGAGAAAGCCTCCTAATGGTGAAGTGAAGCAAGGAGTCCCAGGCTGGATCAGATCTGATCAGCTTGATGGGATCACCTGACCTGGGGTTCCCCTCATGCACGCACGCACCCACACACTACCCCCATGCAATCCATGCAACAGATATCCCTTACCTGGCAGAGGAGGCTTCTCCAAAGAATGGAGTGGGGAGGAGATTGGGCTGGAACGTGGAGGAGGATCCTAAGGGGTTCCCAACAGTTTCTCTCTTCCTCTGTGTCTCTCTGGTTGGGAGCAGGTGGCTGTTGATGTCCTCGCACTGTTGCTGCCTGCCTCCTCCCCCAGCCCATGCAGGAGGTAGAGGCAAAGACAGCGCTATAAATTATTTAAAGGTGTAGGACTGTAGGAGCCATTTGCAGTCAAAAGCAAGCAACAAGTAATGAAGACTGCAAATGGGGCAACCCTTGCCAAGCCTAATGCTCATCTCTCTCTGCCCCTGAGCACAGATCCCTCCCCTAAAAGCTCCCATTGGAGCAGGTGGCCATTCAGGCTCCTCCCAGGCAACCCCACTCTGCCTCTTCGGTCTGGAGCAGCCGCACAGCAGCAGGCAACAGTGCATACACGACATGAGGGCAGCACACTGTGCTGCTCTGCTTGTAAGCAGCCAATGAAAGAGCACCTGCCCCGCCAAAACAGATCTCATGACTGGTGGGTTGTGTGGTGCTCCTGTGCCAAGGGAGGGGGAGGGGGCGCCGCTGCCGCCAGCCCGAGCAAGATTTTTTTTTTTAATTAAAAATGGGGGCCCCATTCAGCTGCGCCCAGGGCACGCGCTCTGCCTGCCCCATCCTGGTTACACACCTGCCTCTAGATCATTTATGGATAAATTAAAAAGCACCGGTCTCAGTACAGATCCCTGGGGGACCCCACTTCTTACTTCCCTCCATTGTGAAAACTCTCCATTTATACCTACCCACTATTTCCTGTCTTTCAACCAGTTAGCAATCCACACATGTACTTGTCCCCTTATCCCATGACTGTTAAGTTTCCTCACGAGTCTTTGATGAGGAACTTTGTCAAAAGCTTTCAAATGGATCACCTTGATCCACACACTTGTTGACACTCTCAAAGAACTACAAAAGGTTTGTGAGGTAAGATTTACCTTTGCGGAAGCCATGCTGGCTCTCTCCCAGCAGGGCGTGTTCTTCTATGTGCTTTACAATTTTATTCTTGAGGGTGCTTTCCATCAATTTGCCTGGAACGGACATTAAGCTAACCTGCATGTAATATCCCGGATCGCCCCTGGATCCCTTTTTAAAATCGGTGTTACCGGTGCTACTTTCCCGTCCTCTGGTACAGCGCCTGATTGCAGGGATAAGTTATATATTTTAGCAAGGAGGTTTGCAATTTCACATTTGAGTTCTTTGAGGACTCTTGGATGGATGCCTTCCAGCCCTGGCAATTTGCTAGTTTTCAGTTTTTCCAGACAGTTTAGAACATCATATCTTGTTACTTCTATCTGACTCAGTTCTTTAGCCTCCATCCCCGAAAAGCCTGTTTCAGGAACAGGTATATGCTCAGTATCCTCTGCTGTGAAGATGGATGCAAATAACTCATTTAGCTTCTCTGCAACCTCCATATCCTCCTTAATAATCCCTTTCACTCCCTCATTGTCTAATGGTCCAACCGCCTCCCTGACAGGTTTCCTGCTTCTGGTGTATTTAAAGAAGTTTTTGTTATTCCCCTTGATGTTTTTAGCTAAATGTCCCTCGAACTTTCTTTTCGCCTCCTTCTTTTCACCTCCAGAGTTTATCTTCCTTTCTGTTCTCTTCATTTGGACAGGCCTTCCAAATTCAGAAGGAAGTCTTCTTCCCTTTTATAGCTTCCTTGAGTTTACCTGTTAGCCATACTGGCATCCTCTGTTGCTGCCACACACACACACACACACACACACACCGCAGCGCCCCTTCTTTTTCCTCCACACGTAGGGAACCTCTTTTCTCTCTGCTGTGTGGCGGAGGCAGTGGCAGCAGCCTCCCTGAGGGAGCATCCTGAGGTAGGCTGCCCAGGCTGAGACACTGCCACCGAGTACACAGCAGGAAGAGAAGGGTAACTCTGCACACGTGGTCAGGAGAGAAGGTACTATGTGTACGTATGACCTGAGAGGAAGCAGTTTATGCAAGCACACCCAAGAGTCAGCAAGGGAAGGGTATATGCAATGTGGACCTAGTTGTGCCCACCCAAGTGAGCACATTTCTAACATTTGGAGTGGATTGTGACCCAGTGTTTATACATGAGTTTTATATAGTTTTTTATACTTGAGTTTTATATAGTCTTGAGTGAAACGATATCAGAGTTGCACCTATGTGTGTGAAGAGGTGGTGCAGCTGAGCAGTGGGGGCAGGGCAGCCAACCCTGGGCTGCTCCCTCAGGGAGGCTTCTGCTGCTGACACTGCTGCCGTATGGCAGGGAGAAAAGGGGCTCATGGAGGGGAAAGAAGGAGTGCTGCGGGGGAGGGGTGCCACAGGGCGGCCGCCACCGAGTTCTGGGGGCAGACGGCCAGGACATGGGCTGCCTATGCCTTTCCTGTACCACTGTCACACTCAGCTCTCTTAGCCTGTCTTCAGCCATCTTCCGCACAAGTGTCCATATCAGGGGCAGAGCTGTAATTGTGTGCACAGGTTCCAAGAATGCGTTCACAGCAGCTATGAACCTCCACACATTCACAGCTGTTGAGAACCTCCACACTCGCCGTGTCCCTTTTCTCATCCTTGTGTGTTGTGGCAGCAGCAGCCTCCCTGAGGGAACAGCCTGAGGTAGGTACCCTGCCCCTGCCACTCAGCTGCCGCCACCTCTTTGCACATGTAGGTTCCACTCTGATGTAGAGTGGGAAAGATGTGCCCATCTAGAGGCACATCTAGGCCCCCATTGCACCCTTCCCTTTCTGGGGTGTGCTTGCATAAACTGCTTCTCAGTACTTGTGTACACCTTTTCCTGCCCCATACCTTCTTTTTCTGGCCCGTGCAGGGAGTGGCAAGAGTAGCAACTTCCTGCTGCACATGCCGGGAGCCCCTTTTCTCACCAGCATGCAGCAGTGGCAGTGGTGGCGGCAGAGCATCAGCCTCCCTAAGGGAGCAGCCCAGGGTAGGCTGCCCTGCCCTTGCCACTCAGCAGCTGCTGCTGTGTGAATTCTTACCACAGAATATCTGCCACAGGCTTTAGAACAGAATGTGTCAATGTGGTTGGTCTGGCAAGTCATTGGTTTTGCAGAGTTGTTGTTTTTTTTGTTTTTTTTAAATTAAGGAAATTGAAATAATTTTTCATGGACCCAAATGAAAATATTCAAAGATACACACCAGATATTCACAGGTAGAAAAGAGGAGGCGTGGCATCTCGTCTGCTCTAGAAAGCCAAAAGGGGCCAGAGGAATACCAGGGAGCAAGCAGTATGAATGGTGCATGGAATACCATTGCAAGGAACAGAGAGGAACCCTGTTAAAACAACACAGATGTGAACACCCCCCCAGATGTCTCTGAATTATCTTTACTGTGCTTATATGTGGCTAATATATGCCCCATAACTCCCTCTACTTTGCCCCACTTAATCCCGTGGTGTAACCTGTTGTCTGGGAAAGGCCAGGGCATGTCCATTGGACAATGGGGTGCAAATGTCCCAGGGCCCGGATGGTCAAGGAGTCCACAAAGGCCCTGCTGCCCTACCCCACCCACTGACCTTTCCCATTTACCCTTGTTTGGGGAGGTGGTGGGGTTGACAGGCAGGCAGATTTCTCCCCCCTCCCCAGCTGGCGTGCAGGCCTCCCCATTCCCTGACTGGCATGCCAGCGTCTCTCACACCTGTACATGGGCCTCCCATTGAGTAGGGAGAGCATCACGCAGGTGCCAGAGGAGCTGGCGCACTGGCCAGGGAATGGGGAAGGCCATGTGCTGGCTGGAAAGAAGCCGGTACAGCAGCCAGGGAGAAGCCAGTGTGCCAGCCAGGGAAAAACCCGCCCGCTACAGGTAAATAGAGGGGGAAGCATGGCGGCAGGGCTGGGGAGCCCCCAATGGAATTTGTCCCCAGGCTACCAGGAGTCTCCCTACGCCTCTGGGCCAGGGAGTCACATAACTGAATATTTCTTTCTCCATAGAAAACTGGATGCCAAGTAGAAATTTTCTTGCCTAATCTTCTTCCTGATACATAGTGCTGCTGTATTTGCTGGGGTTGTAGTATACATTCATTAGGCCTGTAATTTGAATGAGGAAAATCCTAGACACAGGTTCAACACCTCAGTGAAAACTAGACCCTGATTAGTGTAGCGGTGTCAGAAGTGTGCCTGGGTAATTTTGGGGCACCCCCCCTCCCCCACTGCAAGTTAAGCATCATCACCCTACACACACACCCCACAGTATTTTTAACATGTGGGTTCTTGAGGGCACAAATAGCAACTGAACTCTCAAGATTGTAAGAATATAAAACAGGTATATTTATGCAAATATGCCTTAGCAGAATCATTTCAGTGTACAACTTAACATATTCCCATCCCACATATTTATTTCCCAACTCCCCCACCACCACCATCTCTATAGCAGAGGTCATGCTCAGCTGCCCAGCACTGGTCACCATCATGCTCAGCAGCACACCACACTAAAGAGGATTTGGGGGGCACTGGACTTCTGCCTGGAAGTCCAGTGCCTGAGCAGTGTTGAAAACAGCCCTGGGGCTACACTGACTGCCTGCACTGCCACCATTGCCACTGCCCTTGGTCCCGTCTTGTAAACTATGTTTGACAAGAAGCAGTTAGTTGTTTGCTCCAGAAGTAACCACCTTGAGGAAAGGACAAAGTGCTTCTTTGCAAAGATGGCTCCAGTCCTGGGCACTTTCTAGTTGCATTCCACAACAGTTCCACTACATGTCTGCTAAGTGTGTTTCCGTACTTCCTGTGTTCTGACATTGCAGTCCCTGCGCTATCAGAAAGGTGCTGTCCATATTTCTGATGCCCTCTTTTGGGTTTTACTGTTGCGTTTCAGTGCTACAACGTTGCTTGTGCATTGCAGGAAAATAGTATTTTTTTCCATTTTAGGATGGTTGCAATGCTGTTTCAGCAGTGTAAGTGGCAAGGTGTGGATGGTTCATTCAGCAAGCAGGGACAATTTGTTGATAGGAACATAGGAAGCTGCCGTATACTGAGTCAGACGATTGGTCTATCTAGCTCAGTATTGTCTTCACAGACTGGCAGCAGGGAATATTTTACAGTGCTCACACTTCTGATCTCCCATTCATACGCAAACTGGGTGGGCCCTGCTTAGCCAAGGGGACAAGTCATGCTTGCTACCACAAGACCAGCTCTCCTATTGCCCCTTCCAGCTTCTGAAATTATTATTTTTGTCTTTTGCCAGTGCTCTTCCACAATGGTGCAACGCTTCAGTTTTATTTTTATTTGCTTGTCGCTCTTCTCCCTAATTCTGATTATATCTATTCAATTCTGATTCAATTCTGGTTATATCTATTTTGCTCAGCTCCATGTTGTTGTTTTTCCTGGGTGCTCTTGTGCAAAGCTGCAATGGTGCATCAGTGCAATTTCCTTTTTATTTGCTTTTCTCCCCCTTCTTGGTTAATGGTAAACCCATTATGCTTATATTTCTTTTTATGTTTCTTTCTGTTCTTCCTTTCCTCTTTCAGCCTCCTCCAGTGAGTGTTTTAATTAGTTTAAAAACTAGTTGCCAACCATTGCAAGGAATAGTTAAGTTTGCACAAGCTAGAAAAGACTGCTCCCCCTACTGGTGGCTTTGTGCAAAGCCACCAAGTAGCGGCGGGGTGTGTGTGTGCTTTTTAAGCCTCATCACATCATCATCCCCACCTCTTCTGCAACCCCATTGGCCCCAAATAAGCACATCTTACAATCAACATGAACAGTTCCTGCCTGGAAAGGGATAGTTATGGGATTGCAATTGTTGTTATGGGTGGCAATACAAACTACGTAGCAAATGGCTTCCAACCTTTATTTATGTTTTGAATACTATCCTACAAAGCCAAAGCATTTTACACCACCTCCAACCACTCTCAGTCTGGAAGGCACCCTGGAGGATCAGATGGGGGCAGGGCAGCCTCAGCAAAGGCTTTCCCTCCTGGAAAGAGCACAAGGTGAGCAAAGGTCACAACCCCATGTCACATTCATGTTCAATGAGACTTGTGAGTAAACATACCTAGGATTGATCTGCAAGCCAGTGAGAAAGAATATAAGAGGCAAGTACCAGCCAAAACATGGCTACAGGCCTCTGGTTTTATTCTATGTAGGATCCATCTGAAAATGCACTATTGTAATTGCAAATGCAATAAGGCAAAATAATGTGTGAAAAACTTGTCAACTTGTTGGACTCATTACATAAAAGTCAATCAGCTTGGAAAATGGTTACATCTTCTGGGTTTAATCACAGCCATACACAGGATTACACACACACACGCTGTGGCAATTATACATACATACATACATACATACACCCAAAGAGTGCACTGTTACCACCACAGGAAGCAAAAGGTGATGGCATAGGTGAACAGCTACTGTGAGAGGGAGCACTTTACTGACTGGGGAACTCCAGTTGTTCATGCAAAACATACTGAATAACATCAAGTTATCATACAGAATGTCCAATGATTCTGATCAAATTACCATAAGAATAAATTGACCTCTGTGTCACTACAGAACCATATATTGGAATGAATATGTATGTGTATGTGTGTCTTTAAATCATCAGGAGCCCCTCAAATTCTAATGGAAATTCACTAGCAGTAGTTATTACTACCAAACCTACTTATCAGCAACTGTGACATTTCCACTATCCATGTTCATGTACACTGAGTGTGGTTACTAGAATTATATTAAATCCCACAATTTACTTCCAATTTCTGCCAGGTTTTTGGGACTCCATGTATGAGTCTCAAAAACCTGGCAGAAATTGGTAGTAAATTGTGGTATTGCATATAATTCTAGTAACCACACTCAGAGTGGCTGCCCATCAGGATATTAAATAAGATAAATGATTTACTGACATGTCCACTCTGTTTCTAAAATTGCTTCCCCTTCTCCCAATATGCTTTTAAAAACAATAACTCGATTATAAGAGAGCTCTTAATAGCACTGGCTGATCTAACAGAACACTGGCATTGGCCATCAGCTGACACTACTGTACACAGGACAGGTGTTGCACAAGCGGGCACCTGCGTAACGACTTAAAACTGCACGCCTGCTGGTTTATATTTTATATTTTAATATATTTATTTATTGTTTAATTTCTATACCGCCTTTCATTAAAAACAACCCCAAGGCGGTTTACCAAAGTTAAAAACATACAATAAAAATGACAATTAAAATATTAAGCTAAAAATATAAAACAAATCTAATTTAAAAACTATAAAATACAAGCATAAAAACACATAGACACAAGAATAAAAACACATAGAAGCAGCATAGAAATGGTCATGTAAAAGCCTGGGTAAAAAGCCAAGATTTAAGAAGCTTTCTAAAAACTGTGATGGAGTCTGAGGAGCGAATGGCCACTGGGAGAGCATTCCAAAGTCTGGGGGCAACAAGAGAGAAGGCCCTGTCCCGAGTGCATGACAGACGCGCCTCCTTCATTGTAGGCACCCGGAGCAGAGCCCCCTCAGATGACCTTGTCAAGTGGGCAGCAACCTTTGGGAGCAGGCGGTCCCTCAGATACCCCGGGCCCAAACTGTTAAGGGCTTTAAAGGTCAAAACCAGCACCTTGAATTGGACCTGGAAACGAACTGGCAGCCAGTGCAGCTCTTTCAGGATGGGTGTGATGTGCTCCCACCGGGCAGCTCTGGACAAAACCCTAGCTGCCGCATTTTGCACTAGCTGCAGTTTCCGGATATTCTTCAAGGGCAGCCCCACATAGAGCGCATTACAGTAATCCAGCCGTGACGTGACTAAGGCATGGGTAACTGTGGCCAGATCTGCCTTCTCAAGAAAGGGACACAGCTGGTGCACTAGCCGAAGCCGTTCAAAGGCACCCCTGGCCACTGCCTCCACCTGCGCTTCCAAAAGCAGAGCTGGGTCCAGTAGTACCCCCAAGCTGCACTAAAAACAAATAGTGTGCAACTGCAGGTGCACAGTTTTAAGAAGCTGCACAATTGTCTGCTTGTGCAGTGATGTTAGGGCCTCTTGCCACACGTGCAGCAGCATCAACTGATGGTCAGCACCATAATTGCATTGTGCATCATGTCAGCCACTAATTGACATCCAGACTAGCATTGTGTGTGCCAAAAACAATGTGCATATATAACAGGGGGAGGACAATCTTCACCAATTCCCCTTCCTTCTGCAGTCCTCTGTGACTCCTGAAAATATGCCTCACAACCTTCAGGCATATTTTCAGGAGGCACAGAGGGCTGCAGAGAGAATGGAGAGAGAGTAAAACCTCCCCACCCAACATTAATCTGGATGTCAGCCACTAGTCCAATGGAGATGTGGAGATAAAGATTCTTAAGAGATAGTTTAAGGTGGCTCTGACTTTTCATGGCATTGGACCAATAAAATCGTCATTATTTAATCTGCTGGTCTGGAACCTTTGGCAGAGAGCCTTTTCAATTGCTGCTTATGAAATGAGAATGCTGGCAGGAGCAGTGGTATGATGCACAAGAGGAAAATACTTTTGCTACTGAGGAAGATTTATTAATGAATTCACAAGTATTTTTAGCTCAGGCAGCCCTCTTGCCGATTTAATCTCTTACAATTAGATATCTAACTCAACAGTGGAGCCTGCTGTTACCATCTTGGAAACATGTTTAAAAGAAGATATTCTAGTACAGCTGTATAAAGCATACTATTTTACAGAGCAACCCTAATCCCATGGAGAGTAACATTTGGTTTCAGTAAAATAGGTCACTTGGAACTCATTAGAGCTAGAACCATTAGCTTCATTTTAAGATACACAGATTAGCACGCACACAAGCATTTGCAAATCCTATCAAAACAAGGGTGTGCATGTTTGTCCTAAGGGGGTCATTTGGCCCATTCACATACATGCATGCATGCATACACATACAGTACACCCCTCTTTACAAGTAACCTAGCCTCATTTTGATGTATCATCTCACCACTGTAAAGAAAAGAAGGATAATGGGAAATAGGGGCTTATTTTAAGCAGCATGCTGGACAACAGCTACAAATCTCTACTTTATTCATTCAGATTGGAGAAGGTGGATCAATATTTATTTCATGTTTTGAGTTGACCTGGCTGGCCAAAAAGGTGACTATAAATAGGCATTTCTTCATACAATCCCATTCCTGTGACAATGACAGAACAATTTGCCTGGTAGGGAAAACTGGGACCAGTTACAACAGTACCACACAGACATTTTTTTCTATATGGAGATCATGCATGAAATGTCCTTAAAGGAGGACTCGAGAGGTCTTTTGGCTGAACTCTAGCATGATCTAAACCATACCTTGACAAGGTAATATTTGATGTATTGTGAGCATGGGAAGAAATGTAAAGATGCTAACTGACAAGTTCTATGAAAGGTTCTAGCAAGAAGAATGCCCTATTGCAATAAGTAGAATAGATTCTGCAATACAACAGTGAAAGAAATGGCAGTGGAAATTGATTCTTGCTGTATTCTGAGTAACCATGAGCATCTTCCATTTATTCATCATGGATACATTGTTATTGGGGATTTTTGTGTAATATCCAGATGAAGCTGAAAGGGAAAATCAGGAGGGTCAAATCACTCCAGAAAGCATTGAACTTATTTAAAACCATAATAATAGAAGCTCAGTTGGAAAGTATACCAAGAAAGAGAAAAGGTACCACCAAGTTCAGCATGACTAACAAATTGGAAGGACTGCACAAATGAAGAGAACAGAAAGGAACACAAACTCTGGCAAAGAAATGCAATGAGACAATAAGGAAGGCAAAAAGAGAGTTTGAGGAATATTTAGCTAAAAGCATCAAAGGGAATAACAAAAACATCTTTAAATACATCAGAAGCAGGAAACCTGACAGAAAGGCAGCTGGTCTGTTAGATTATGAGGGAGTGAAAGGGATTATTAAGGAGGATATGGAGATTGCAGAGAAGACAAGCGAGTTGTTTACCTCTGTCTTCATGGCAGAGGATACTGAGTGTATACCTGTACCTGAACCAAGCTTCTTGTGGACAGAGGCTAAAGTACTTAGTCAGATAGAGGTGACCAGAGATGATGGTCTAAACTGCCTGGAAAAATTAAAAATTAACAAATTGCCAGAGCCAATTGGCAGCCACCCAAGAGTCCTTAAAGAACTCAAATGTGAAATTGCCGACCTCCTTGCAAAAATATGTAACTTATCCCTAGCTCTGTAGTAGAGGACTGGAAAGTAGCCAATGAGATTTTCAATGACAAATCCACTCTCATTTGCTACCAGAGAATCTACACTCAGAACACCTCAGAAACAACAAAACCCAGTACCACATGGGTTAGCAACCCAAGGGGGTGGTTGGCACCCTCTGTGCACTACACTGCCACTCGCTTTGGGCCACCCCGGCACCCCCCAAGTGCAGTTATGGGGCTGCTGAAACCTCCATTCTTCCCTATGGAGAAAAACCTTAAAGACACATAAACTTCAAAAATAATGTGAAAACCAGCCCTTTGCCCAATTCCTTTGAGATAATTCTGGTAGCTTCTTTGTTCCCCTTTGACACTACCACACTCTGCCCTGGGCCACTCCTTTCCCCCCGATGTGAAGTGATACATTTGCTGAAACCTCCATTCTTCCCTATGGAGAATAAACTTCAATAATCACTTAAAAATCAGCTCTTTGCCCAATTCCTTTGAAATAATTCTGGTAGCTTCCTTGCCCCCACTAGGCACTACCACCAACCAAACTGCACCCTGGGCCACCTCTCCCACCCACCACCCACCCCGATGTGAAGGGGAAAACCTTAAGGATACCTGAACTTCAAAAAATCACCAAAAATCAGCCCTTTGCACAATTCCTCTGAAATTTGGTTGGTAGCCTCCACCATTTGGTTGTTAGCCTCCATTAGGCACTACCACCCAACCCACTCTTTTGGCTCTTGGTCCCATTTTTTGGATCTAAATCAATTTGGATTCAGATTAATTCAGATCCGAATCAAATCTAGGGTGATTCAGATGGGTCTGATTTGGATCCTAAATGAAATGGAGGCATTTCAATTCAGGTCCAAATCAAAACACTGAAAATCCAAAATGCACACCCCTTGTTTTGACATTGTTTTAAAATATTTTAAATTTTAAATTGTTGCAATATTTCAATCTTTTCCATTTCCATTTATTTTGTTTTAATTAATGTTTTAACCTTTCTGTTGTAAACCACCCAGAGATGTGAGTTTGGGCGGTATAGAAATATGTTAAATAAACAACAACAATGACTTCCGGTTGGACTGCCAATGTAGCTGCATGCTTCCTTGACAGGGGAGACCGAGGAGGAGAAATTAAGAGGATTTTGAGGCTTCAAAACCCTCTCACGTCACCCTGGATTAAAGGGTAGGACTTCAAGATAACCCACTGTTCCCCCAAAGTCAGCTCTCTAATCTAGAGCTGCATGGAGAACGCAGTTTCTGTTTTAGGTCGAGCGGCGGGGGCTGGGTCCAATCAAGCTTATTTCTCTCTCGAAAATCTTTCTGACCGAAGCCAGTTGACAGCCAATTTCTACGGTTTGAATTTAATTAATCACTTAAAGTTCAAGAAGCTCACCTTTCAAGTGATTGATGACAACTTGCTGGAATTCTTCCTGCGTTTGTGGGAAAGACACTACAGAATTCAAGACATAGCTGTAAGTTTTTCTTGACTACAATTTGGGAGGGGAACTCAATCTTCTTGCTAAATATCGGAACTCAAGAGTTGAATTGATGATTAAAAACTTTTTAATACCTGGAAAAAGATCTTATTAGTGGGAATTACTATTTTTTCTTTTTACTGCTGTTGGGCAAAGTTTATGGAAGAGGCGTTTTGCTGTTCGCTGTTGAAATTGTCTATCATTTTGTCAACCAATCATATTAAGAGGCGTTTCACACTACCGTGAGAAAATTTAATTGCAAGTGATAAGATACAGGAGCTGTGGTGCAGAACTGTTTATATTTGGGAAACACACAGGCTTTTACTTTCTCTCTCGAGATCTAGGACATTAAACCCTGCTGTGAAAGCATTTCTTTTTCTTTTTTTTCTTTTTTTAAACTCTTCCTCTATACTACGAAAGGGGGAGGAGGAGAAGGAAGAAGGGGGGGGGGAACCAAAAGAGAGATAATGCAAAAAAAGCCACAGCAGAGTCAGATATATTCACAGTTCAGGAAATCTTCCCTTCCAAGTCCAGGTGTGGGGGAAACCAAAATGCCTGTAGATTTGGATCAGACACTGTCAGAGATGAAGCAGATACTACAAACAAATGCTACTACTCTGCAACAAGTCAGCTCTGATATGTTCCAAGTGAAACAAAATATACATCAAATTAAACAAGATACACAGACATTAAATGATAGAACATCAAACATTGAAGAAACAGTTAAGAAATTAGCACAAGACAACAAAGAATTTAAAACAAGGGTTGACACTTTGGAGAAGGAAGTGGGACCACTGAAAGATGACAAAGAAAAACTATTAGATCAAATGGCACCGTTGGAATTAAGACAAAAAGAGAGATTTTTAAGGTTCAGAGGCATTCCAGAGAAAGCTGGCCAAGATATAAAAAAATTACTTGGGGAGAAGCTCGCATCACTTTTGGGAATTACAGCTGGAGAGATGGAGGCACAGATTGAGATAGCTTTCCGTTTAAATTCAGATTTTGCTACAAGAAATAAATTAATTAAAGACTGTTTGGTGCAATTCAGTTCCAAATCAATTACTGAGCGAATTGTTCAGGCTCATTTTGCTACAGCTCTTACTATTGAAACCCAGCAGATAAATTTTTTGAAAGAAATTCCAACCAGAATTCTAAGAAAACGTAAGGATCACAAATTTTTGACAGATGCATTGAATGCCAATGGAATACGTTTCAGGTGGGAAATACCGGAGGGAGTTTCTTTTTTTATATAAGGGTAAGAAGAATAGATTCACTGAGCTCCTTAAAGTGCAAGAATTCTGGTGGAAATACAAAAAAGACTTATCTCCTGAGCGCCCAGCTTCCTCAACAAATAACTCAAATTAGACCAGATGGATTACAAACTACAAGACCACAGGATTCTTTCTTGGAACATTAATGGGTTAAACACAAAAGTTAAAAGAAATAGAGTCTTTCATTTTCTTAAGAAACAAAATTTGGACATTGTGTGCCTACAGGAGACACATATTAGAAAGCAAGATAGAAAATTTCTGGTTAACAAGGCTATAGGACAAGAATTTGTTTCCTCAGATAAGAAAAAAAAAAAGAGGGGTAGTATTTTATGTTAAACAACAATTTGAACCTAAATTGATTTTTAAAGATGAAGAAGGTAGGCTATTAGCATTGGAAATTTTAATTTCTGGAATTAAAACGGTGATAATTGGAATTTATGCCCCTAATGAAAAGAAAGTTGAATTCTATAATTATTTGGATCAAAAGATGGCTGAGTCATCGAATGTTAATCTGATTATATTGGGAGATTTTAATGGTGTTGTTTCTACATCTTTGGACAGAAAATCTGATATACCGGATAGGAATTTACAAAGTAAACTTCCTAAAGCTTTCTTTGATTTAGCAGAACACATGGATCTTTATGATTTGTGGAGAATTAAAATTTTAAATGCAAAAGAATATACTTATTTCTCTGATGGATATCAGTCACATTCAAGGATAGATATGGTTTGGACATCTAAAGCTATTACACCATGTATGAAAAGAATGGACATTTTACCTATGACTTTTTCAGATCACAATCCAATTTGCTTTACATGGAAGAAGAAAGGAACGACTTCATTTCATTGGAGATTGAATGAATACCTCTTGAAAGAACCAGATGTTGTGGAGAAAGCCAAAAAGAAGTTAAAGGATTATTTTGAATTGAATTTAAATCAAGGAATGGACAATAAAATAATCTGGGACACAAGTAAAGTGGTTATGAGAGGTTTTTTCATACAGCAAAATGCATACTTTAAAAAGCAAAGAGGATTGAAAAAAGAGACATTATTGATGCAGATCTCCAAAAAGGAAAGGGAACTATTATGGACCAAAGATAAGAAGACGGTTACTCAAGCTATCAAAATGTTACAACAACAACTTTCTATGCTAGTAGCAAACGAAATACTTGAAATATGTTAAGCAAAGGACATTTGAGTTCGCAAATAAACCAGGCAAGTTGTTAGCTTGGAAAATTAGATCTGAGAGGGGGGGAAATTACATATCCAAAATACTTACAAAAAATGGGCTCTCTTATGATGCAAAAGAAATAAGAGCTGAGTTTTATAAATATTACTCAGAATTATACAAAGGTAAAATAGTTGAAGACCAAAAAATTGAGCAGTTTCTTAGGACCAAAAATATTCCAAAATTCTCTAAGGAACAAATAGAAATTATGAATGCTCCGATAACAATCATGGAAATAACAGAAGCAATAAATCAAAGCAAGCCCAACAAGGCCCCAGGACCTGATGGATTGTCAGCTTTGTACTACAAGTCATTTAAAGATCAAATTTTACAGCCTTTTCAATGGACTATGAATGATATTTTACAAAAAGGGATTATGCCAGATTCATGGAAGTATGCAAATATTGCAGTAATCCCAAAACCAGATCAAGACTTAACGTTAGTCAAAAATTATAGACCAATCTCACTTTTAAATAATGACTACAAACTTTTTGCTGCCATTCTGGCAAGAAGAATGAAGGTTATATTAAGACATTTCATTCATGAAGATCAAGCTGGCTTCTTGCCAAAGAGACAATTGAGAGATAATAAGAAATGTAAACATAAATAAAAATAATGTGAGAACAGTCCTGAATGTATTGGAGTATTATGAAAAACATAATGACAAACAGATGGCAATGATTTTTCTGGATGCAGAGAAAGCTTTCGATAATGTTTCGTGGCAATTTATGTGGAGATTATTAGATGTAATGGGTGTTGGCAACAACTTTATTAGGGCAATTAAGACAATTTATTCGGAGCAATATGCTAAGATTATTGTAAATGGGGAATTATCAGACAATTGTGAAATACAAAAAGGGACTAGACAAGGATGTCCACTTTCCCCACTGCTTTTTATATTGGTTCTAGAAGTGCTTTGTAGAAGTATTAGAGAAGATGATAAACTACATGGCCCTAAAATTGGGAAACAAGATTACAAGTTGAGAGCCTTTGCGGATGATGTTGTGGGGTTTTTTTTTAGAAAATCCAATGAATAAGATTGGAAGACTCTTGGATAAAATACAACAATTTGGCCAATTGGCTGGATTTTATATAAATAAGGCCAAAACTAAGGTTCTGACTAAAAATATGGATCAGAAATCTAAGGACAGATTATCTGAAATAAGTGAGTTGAAAGTGGAGAATAAAATCAAATACCTGGGGGTCTGGTTAACAAACAATAATTTTTTGTTGTTTACAAATAATTATGTTAAAATATGGAATGCAGTGAAAATTGATTTACAAAGATGGTCTAAATTGAATTTGTCTTTAATGGGAAGAATCTCAGTGGTGAAAATGAATGTTTTGCCTAAAATGTTATTTCTCTTTCAGACTATCGCTATAATCAACACTTTAACTTGTTTTAAGCAATGGCAGAAGGATATAACTAAGTTTGTTTGGCAAGGGAAAAGACCAAGAATTAATTTTAAGAATTTAACAGATGCAAAGGAGAGAGGTGGTCTTACTTTGCCAGACTTAAGGTTGTATGTTGATGCTGTTTGTTTGACGTGGCTAAAAGAATGGATAACATTAAGAAACCCTAGAATACTTGATTTGGAAGGATTTGATAGAAGGTTTGGATGGCATTCATAACTTTGGTATGAAAAAAGCAAAATACATAAAGACATAAAGAACCATTATGTAAGAAGGAGTTTAATGAGGGTGTGGTTAAAATATAAAAATTGGTTGGAACCTAAAACTCCATTATGGATATCTCCGATTGAAGCCTTATCACGTAAATAAGTAAATATGCAACTGCATTGGGGTACCTATAGGGATTTGTTATATTTCCAGGAAAAGGACTGTAAGTTAAAAAGTTTAACTGAGATACAAAATTTGGTTAGAGATTGGTTTCAGTATCATCAGCTAAATGAAATATATAAGAAGGATTTTAAAGTTGGATTTGAGGATCAGATTTCGAGCTTTGAGAAGGAATTATGTGAAAATGATGAAAAATTAGTTTCTAAAATGTATAAACTTCTACTGTTGGAAGAGACAAGAGAGGAAGTGGTTAAAACGACCATGATAAAGTGGGCTCACGATGTGGGTCATAATATAGAAATGGCAGCCTGGGAAAAATTATGGAAAACTGATTTAAAATTTACTGCATGTTATGCTTTAAAAGAAAATTATTATAAAGTGATGTATAGATGGTATCTGACACAAAAAAATTGGCATTAATGTATTAAAATGTTTCAAATAAATGTTGGAAGTGTGGACATTCAGAAGGCACTTTTTTCATATGTGGTGGACCTGTGGGAAGGCTAAAGCCTATTGGGATATGATATATAATGAGTTAAAGAAAATATTTAAAATGACATTTCCTAAGAAGCCAGAAGCCTTCCTGCTGGGGATAACACAAGGTGTAATTTCTACAACTAATTTAACATTTTTTATGTACGCTTCTATGGCGGTCAGAATTATATATGCACAGAAATGGAAGAGTAATGAACTGCCTTCAAAAGAAGATTGGCTGATAAAAATTTTGGAATATGCGGAGATGGCAAAACTTACAACCCTGATAAGAGACCAAAATTTGGAAGACTTCAAAGAAGATTGGAAACCATTCTTGTTGTATCTAAAGAACTATTTTCCTTCTATGGACTTTACAGCAGGGTTTGAAAATTAGTAAAAATAACTGCAGGTTGGGTAGTTTAACTGTGTTTGTAAGGGTTTAAATTTATGTTTTGAATTATTATTATAGCAAGGGTAAACTTTATAGCTGATGATTCACGAAGAGAGGTGTGCGGGAAGTCCACTTTTGTGTATATTGTAATGAATGACAATATTACTATTGTTAAAATCAATAAAAATTGAATTTGGGGAAAAAATGAACAACAACAACAACAATAATAACCTTTTGGAGTTCTTTGAGAATGCCAACAGACCTGTGGATAGAGGTGAATCTGATTGACATAGTATACTTAGACTTCCAAAAAGGTTTTGACAAAGTTCCCCATCAAACGTTCTTGAGTAAACTTAGCAGTCATGGGATAAGGGGACAGGTTCATGTGTGGATTGGTAACTGGTTGAAGGGCAGGAAACAGAGGGTAGGAATAAATGGAATAAACAGTGAAATCCAAAACAGACTGTGAAGAGCTCCAAAAGGATCTCTCCAAACAAGTGATAAAATGGCAAATGCAGTTCAGTGTAAGCAAATGTAAAGTGATGGGCCAACAAAAGGAAGTACTTTTTCTCCCAGTGCATAATTCATTTATGGAATTCTCTGCCACAAGATGTGGTGATGGCCATTAGCTTGGATGGCTTTAAAAGGGGCTTAGACAAATTCATGGAATTCAGGTCTATCAGTGGATACTAGTCTGGTGGCAATGGGCCACCTCCAGCCTCAGAGACAAGATCCCTCAATTGCAAGGGAACAACATCAGGAGAGAGGGCATCTACGTCCACCTCTTGCCTATGGGCTTCCAAGCGGCATCTGGTGAGCCACTGTATATACTTGGTATACTTTCTTGTTTTCATGGGAAACAAGATGCTGGACTAGATAGGCCTTGGGCCTGATCCAGCAGGGCTGTTCTTATGTTCTTATGATATTCTCTGTTGGAGTGCCAACAAAGGGAAAGCTGGAGGAGCAACTCCTCACTTAAATGTTTGGGCATGGGAAGAAAGACATTTTGGTGGGATATACTGTATGGGTTATTAGGTTTGGTGGGGCAGTTAAGTAATATGTGGGGGAACTCAGGTGCTTGGGGTGGATTTGCATACCTGTTCTCTTTGTCCCCTATAAAAACAAACCCCTGCTCCTGTATCTTTTTGCTTCCATGAGTATGCTGGCTCAAGGCGAAGGAAGCTAGCTTGTTTACATTTTAGCCACCTCCAGATATTCTGAAATATATGAGAGATAATCTTTGATGCGTCAGTTTTGCTTCTTCCTACATGGATCTTTCAGACCTTCCCTAGCCTTTGTCCAAAGAAAGACCCACTCTTCACTTTTGAACATAACAATGTTGAGTCCTATCCTTTGTCCCTATTGTCCACCTTTGCAAGGTGCGATCAGCATACTGCCCTCGGGCAAGAATGTTCCTATAAGAGATGGAGACACCATCAATTCGTGTGTCTCCTGGGTCACCTCAGATTTTCCAGGTGTTTCTTCCTCGGACTCATCATGTTTTTCCTATGTTTTGACACAGGCACCTCCATTTTGCCCTGCCTTGACTCTTGCTCCTACAAGAACGGCCCTTTCTTTCACCTCCAGAACGGCCCTTTTCCTAACCCAGTCTGCGCAGTACTCCTGGCTGCAAAATTCAGGTCCATTTTTGGATCTTCCCTGGATCCCAGGCCTCTGCCTGGTTTCTGGGTCCCCGTACCCATCTTCCTGCCTGCCTCAGAGCAGAGAAGCCTCTCAGTAACAACTGAGCTGCAAGGGTTCATGACATTCCTCTGGGAAGCAGTGAGGTAGTATATAACCCCTATTCTCAAAACGCTACTTCTGTTTTTCCTCATCTCTCCTAAAATCCAAAAATTGCCTGTTTCCCTCTTGTCAGCCTTGAGTAAACCTAATTTGGAAACTCATACCAAATTTCCTCTTTGTGAGTTGTAACATCGTTACATGGTAACTTGTTGGTCTTTCTAATCTTGCTAGTTAAATATTGTTGCTCTTTAACCATTATTTTCTCTTCCTGTACCCCACAAAACACTTCAATAAACCTCAATTTATTTTGAAATTTAACCTCTCCATTCAGTTCTTTCCACGACCAAAGCTCTGAATAAATTTATTCTGAAGGTGGGACTGCTCCATTTCAAGCTAGCTAATTCCCCCACACAAACCTAAAACATAGCTCAGGGTCCCTGCCAATTCCCTGGGAGCAGTCCCATTAACAGTTTACATAGACTTTAATGACCTGTTATCTGCAGTTTCACTATCCGCCCACTCCCTGCGGAACAGAATCCACATGGATAACAGAGTTCTCCTGTTTTCCAATCTTCTCTCACTCTTAACATGGTTTTAAAGAAAAAGAAACATTGCCAGTTTTTAAAATTACATTTGTAACAGATAGATAGGTAGGTATAGGAAATCCTGAGCAGGCATGGTGTTAATTCTAATGTATGCACAGCACCTAAGACATTGAAACTACATCTAGTTAAATATATGATATGACTATATGATAATAAATGTGAGGGTAAGGATTGTTCAATATGTGAGGAAGATGGGGGTGGTGTAAAGTGAAACGGATAGTAGATAGAATGTGTGGAATGTGCTGCATTCTATACTGAGGGAACAGGAAGGCCAATAATGAAAATATATAAAGAGCATTTGGCTGACAGGCAGCACAATATAAATCAAACTAAACAATGGGCGATGCACATGAGGGGAAACTATCAAGGAGAATTAACACAAACAAATGTCAATACTTGGCAGATGAAGGGAATTTAATAAGATTAAAGAAGCAATGTTTGTAGAGCAGTTGTAACCCAATATTAATGTAAAGGAAGAGCTGAAAGAAGTCATGAGATAGATTGGTTTCTGAAAGGGTTAAAAGGTTTGCTTGTTTTCTCCCTTCTCAGTTGTTTCTACTTTCAGTTTGGCTACTGTATTTAAGGCTTGAAGTGTTACCAGCTGGTATGCTGAAAAGAACAATGATGAAAGTGTTTTATACCAAATCCTTTGCTTTGCTTACATGTCTTATTTTAACATCCTGTTTTTGCGCAGTAAAGAGGTCATTTTGTAACTTTTGTTAAATAAATAAATAAATAAATAAATAAATAAATAAATAAATAAAGGCCCACTCCTATTCACTTTTACTCAGACTTGTAAGTAGCATGTTATGTCTGTTCATGTAGAATCTGCCAGAACTTTGCTCCCATGTTTCTTATGAAGTGTAGAAATTGGTATAAGATCTTTCTGCCTCTAAATGCAAATGACCGCTTATCTCAGTGTAATATTCTAAGGCATGATTAATGATTATTATTTATTCTAGCCATTAAGTTCATATATTTTAATAGAAGGCACTGGTAGGAAGGAACCAAGGCAGGTAATAGTAGGAATTATAATAATTCCTTAATTATAAGAGATAATTAAGCTGTCTTAAACTGAGGCCTTTTCACCACTTAAAAGACTGGGAGGAGAGAGGGAATATATGGATACACGGATGCACACCACAGCTACTTCTCTCTGTGACAGACATTTCTATCCTACCTAGAACTATAGATAAAGCATGATGGTGGTGGTGGTGGCGGCAGTGTTGCCAGCTGAGCTTATTCTGCCCGGCTCCCAGAAGCCTTCTTGTTTACTGCAGGACCTGCACTGCAATGTGAGCTCCCAGTTTATGTTAAGCATGGGGACAAGTCAATTAGTTGGCAGTGGGCTAGTCACCCATAGATCTGGCCACAAGCAAAGCAAATTGGAATGGGGATTAGCTCCACAAGTCTTCTCTCTGGGCCCTGCTAAGCAGTCTCCAGAATTAACTATTGTGAGTTATCTGGCATCAGAGGTCAGTCTGAACTCAGAGAGAGAACTCTAAAAAATCCCCATATCCTCTCGCAAGAGAGATAATGCAAGTTGCTAATGAAGCAATTATGCCAAGAAGGGAAAGTAGATAAGGCAGGCACAGCAACAGCCCTCCATCACAAAAGGGATGAGTCAGCAATGTATGGGGTGTACCTAGTGAACCTGAGGTGTACCTAATGAAAAGTATTGATAGGACTACCGAAGAGTCAGTCCCAATGCTGATACTCTTGAGAGTACTGCATACTCTGATTTTCATCACAATCAGCCTTGCACACAATAGGTGATTCACACACTGTCCCATCCAGGAAGCACCATCACTAACAATGCATTCCAAACCAGCCGGGCCAGGCTCTCCTATTCAGTAAAGCATGACAGTAGAAGTGTGCCCCCAAGGCACATTTTGGGATATAAGTATCCCTAAATCCATGACCCAGTGTGCTTCCTCGTGTGTAACACCTGGGACTCCACAGCAACAAGTGTTCCCCTCCCCATCCTATTGGGGATACCAACTGCGAAAAACCTTCTTGCTGAATACTTCTTTCTGTGCCTCAATCCTCAATTGGGCATGAGCTGCTCCACCATTGTATGCTATACTTTGGCTTGCACCACCAGAGCTGAAATCACTACCTGGATTGGTCCATGTGCCAATCCAGCCAGTTTACCTAGCAGGTGTAGGAAGCTGGATCCATGGAGACATTTTTCTTGTGGGCATGCCTCCTTACCCTAATCCTTGAAACCCTCCTACTCTCCACCTTGCTGTCCCTGAAGGACATGAATCTCCAGCTGTTCGAGGCCCCGCTGCCTAGAGCCAGGTGCAGTATCGCGGTTGTCCGGCTCTCAGAACCCCAATCTATAACATCTTTCTAAACTTCCCCCTTCCTTCCCCCTTCTCTTAGCATCTTTCTCTTGCCCGCCTGGAGGTTTTTTGCAAATGGCTCTATGCCTCGGGGTATCTGAAGAGCGAATCTGCTTCACAGCAGATTCGAGGCATTTTAATTTGAGGGATTAGATGGACCATTCACATAGCCATCAACACCTCCTTTGCATAGCCATCAGCACCTCCATCAACACTTTCTCGGAGAAAGCAGAAGCCCCAGAGGTTTTTCCCCCAAAAGCTGCTGGAAATAGAGGATTTTGTTACCCCGGATATAACTCAGGCTAAGTCAGAATTTGCAGCCTCCATTCAGGGAGAACCAAAGTCCTATCTGTCCTGGTCCCTGATAGCCCACAGAGAGGTCGGATTAAATCCAGCGAATATGTGGACTGGCACACTCCAATTAGGATTGGATTCAGGGGGAAAGCCCTGTCTGTAAAACCTTCTGGGAATTTACACATAATCAGGGAACTTCAAGCTAAATGTGCCTTACAATAGTCTATTTTTAAACATATGTGTATTGCTTTTAAGTTAGGACTGCCTGGTAACTTAGTCTTATTGCTTTTATTATTTTTCTTCTAATAAACCCCTTTTTGTTAATTAAAACTTCTCTCTCAAGCCAGTTTCTTGAGTTCAGACGCTTGCACAAGTTAAAACTGTCTCCTCCTTTGAGCTAAATTCCCCACATCGCCCTAACTTGGGGCTGCTGACCACCCTCAAGGCAGTTCTGTCAACAGCAGCCATGTGAAAGGGGTGTGTATGAAAAATATGTTGGCTTGTCTAGTTTAGCTCCTAGCAGGGGGACAACAAATTACAGTATATTCTTACAGCATTCATCCTTGCATAAAGTCTGAGAGGTATTTTAGTTTCAGAGAATTATTCATGGCTGAGCATGAATATTAGTCTGAGTTCCACTAATTGAATTGTCTCCTTCATGACCTGTCTGTCTCCAACCCTGATTAAGATAATATTCTTAATCCTCCATTGTTGTATAACCCTTGCCAGTGAAATCTGTGCAAGATTTAAACCCACCATTTAGGTATTGTTTTCCTAGCAAATTAGTTAAGCAATGAGTTGGACAAACCCTGTTGAAACAAAATTCTGGCTGAGCTCTACAGTCCAGCTCTAAACATGTTTACTCAGAAGTCCTGCAGACTTAATTTGGACTTACTACCTAATGCCTCAAAGTTATATTATAATCCTAGAAGTTATTATATGCCTAGAATACATGCCTATTATAAGCTGCACGGAATCTTCTTAAAGAGAAGTTGAATTTGCAGGGAAAGAATGACAAATACTTTAAGCAAACTACCCTGCCCAGTACCATCAAATAGATCTTTTGTGTTAATTACCAGTAATTGTACTGCACATGTAATGTACAACTAAAGGTAGTTCCTGAGCGGACTAATTCCTTCAGAGCCTCATACAATATTTGTACTTGATGAAAGGGGAGGAGGAATATCACTAGATATTCCTTGGTTAAGATGAGTGTTTTTCAAAGCCAAACCTTTAGCAGACTCTAGAAAGATTTGTGATCACAAGGAGCAGCTTGGAAAACATAAGAAGAAGGGATGGTTTAGGAATGCCTTCAGAAATGCCACCAAAAGGATGTCTGGTAGTTTTTCAAAAATTCCAGAGTTCTTGTTTAATAGAAATATGGTGAAATAATGTGAAATATTAATTATTCTTCATATGTATGTGTATACAGTTCATGTACAAAACATCAATAAAATATGAAAGTGCTGTGAGGGTTCTTTTTAATCTTTATTTTTTCGGCCATATATTGTCTTTCAAGCAGATTTAGGGAGATGCAGTCACTTCAGTGTCATCTTCAGCTGTAGAAATGGGGCCTTAAAGCTTCAAAGTGGCTCTTGTATTAAAGAAGGATTGTTAAATAAAAGAACCTTGCACTACCAACCTCCCACTGTCTCTGCCTTTCTGCACTACCGGCTGTGTCAGCCAAGCAAGAACATCATACTGAAGTGAGCCTACACAGAAAAGAAAAAATAAAGAAGGAAGGAATGGACTCAGCATAAATGCCTATGAGAAGGTGAATGATGCTGAATCTGTGTGAAGTCAGAGACAATGAGGCTATTCTCACAATGGTAGGAAACTGGGCTAAAGGAGCCCAGCTCGTTTTTACCCTATCGTGAGAACCAGCGGGTTTGTGGGAGAGCCCAGTGGTTCTTTGGCGGCTAGCCCGCCAAATTATCCCTCCCCTTAACCCAGGTTAGTGGAGAGAGTGCTCCACTAACCCAGGTTTTCTGATTGTGGGTGGCGCCGCATGGTGCTGCTCTGCACTGCGGCGACACATGAGGAGACACCCCCCCCCAGGACAAGCCTCCGGGTTCAAGGGGTCTCCCCAGGATGCCCCACACACTTGCATAGGGCATCCTGTGACTTCCGGGGGCCAAGCAGCCCCCGATCCCTGCTGCCCCAACCAGCTCCGTGACAGAGCTGGTAATCATGTGGGCAGCTGATTGGCCGCCCAGGGACGGCTTGGCAATTGCCTGCTGAGAGGGGAAAGTTAACCCGCTCTCCCCGCAGACCAGCCGGAAGCTCTTCTCACCGATCATGAGAAGAGCTTCAGTGTGTGAAGTTAAATAGAAAAGAATGCAACTGGTGCACTGGAAATGACTTTCCCGCCTAAAATCCAGTGAAAATATAGAACATAATAAAGCACAATCCACCAAGAATTTTAAAATTGTGTATGTGTGTGTGTCTGTGTGTAATAACATTCCTAACCATATATATGATTATGCCTAGGGAGAGTTAAAATAGGGTCCATTTGGAGTCTCAATACATTTGAAAATTATATGTCATTCTGGAAAATTTCATTATAATCTACTTCAGCAAGATATATTCTAGGTTTGTCTTCTGTTGGACATTTTAAATTTTATAGTGACTGTTTACTGGAGCTTAGCCCCATGTAGACGTGCTTAGATTCACAGCCTGATGTGTGCATCTTATTTTTTAAACAAGACAGTTATTTCAATATATGATTGGGCATAATGTTGCTAATACAAGAGATCTTAAATTAGAACTTATTATTTTTTATTTTTTTAAACTTCAAAGCAGCCATGTAGGAAGCTCTGGTTTTTATATAGTTATGCAGCTCTCAGGGACATATTTGGGTGGAGTGGGGGCGGGGTCACAGAGAGCTTCAGATGGAAAGGGAAATTGGCAAAAAGCACACACACACCTCATATGCAATTGCCCATGCTGCTTTATTATGGAACACAGCAAAAGAGTGTGTGCTTTGTAAGCCAGGATGTCTGCTACTAGGGAGGTGCAAACAGGTTCGTCGCTGAACGTGTTTGACGTCAAACTGGTTCAGTTCGAGTGTTCAGGACCCTGAACCAAACACCCCAGACAATCCCGGACTAAACACTCCCCAACCCTTAGGGGAGTTCATGATTTATTTTATTTTATTTAAAAAAATTAACTTACCCCTTCCAGGGGAGTTGTTGGAGGCAGCGGGGTGGTGGTGTCCGTGGAGGTTTCCCCTCCCCCCACCAGCCTCCCTTGATGCCCATACCAGCCAGCCAGCTCTTCGGCCCTTTCAGGCCTTCCCCCTCCATGGTAGTGGCCATTTTGGAGGCTGCCACAGCTGCACAATTGGCCTCTGCATGGGGCGAGGAGAAACCTCCATGGACAACCCCCCCCCACCTCCAACAACTTCCCCAGAGGGAGTAAGTAAAAAAATATTTTTTAAAAAAAATATTTTAAAAAAATGTTTGTGAACACCCTCCCCCCCCGGACTGGACCAAACCAGGGGAGGTGTTGAGGGGGTTCTGGACCGAACTGGACCAGTCCGCTTCAGTTCCGGCTGTACTTGAACTGAACCGGACCAGCCGGTTCCATGCACACCCCTATCAGCTACTGCAAATAAAGAACCTTTACTGAACGCACATGACTATACTTCTTGTTATTTCCATCTGCAGATCACTATTCCAGTTTTGTCTAATGTGTATGGAACATAGTTACATAGGAAGCTGCCTATATCAAGTCAGATCATTGGTCCAACTAGCTCAGTATTGTCTACACAATACTACAATTTTGTCTACAACCTTGGAGAAGCTGGTGCAAGCAGAAGTCTTATCTTGGAGATCCCAGGGAGGGATCTTGGAATCCTTTGTGTTACCAGAACTGTCCCGGAGTGCTGGCTAGGCACTATAACTATGCTTTTGGCTCAGCATGGATAAATTAGCCTGGCTTTGGGAGTAGTTTGGCTTCAGTATCAAATCTGAGCAAGTTTGGTGTTTTGGAAAAGATGAGGTGGCAGAAATACAGTTTAAAAAGTTTCGTTAAGGATATATGGGGGTACAGAATGCAAAAGTTCAGTTAGGCAAGGCAATAAATCTTAGCTGATGTTCTAGACAAGTGTCCTAATTAGAGATTGATTGCTACGGTGCATAGACCAGAGCCAGGCTGTGGAAAGTGCTTGAAAGTGGGGAGACTGGAAAAAGAGTGGGGGCAAGGAGGCTTAGAAGGGCAAGAGGTTAGTTTATCTATCCTTCCCTGGTTAAGTTGGTGTGTCTGTTGCACATTGGCTGGCCTCTTCACCAGTAAACAAATGAGGAGAAGCAGGAAAGAAGTGAGGAGCAAATGCTACCACTTGCTTGTATGAGACTCTGTAGGATAGTGATCCAAACAGATTCTGAGACCATATGCTTTGGCCAGAGGCAGTTTCCAAGCCATTCTGCTTACCCAGAGGGTGGCAGATTCTATGCAAGAAAAGTAAATCTATTGTCACTCAAACCTAATCATTCTGAGGGTAGGTTGCTCAACAAAGGCAAGAGGAAGCTATGTAAATATGTACATGTTGAATAGAGCTGCAGGACTGACTATCTGAAGAACAGGATGCCTCCTTCCAGGTGAATAGATTACATGTCTCCAATTTTGATGCTCTCATTTTCCTGAGTCTTTGCCAGCTAAGTTGTTAATTCAAAAACGAGTAACAAAATGCACCAATTATCTATGTGCCTCTTGAGGAGTGCTTTACTGTTATTTCTCGTGAAAAGGAGGATTCCTTTTCTGATTAATTCACCTTTTGAAATAGGGTCTGCTCACCTGCTATTGCCTTCTCTCTGAAAGAGAGGGGTGGGAGCATCCTATCCAGCCTTTGCTATTCTGACCTTGGGGTACTTTGCCCCACGCCTTGCTAATGCTGAGCAACCAACTATGAATCTTGCCAAACATAGGCAGGTGAAAGGTTCTTGTAGGGACTACGATCCCACAGTCTGGGGCTATATAGCCTTCCAATGTACTATAGATAGAGGGTGCACTATGGGCTATCCCAAAATCAGACTGGCAACATCTGCATGGAGGTGCTGTTCCCATAAACAGCCCCATCCCCTAAGGGGAAGATCTTACAGTGCTCATACATGTAGTCTCCAATTCAAATGCAAACCAGGGCAGACCCTGCTTTAAAAATGGGGGGGGGGGCAATTCATGAAACAAGACCAGCTCTCCTCCCATTACTTTCTGACTTGCAGTGATATACTATGTGTGGAAGTATTCCGTGCCATATTTGTAATTACACATTCAAAAGATGTGTCCTCCCTGTTATATATTTATTATTAATTATTAAAATTTTTATACCGCTCTTCCAAAAGGCTATAAGCAAAATTAGATAGATAGATAGATAGATAGATAGATAGATAGATAGATAATTTTGCTTAAGAAGAAGTAATGAATCTATAAATATTAGGGCCATAGCAAGGTTGGAGTGGGTCCTTGGACAAAAAGTTAAAATGAGCCCCTCTCCCACTTTCTTTTTCAGAGAAGCTTGAGGGGGAGAGCAGAGTGCAAGCTGTCCAGGGGCATAATTATAATTAGACAAGGGGAGACTGTTGTCTCGGGGGCCCCTGGCTTGAAGGGGACCCCCAGAGACATGTCATGTGTCTCCCCCACCAAGCACCTGCCCGAGCTTCCTTGTGAATCACTTTATTTTATTTTTGCAAAATAATTTTTTTCCTCCGACCTTGTTGCCTCGTGGGGCCGAGCTCCTCCTCGTTCCCCATCCATTAGCTGGCTGGCACCTGAGAGCGCCTCATGTGATCCAGAAGAAAGTCACATGATCAGCTAGGCTGCCTGCCACAGTTTCCGGCCGGGCCGGCTTTCCTCCTTCTGGCCTGTGCTTTCCTCCATGGTGGCCCAACCCACCCCGCATCCGCATGGTCCCCATTTTCCTCCCCCCACCTCCCCACATGGTGCCCATTTTCCTCCGCTCTCATGGTGCCTGATTTCCTTCCCCCACCCGCCTGCATGGTGCCTGCTTTCCTCCCCCCACCCGAACGCCCACATGGTCCCCGCTTTCCTCCCTCTCCCCACCTGCCTCCATGGCCTGCTTCTCCCCGGCCACGGTTTCTGGCTGGGCAGGCCATCTTGCCTCCTCCTGGCCCGCACTTCCCTCCATGGTGGCCCGCCCGCATCCGCATGGTCCTCGCTTTCCTCCCTGCCTACCCGGTCCCCGCTTTCCTCCCCACTCCCCACCCCGCTTTCCTCCCCTCACCCACCCACATCGTCCCCGCTTTCCTCTCCCCTCCCTGCCTGCCCGCATGGCTCACTTCTCCCCGGCCACGGTTTCTGGCCGGGCCAGCTTTCCTCCTCCTGGCCCACGCTTCCCCCACTCCCCGTCCACCTGGCCTGCCAGCCCACTTCTCCTTCCTTCCTTCATTCATTCATTCATTCAATTTCTATACTGCCCTTCCAAAAATGGCTCAGAGAGGTTTACACAAAGAAATAACAGACAAATAAGATGGAATCCTGTCCCCAAAGGGCTCACAACCTAAAAAGAAACATGAGATACACACCAGCAACAGTCACTGTACGTATTGTGCTGGGGGTGGATAGGGTCAGTTACTCTCCCCCTGCTAAATAAAGAGCATCACCACATTGCCAAGTCAGCAAGGATTCTCCCCTCCTGATCCCCGCTTTCCTCCTGCTGCGGTGCCACCTCCTCACTGCTTTTGTATATAACTTATTTTATTTACTTATTTTTACTTTTTTACATTAGTCAATGATCGAACTTTGAAGTCTCATTTTTCAAAATGTCTGAGCAATGAGGCAGTAATATTGAACTAAAAGAAGTTGAACAATTGCTCTATGATTGATTTGCTCAAGCAAATTGACACATTAAGTTTTGCATCATGCATGACAAATGTTGAATGAATGTGTTGAACATTCTCAGATGTGGTGGCTGTATTTTTGCACCAACAAGTGTTTTGATAACAAATCTAAGAGCATGGAGAAGTACTGTATTTCCATAGTTTCCTGTGAAATAATCTTGTGGGTATTTTGTAGCAAAAACAACTACAGTTTCTGATAGCAAATAAGTAGAAGTGTTACTTAGATCTTTGGTTTCTGTTGCTATAAATGCTTCTAAAGGGTGGGAAAGATATTTTGTCTTTGTTACTTGCTAAGGGAACCAACTGAATGCAGATGTTCTGATTTTGTATGTAAATGTATATGCTGGTGATGACAGAGACAAAGTAATCTTGCTTTGACAGGATGTCTGCATTAAAGCAGTGAATAAGCTTCCTATTTTATTCATATAACCTAATGTTTTATTAACTCGCATCTTGTTTTTGGAAAATGAGGAGGTATGAGGTAGGCATGAGAAGGTTGTAGAGTGCTTTGGGAGAGGGAGAGAGAGTTACTTTGGTTTTGCTGTGCTGTTATTTACACCTTGCAACTAGTTGGGGTAGTTAGCAGAGACATTGGGCCAGGGGAAGGAGAGGAAGGCGGTGGGGGGGGCATTTTAAAATCTTGAAGCTGTCACTCAATCAGTGGGCCCCCCCTTCCTCTGGGGCCCAAGGGCATTTGGTCTCCTCCCCCATTCAGTTGTAGCTGTGCCCTGGTAAGAACTGATAAATAGGAAAGTTCACATTATTTCATCTGACAACTTGTTCATATGTTTCATACAGTCCATCTACTATACAGTTCTTATAATGGTCCATTGTATTTTGCTGCCAAATGCTAAAATTACCTAAATTTCCATCCACATTAACAAAGGATAACACATAATGAAAAACATAATGAAAGTTTTAGGCATCTTTTCCCCTCGGAAACAGAATGGGTTGCAACTGCCTTGAGGGAGTAAATTTTCAGCTTTTTTGGAAACCGGAAACTTAACTTTTCTATCTTTCTGTCTTTCTGTCTGTCTTATTATGTAAACCACTTTGAGAACTTTGAAACGTGGGATATAAGTGTAGTATAAGAGAGATAGATTTCTTCACAATAGTTGCTATCTTCATGTATGCCACTTCTGCTAATCCTGCTAGCTCCTGATTTGTTCTTTGAACAAGCAAACCCAAAGGAACTATATTAGAATAATATAACTGTTTCTAGCCATAATAATAATAACCCCAACATGGAGCTTGGCACAGATTTTGTGTTCCTCACAGGTGTGAGACACATTGAGTCAGTGCACATGACACTTACAACTCTTCTGCCTGGAAGCACAAGGCAGAAGCACTTTGTCCATTATGGTGGACAAAATGAATTTAAGGGAAATGTGCTGTTGTTCATTTGGCATATAATTGCAATTTCTTGGCCTCCTACACAAGACAAAAATGATCTAACGCTTTTAATAGTGTCACAAGTTTTTGCTATAGGCTAAATGCAGTTGAAAAGGAGGCTTTGATACACTAGATGAATATGGAGATGAGATGTGGTTATAGACAATGGCTTTTCTGTCTTCATGCAAAGAAGCATGTCTCCCACAGTATTGTTGGTATGTATTATTCTATTCTCTGGTATTTGCTTAAAGCACGTCTGAAATCTTTTTGGAATATTCAGTGGCATTCCCCCCAACCCCATTTAACTTCATATTTTTATCCTGTTTTTACAATGCAATGGTTGGGGGCAGTCATGGAAAAAATACAACTAGCATTACCTATTATCAGTTTTGCACTTCATTTCCTGCTAGCATCCTTCCTCAGATAACCTCAGATTGCTTCATCAGTAAAGAGAAAGTGTATGCTTGAGCCAAGCATGAGCATCTTGTCAGCCACTGAGGGATGATGTAGAAGAGGGCTGACTCAGGGACTAAATAAAAACAACCATGTTCCATGATTGACAAGAGCATATGACAGTCTCATCTCCCCTGCTCAATCCCTACTTATAAACGTCTCAATAGTACCTGGCTGGTCTTTAGTAGGGCCACAGAACTTATCCAAGAAAGATAAAGATACTATTACAGTAAACAAATTAAATGAACATGGTATATACATGTTCATACAAGATACAACTTTATGGGTCATGAAAACTTTATATTGTGGTCCCATTTCTTCTTGGTATTGGCTTGGGAAAAGGTAACTAGCTATTGGAGGGAGTGCGTGTTTACTACCATTGAGTTCAAATCATTATCTTCAAAAAAAAATACTTGTGGCCAGGATGGTAGATAAATCTGGATGACCAACAGCTTGTGTTCTGATCTTGGGTGCATATGGGCTTCTAAACATGGTGGTAAATTTACACATTGACACTTGATTGGGGTATGTAGAATGTTTAGAAAAGTAAATGCTTTTACTTCTGGCCCTTATGACATGTAGATGGACATCAGGGTGGTCCAGTCAAGTGGGAGAAGAGACAACTTGACTATGTATTTGTTTTGTTCTTTGGATTTCTGTCTTAGCAGTCAGAACTGAACAGTTCAAGGAGGTTTAAAAAAAAACACTTGTGGCAGTAGCAAGCACAAAGAAGACTTTTTCCCATGCCTTTGTAATGTGAAGCATAGCAAAACTGTTTGGGAAGTGAGTAGTCATCTAAATAATGTCCATAGAAGAGATTAAAATGGATATCCTGACATGTCTGCCACCATATTGCTTCCAGGTGAAATATTTGTATTCAGCTTGCTGTGGAGGCTGCTAACATAATTATTGTCAGAATATGAGAGGATCACTTAGTCTTGCTTTGGTTCTAGACACATTTGTTTTATTTTGTTCATGGGATCACATAAGGCACTTGTTTCTTCATACATAGAGCTTCAAAATATAAAGCTTAGAAAACACACACACACACAGAAGCCGCATTCGCATGCAACAGCAAACCATTGATAGCCAAACCTCAGGTTAATTTTTGTAACCGTGAATCACATCTCAGACCATCATCCAACCATATCCTGGCAACCTCTGGTTTCAGAGCAGGGGAGTCACTCCCTCTTCCTCATCCCTGAGGAATGTCTGTATTCCAATGCCTCATCCCTGCAAGGTCTGTAGTGCTCACATCACCAGACTGTGGGTAAATGGACATCAGGGTGGAATATCTGCAGGGCATCGGCCATTGGCCACGATGTTCAAGGGCCATGTAGAGTATGATTGTGCCTTTTTGGAATGGACAGAACATCCACCCTCGGCAGGGAAAGGGCATTTAAACCTCCTTAAATGGCATTTAAGCCTTTCTCCTGAAAGCAATTATATCACCACCCTAATATGAGCTCCACAACAAAACAGTCCTGTACAAGAACAATTACTGGCAAAGGGGAGAATGAGAGGGGCACTATTTTTATGTTACTCTTGGAAGGGATCATGATTACTTCCTAGGATGGAATATGTATGTAGCAATCGCCCCCTCCCTTACCCTAAAGAGTGAACCCTGTCCTGTCTGTCAGGTAGTGTATACCCTTTTTCTATACTCAAAAGGAGGTAAGGTACCACTAAGTCCAGGAGGATGCCAGCATGGCTAACAGGTACTGTCAAGGAAGCCATAAAAGGGAAGAAGACTTCCTTCTGAAATCGGAAGGCCTGTCCAAACAAAGAGAACAGAAAGGAACACAAACTCTGGCAAAAGAAATGCAATAAAGGAGGCAAAAAGAGAGTTTGAGGAACATTTAGCCAAAAGTATTAAGGGGAATAACAAAAACGTCTTTAAATACATCAGAAGCAGGAAAGCTGCCAGGGAGGCCGTTGGACCATTAGATAATGAGGGAGTGAATGGGCTTATTAAGGAGGATATGGAGGTTGCAGAGAAGCTAATTAAGTTATTTGTGTCCATCTTCACAGCAGAGGATACTAAGCATATACTTGTTATATATATTTAAATATTATATACACTGGCTATCCTAACCTGCTAAAGGGTTAGATAATTGGGTTATGAATATAACTAGATAAATAATTGCACATAGTAGTTTCAAGTAACCACTGTTCTAAACATTGGCTCTGCTTTTCCATAGCTCACATTTCATGCAGGGTAAAGAGTTAATATCTGTTGTTTTTACTGTTTTGTTGTAAACTACCCAGAGACTTGCATTTTGAGTGGTATAAAAATGTGTTAGTTAAATAAATAAATAAATAAATAAATAAATAAATAAATAAATAAAAAGAGTCATAACTCCATGTGGTTGGTTGCATAAGTGAAAGCAATGAGTATTTTTGCTTATCTGTGTGATTTGATAGCAACAGCTCCAGTCCTGTCAATCACCTTTTAAAGCTGAAAGAACCGCCTTTCATGTGGGTTTCCGAAGGGAGGGGATTTAGAATGGAGCAGAGAGTGGCAGTTAAACTGACTTTTTGTAAACTCAGAGGGATTTACGAACAGGGACAGACAGGGCTAGAGAGAGGATCTCTAGAGAGATAGGGTCTGTTCTGGGACTGGTAGGATTGAAGGGAGGACAGGATCTGTGTCTATAGGTGATAGGCAATCCAGCTGTGGCTACCTCAGCAGATTGTTATCTATCTGTCCATGTGGGTGAAGTCTATGTGTCACAAATCTTACATTATACCATATATACACTGTAGCCAAGCCAGGTTAAGGGACATTAGCCCAGTTTTCAGGATCGCCAGGGCTGGGAGACCTGCACGGTCCATAACAGGAGTTCCAGGGATTGGGCAACATGCCCCAGCTCCCAATCCTGATACTGCCCAAGGGGGCAGCTGCACGTCTGGTTGCACAATCTCCATACCCAGACCAGCAGCTCAGACCGTCTGTGGGGAGGTAAGCATTTCAAGGCTTCCTCCCTGCTCACCCTGTAGCCCTTTCTCATCAATTGTGAGAAAGGGCTCAAAGAAAAGTTGAAATAAATACATGAGGTGCTTCACATGATTAGTGTGGAACGCTGGGAGGGTTAGTGCTGGGAGAGGGGGCTTAGCCCACTCTCCCTGACCATGAGCAGAGTGCCCACTCTGGGCAGCCAGATCGGCCACCCACACAACTACCGGCTTTGTCATGCAGCCAGTAGGGGAGGCAGGGATTGGGGCCCCTCCAGCACCCTGGAAGCCCCAGCATGCCCTGTGTGAGTGCGCGAGGCATGCTGAGGAGACCCCCTGAGACTGGGAGGTTTTATGGAGCCTCCCAGTCAGGGGTCTCCTCACGGGTTACTGAAGTGTGGCGATGCATCTCATGACCCAAAAACTGGGGTTAGTGGAGTGCTTGCTCCACTAGCCTGGGTTAAGGGAAGGGATATTTAGGTGGGCTAGCTGCCAGAGAACCCCTAGGCTCACCTAGTGGTTCTCACGACCGCACGAAAGTGTGCTGGGTTGCATTAACCCCCTTGGACGAAGTTAATTTCTCAGTAATAGTGGTCCACATAAGTATAAGGTTGTTAACCTCTGTAGTTTGGGGTACAGATCCCCTTCATTAGCAGTGGCCCGGGCTGACGAGTAGGGTGCTTCTCATCACAATCTGTGACTACTGCAGAGAACTATGTTCCCCTAAGACTGCATTAACTCAGAACAATACTTTTCAGACTTTCCACCTTCAGGAAACCCTTTCCACATAAATTGTCTGCAGAGGAACCTCTGCAGTCCTTGGGTGTTGCAGAAGATTCTGTTGAATGCTCTAGGTGTATGCTCATGCACAGTTGCATGTATATTTTCTTCAAAGGATTTGGGGATAGGAGGAACTGTTTTACAGTGGTCCCACTCCTATGTTTCAAGTTGTGGAGCTTGGTGACAGTTGCTCTTCAATACAGGAGCTACTATATGGAGCCCCTCGTATTCTATCACCAGTGCTTTTTAACATTTACATGAAACTGCTGGGTGAGATAATCAGGGGATTTGGTACTGGGTGTTATCAATATGCTGATGACACCCAAATCTATTTCAATATGAGGAATGCCATTAGCCCCTTAAATGCCTGTCTATGGGCACTAATGGGCTGGATGAGGGATAATAAACTGAAGCTGAATCCAAGCAAGATGAAGGTGCTCATTTTGGGGGGTCGTAATCTGCAAGACGGGATAGAACCTCCTGTTCTGGATGAGGTTATACTCCCCCAGAAAGTACAGGTTCATAACTTGGGAGTGCTCTTGGACCCCAGTCTCACTCTGGTGCCTCAGGTTTAGGCTGTGGTCAGGGGCACTTTTTACCAACTTCAATTGATTTGACAACTCAACCCATTCCATGAGGAGAATGAGCTGAAACCAATGGTACTCTAGCTGGTACCACTGTACCAGTCTGCAGCAGCCAGATTGGTCTCCTGTTCTTAAACAGTTGCACTGGCTGCCAATATGTTTCTGGGCAAAATACAAAGTGCTGGTTATTACATGGCTTAGGTCTTGAATGGCTTAGGTCTGGGAGTGCCTTTCTCTACAAGATCACCACCACTCATTAAGATAATCAGGATGGGGTCAGTCTTTGGGTGTCATCATTTCATCTGGTGGTGACCTGGGATAGGGCCTTCTCAGTTGTCACCCCTAAGTTGTGGAACCCACTCCCAATGGATAGAAGAAGATTATCTTCCTTAGAGGTCTTCAGGAGAGCCTTAAAGACCCATCTTTTTTAGCCTGGCTTTTAATGATCTAATTTTAATGAGTTTTAATCTGGGGTGTGTGTGTGTGTGTGTGTGTGTGTGTGTGTGTGTTTAAAAATGTTAATTGTTTCATTTATTTTTTATTTTCATGTAAAGCACTCTGAGTCACTTTAGGAAGGGTGGTATATAAATGGAGTGAATGAATGAATGAATGAATGAATGCTGAGCTGCAAGCACTCCCTTCGCTAGTCCTTCCATCCCAGATAAATATGCCTTCTATTTTCTCCTGCCAGCCCTTTCCCTTTCCCTTTCCCTTCTTCTTAGCACATTGACCAGGCCATAAGCAATTCTTCTTCCACCCCAACTTTCCCCCCCAGCACCACAACTTCCTTCCTACTGACTAATCCTGCTAGTCAATAGGAAAGATGTTCTGGATTGGTTATAAACCTGTTTTGGGTGGAGTCACACTCACTCTGAAAGAGAAGGTGAGCAGTTCTGAGGTTCTAAAGGACCCACTATTGCACCTGTCAACCGGAGAGCCCTGGTGCTGCAGCTGCACTCATTCCTGGAGAGGGTAGATTTGGCTACAGTCACCCATGCCTTAGTCTCCTCACATTTGGACTCCTTCAATGCATTCTACATGGGGCTGCTCTTGAAGAGTAACTAGAAACTTCAGCTAGTATGAAACAGGGATGCCAGGGGTCTCACTGAGAACATGTAATGGAAAAATATTAAAGAGTTTCACTGGCTGCCTCTTTGTTTATGGGCCCAATTTGTTTGTAGCAATTTGCGTTTGAAGAAGGAGCTGAGTTAGCTACAACTAAGTTGCAACCTAGGTGTGAGGGGAAATGGGCCTGCAACAGCTGCTTTCTGGGAATCTGATGGAGTCAGTGGATTTGCTGCTTGTTTGCCTTCACTTAAGCTATGGCTGTATATTTTAAAACAAAACACATATTACACATGCATTATTTATTTATTTATTTATTTATTTATTAAATTATTTATACCCCACCCCTCCATTACACTACTGCTTGGGGTGGCTCACAACAATAAAACAGATACAATGTAAAATAAAACTAATAAAATTAACCAAATTAAGTAAACAAGCTAAAAGTCCAGGCTAAAACCACAATCAGAATTAAATTAAAAGTTATTTTAAAAGCTAAACATTGAGAGTTATAAAAACTAAGAACTAAAGAACCTACCAGATATAACCAAAGATGGAACACTGAAAAGCCTCTTTTAAAATGCAAATACCAGCACCTTGAATCTAGCCTGGAAGTGGACCAATAACCAATGAAGCTTTGATGGGATGGATGCGACACTCATGAGGCAACTTGCACCCACGAGAATCATTGCAGCAGCATTCTGGACCAGCTGGAGCTTCCGAACCATCTTCAATGGCAGCCCCACGTAGAGTGCATTGCAGTAGTCCAATATGGATGTTACCAAAGCATGAGTGAATGAAGTCAGGTATGACTTCTCCAAGTAGGGTCGCAGTTGGTGTACCAGCCATAAAAGGCACTTCTGCACACTGCCGCCACCTGTGCCTCCAAGGAGAGCGTCAGATCCAGAAGCACCCCCAAGATGTGGACTTTGTCTTTCAGAGGGTGTGCTATCCTGTCCAAGATCAGATTTACCTCATTACTCGGATGATCAGTTCTACCAACCCAGAGCACTTCCTTCTTATCTGGATTAACTTTCAGCTTGTTGGCCCTCATCCAGTCCAGAACAGCCTCCAAACCCCAGTTCAGAACATCCACTGCCTCCCTGGTGTCTGCTGACTTTAAAAATAGGTACAGCTGGGTGTCTTCAGCATACTGATGACACTGCTGCCGACACCTATGGATGAACTCTCCCAGAGGTTTCATGTAAATGATAAACAGCATGGGGGACAGAATAGATCCCTGTGGCACCCCATAGGCCAAAGGCCAATGGGTGGAGCAGGCATCCCCCAGTACCACCTTCTGAGTACAATCTTCCAGGTAGGAGTGGAGCCACAGTATAACTGTGCCCCCAAGTCCCAACCCGGAGAGATGTCCCAGAAGGATACCATAGTCGATAGTATCAAAAGTGGCTGAGAGGTCCAGGAGAATCAACAGTCACACTCCCTCTGTCTATCTCCCAGTGTACATCATCCACCAGGGTGACCAAGGCAGTTTCCATCCCATAACCAGGTTGGAAGCTAGACTGGAAAGGATCTATGTAATCAGATTCATCCAGGGCTGCCTGGAGCTGAGACGTTCTCCAACACCTTGCCGAAGAAGGGGAGGTTAGAAACTGGTCAAAAGTTATTTAAGTCATCTGGGTCCAATGAGGGATTTTCTCGGAAGGGCCTGCCTCCTTCAGCCAAGGGGTGACCACCCCCTGCTTTAGTGAGGCATTCATCACCCCACCACCAATGGACCCAGTCCATGAAGGCCTCGAAGCCTTCACCAACCATGAAGGGCAAGGTTCAAGGATGCACGTGGTAGGACTCAGTCTTCCAAGCAGCCTGTCTAAGGCAACACAGTTTGAAAACCATCTAATATAACAAGACCAGATGGTGCATTGGCCACATCCAGTTCCAGCACTGCAGAAATCTTAGCATCCAAGTCAGAACGGATACAAACAATTTTATCCACAAAATGTAGCACAAATTGGTCACAGCAGGCTGCCAAGGGTTCTGTTTGATGGTGTGGAAGCCACTCTATAGGCCTTTTATGTATGCTTTATGCCAAAATGTACCTGAGCAGAAACGCTTAGCAAGAAGCAGACAAAATGACAGCCAGGCTTAGCACAGAAGGCAGGAAAATTGCTGGCTTGCAGTTTTAGCTTAAAATAGATTTAGAAAAGTCCCTTAAGATTTAAATAATACTTGAGCAAACTACCAGAAGATGCCCTTTGCAATACCATGTCTGGGTCATTCTAATCATTCAGAGTAAATATGATCTGTTACTGTAACTTCCTTGTTTGATGTATGTGTGTAAATGTCCAGCTGTTTGAAATGCTCAAATTATGTAACTTCTTGTTTTGGCCAGATAACACAGTGTGATTTATTTGGCAAGTGGTCTTTGGGTCTGATGAGGTTTGTGATCTGTGTAAGCCCTCTGACCTTTCAGATGAAACTGTCTCTTAATAAAGCAATTAAAGCAAATAAAGCAATCTCTTAATTAATAAAGCAATTTACCTGGATTTCCTAAACACAGCGTGAAGACTCTGAGGCAGGTCTCACGATCGGTGAGACCCGCATCTAGAGGGTTTGCGGGGAGAGCAGGCTAAGCCTATTCTCCCTGCAGATTATCATTGAGCCCTCCCCAGGCAGCCAGATCGGCCACCCACACAATTGCTGGCTTCGTCATGGAGCCGGCAGGGGCTGCAGGGATTGGGGCCCGCGCAGACCAGACCCCGGAAGTTCCAGCATGCTCTGTGCAAGTGCGCAGAGCGTGCTGGAGAGGCCTCTGAGCTGAGAGGCTTCTTTTTAGCCTCTTGGTCGGGGGTCTCCTTGTGAGTTGCTGTGGCATGGAGCAATCTTAGAGCCCAGGTTAGAGGAGTGCTCGCTCTGCAAACCTGAGCTTAGGGGAGGGCTCCATAAGCGGGTAACCCAGTTGAGAGCAACCGGGCTCGCCTGCGAGCCTGGTAGTTCTCGTGGTCACCAGAAAGTGGGCTAGGCTCCCTTAGCCCACTTTTTGGCGATCATGAGAATCACCTCTCTGTTTTCTTCCACAATGGTCTTTGGGGTCCCCGTACCACTTGAAAAAGCTCTGCTGGACGACATTGAGCAGACATAGTGGTGGTGGGAAAGTAGGTTTTCTTCGCCACCATCACTGCCATAGAGTAGGCCCTAATATGGGCTCTAGCCTGTGTCTAGTCACATTCATTCTGAGTTTTCAACCAACACTCAAGCTGTCGACCAGCTGCCTTCCTTCATTGTCTGCAACTCACTTGCATACCAGGGAGTCGCTTCGATTCGATGGGTTAGGAGAGGATGCCTAGGCATGACTGAGTCAATCGCCCAACCCATGTCCTTATATCAGAGGGAGACCAGAGTGTTGACAGGATCATCCACTCTCTCAGCATGAAAACTCCTCCAGAGTTGTCAGAAATCCATTAGGATCCATAAGCCTCCAAGGGTGGACATCTTAACTGTTTCCCCACCCCCACCCCTGCAGAGGCATATTGGATCCACCCTCAGCCTAGTCTTCACCAGATATTGATCCATCCATGATAACAGTATTGAGGCCTCCTGGACTATCCAAGGAACACCACTGTCCACCATTGACCCAAAGACCAAGTCAAACGTATGGCCTGCCACATGTGTGGGCCCAAAAATCAGTTGAGACAAGCCCATGGTCATCATGGAGGACATGAAGTCCTGAGGTGTACCAGAGAAGGTGGCTTTCAACATGGACATTAAAGTACCCCAAGACTAACAGCCATGGGGTCCTCAACACCACATCCGAGACCACCTCAAGCAGCTCAGGCAGGGAGACTATTAGACAGCAGGGTGGGCAGTATACCAACAGAATCCCAACTTTGTATCATGATCTCATCACTGCATGCAGGCACTCAAACTGATAAGAGTTACTGGGGTCTCTTTGGATGGGATAAGGACTGGAGAGTGTAATGACTTTGATATAGCCTTCCCCTCACCTGGCATGTCCTCCTCCCACTGCCATTTCACCCTCTGCCAAGGACCACTTCAATTGGAATGGCATCCTCCAAGATAATACCCCCTGGCACATATTGAGAAGAGCAACATTTAACCTTAGCAATGACAAGAAATAAAAACTCCCCCCATTAAAGCTGAGGCTCTAGCTTCCAGTGGTTCGGTTTTCTTCAGATGAGAAATGAAACCCTTCAGGGCAACTATGTGGGACTTCTTACTGCGTGGGGAAGGGAGGAGTGATTAACAATATTATACCAATAGAAGCTTAGCATACATCTTCTATGACATGTTTCTAATTGTTGCTTAACTGACAATCTCTTTCCAAAATAAGCTGCAGGGAATATTTTACAATTTTACAATCTGATGCAGATTCCACTTTACACAGGAAGGATTTAAAGTGTTAAGTTATGAACAAAGTGATGATATGATATCACTAACTGTACAGAAGCTGACTGCTTATACTTAAGGGCAGGCAATCCTCAAGCCCATTGTCCCACATATTATACATAGAAGCAATATTTGACTAGTCTTTGTTGTTGGCTAAACCAAGTAGATTTAGTGTTGATTTGATTTAGTGTTTTTAATGACTTAATAACCCCCCCCCCCGCCTTGTGCAGATGGGAGGGAGTTTGCCACAGCCTGTCCTGCGCGAAGCCCAGGAAGGGTTCCGTTTGACCTCTTTGGTCAAGGGGCGGGGCTTCGGCCAGGATTGACCGATCCCGGCCCCATCCTCCATTTTCCATTCTCTCTTCAGTTGGGGTCAGGCAATCACAGGAGAAGCGGCTTTCCCCCCCCTCCCTCCCTCCCCGGTGCAGAGCGGGTCTAGCGACTGGCCGCCTGAGGGGGCCGAGTAGGAATTTTTTGCTCCCAACGCATTGGCCACTGTTGGGGGTTTTTTCGCCTACTCCGTTCTGTGTCCTGGGTGCGTATTTAGAGTTAGGTCAACCACAATGGCAGGAACAGTGCGGGCGGGGTGGCAATTTGAGGGTTAGAACATCGGTGAGCACCCTTGGATATGTAAAAGGGGTGATTGGTTAATCGCTCCTTTGTAGCCTGTGCGGCACGGGGAGAATGATTGCCATGAACCCTGCTTCAGGACTTCTCTAACCTTTGGGCTGTGCGGACGAATGCCTAGAAGTATCCAGACCCTCTCTTACAGAAGGGGGGGTTGGCTTTGAAGGAATTGGGTGGGATGTACCTGCCCATTCCCGAGCCAGGGTGTCTCCCCCCCAGTAGGGTGCTGGGTAGGATTTCAGAGTTCTGACCTGCTTCTATTGGCCCGCACTGTTCTTTAAGGGTGATTAATCACCTGGTGTTCCAGTCTGCCATGCTGTGTGTAATAATTAACAAAGTTGTGGCCCTTTTCCTCTATACTGAGTCTATGTTTTCTTGAGCTGGGGTCTGGGGATAATGTTTTATTTTTGTTTTAAAATGTTTTAAATTGTTAGCTGTTTTATTGTTTTAATTTGTTTTAGCTTTTTACTGTTTTATAAGTTGTTTTAATTGTGAACCGCCCTGAGCCATTTTGGAGGGGCGGTATATAAATCAAATAAATAAATAATAATAAATAATAAATAAATAGAACATGAAAACACCCAGCAGAGCATCCTAGTAATTTAAAGTTAAATTTTACTTTATGTAAATAGCCTGTAGGCTATGTCAACCCAATCTCAAGATACTGTCTTTGTTATATTCCCAATACAGCATCTGATTCTCAGAGGATTGACTTTAATAGTGGAGGAGGCTTTTTCATAAACTTATTGCTATAGAAACAAACCCCTTGCTTGGTAATCATGTAAACAGTACACTCAGTTACCCTAATGACTTATTGGGGTAATCTCCAGTGGTTGAACATAAAGAAGCATTACTTAAAACTCAATAATTATTGCTTTATAAAACCAAAATTTGCTTACATTAATCAAGTTCCAGGTCCTAGAAGTTCATTGGCCCATTTTCTAAAAAATCTTTTACTTTCCAAATTTATGTACTTCTGCATAGTTTCTAGCAAATACCTTAGATGTGTATAACCACTTACTTCTTTTTGGGTAGTCCCTTTCCCAATAGATAAGAACTTGCCCACCTGTGTTTGCTATACAATTATATTGCAATTGCTATACAATTATATTGCAATTATATTACTATATAATTTGCTATACAATTATATTGCAAAAGAAGGGGCTAAAAAGGAGCAATTTCCCTAAGACCACCTTAGAGGCAGAGGCAAGATTTGAACTTGGGACTTCCAGAGCTGCAGCTTTGTCCGTTAATCTATACTACTCTATCTCTAGTGATAAAAAGAGGCTTTCAAACTACTTCTGCCATGCTTTATTATTTTCCACCTTTAGGTCAGCTTGCCTGTTTGCATCTTCTTTCATATCCCTTCCAACCACACTTCACCTTATTTGTGGATAAAAAATTAATCAGATCTGATATAAGAATCTGATATAATAAAAAGGAAACTATTGACCCATCTCAACCTGTCATTCACCCAGCATTTGAAATCAACTTTTGATGTTGGCTTGACAATGTTGGGCTGATCTCAGGAACCACCCTGATCCTGATCGCAAAGCAGGAGTTGACCCCTTTCAGGAGCCAGCCAGCCCCCTGAACCCCTTATGGAGCTACCTGTCACAGACATCCCACACAACCCTCACCTGCTCCAGACTCAGAGGACACTTCAGACCCTATTCAAAACAGACACTCCCTTACCTGACCTACCCATGTCTGGCTCAGCGCCTGAAAACCCAAAGCCTGTGGGACCCTCACAACTTGCAGAGCCCCATCTCCCTCCTCTTGCCTACCCAGAGAAGCCCCTCTTGGATCCTTCCAGCACAGGTGCTACAAACCCCAAGAAACATTGCAGGAACAGTAACCAAGTGAAAGGCTGGCCAACAGAAAACTACCACCTGGAGGCTTTACGCACATGGCTTTTAATTCAAATTGACTCTGCATTGGAGTGCACCAGTCCACATATTCGCTGTATTTACCCCGACGTATCATGGACCAGTACAGACATGATTCTGTTCCCCGCCCAAAGCAAGGCTGGGGATTCTGGCTTAGCCCAAAGTATGTCTGGCTTTTAAAAAAATCCTGTTTTTCCAACAGCTTTTGAAGAAAACCCGATGTTTTCCTTTGATGTGTGGAGGGGCCATTGCCGACAATTTGGCTTACTTGCACTTGTGTGGGGTTTTTTTTTTTTTTTTTTTTTTTTAAGTATGCTGGGTGGATTTCCATAAATTTACCCAGGTGTCAGCAAAGGAGAATTTGGCAGCTCAGTCTGGTGTGCTGGAGTGATTTGCTGGAGTGATTTGCAATTGTAAGCGCTAGGGGCAGGGGAGGGCTTGTGGCAGATTGGTGAAATTCTGTGGAGGGAGTCCAGAAGGGGAGTGGGGAGGCAGGAACTCTTGAGTATTAAATTGAAGCACAAGCAAAATGTATGTCTTCAAAGTTTGGTCACCATAGCAATACAGCTTACATATGCAGATGTTTGAATATGCAGATGTTTGGAAGCTTAACAATGGAGACTGCAGGATGGGGTTAAGTTCTGTTGCTTTGACTTGTCACTTTTGCAGACATCCAGCTGGTTGTCAAACTAAGAAAAGTAATACTGAAGAGAGGCATCTCATGCCTCCCCCTGGGATGTGATTGGTTGGAGGAAACAAACAAACAAACAGTGGAAACGCACATAGGAGAAAGGTTGCAGGAGTGCAGGAGGAGTTCACAGCTATGTAAACTGTCAATTTAATCCCTGAAATAAACATCTTGTGATTCTGCTGAGAAGAGATTCGCTCTTCAGATACCCCGAGGCATAAAGCCATGTGTGAAAAACCTCCTGGAAGTTTTTCACACCCAGCTTTTAACTCACATCTCCTCTGGAATATTGGCCAAATTTACCCCAAAGGCCCTGCAAGCTATTGGGGAACACTTCACACACAATTGGGATTTTTTAAATTGCATATCAGAATGTAGCCCAATTTATATTAGGGGTAAAAAAAAATCCACTTTTTGCATTGGTTTGGCGGGGCAACTTTGAACTCGCAGTAAAGCCTTTCAGTAAAGCCTGCTGCCTGGGAAAACTCCTGGAGGATCTATTCAAGAAAAGGACAAAAAGAGGACTACTCAAGAGTCACATTTGTTTAAAGGGAACAGGCTGTGGCTCTGGCAAGGCCTATATAAGCCTCTTCCTGTGAGCCTTGCTAGTGAGAACAGTTTGCTATAAGAGATCTTGCTATCTGCCTACTAACAAACCAACCCTAGGCCCTTTTTCTCTGGCTTCTCTTTTGGACTCTGTCTGAACTCTGGCACTGTTGACAGAACCTAAGGGGTATACTTGTGGGTCAAATGGGCCGTAACCCAGAATTTGGCTTTTAAAAAGCCAAATCTGGCAACAGAGCCATGCTGACTACACAAATGGCACCCATGCATGTGCTGGCCCCGCTTGGGGGTTCTTGGGCCAAGCACTGCCACTGAAGGAAACTGCATGTGGCAGTGGTGAGCAGGTAAGGACCTGCTCTCCTTAAAAGTAAAATAAAAAATAAAATAAAAAAGACCCCTCTCCACCCTTGGTTTGTGCACATCCCTACCTGGTGGGAACCAGCAGCTCTTGTGTATTTATTTGCTGCTATTACATGTGAATCCAATCACTGAATGCTGATGTCATAAGTATAGGAAAATGCTAGAAGTACTCTTCTAATTGTCTGAAACGCCTGTCTTTGTGGGGGGGGGAGCACAATCTGCTGAACAATCTGCTGCACAATCAGTTATGCTAAAATTCTGGATTTCTTCATTATTATGTTCAAACAGCATGTGTGCTGCCACCACACCATCACTGCACCAGGGCTGCTGGGGAGAGCACTGCCACAGCAGGAAGCTGCATGGAGCATCAGAGGAGTAGGTAAGTACCTGCTTTCATCCATTTAAAGATGCTGAATCTGTGCACATCCCTAAATATAGTCTTTTGTTTTGCTGGAGTAGAATCAGGGCTCTGTATGGCGAGGAGATAATTGCAGAAATAGGGCCTCCGGCTGTGAGCCTTTATCTCAGAGCAAGTTCATGTGAGGGAAGGAAATGCTGAATCACTCCTACTGAGCTCCCTGGCTAGGTGCCTCCTAAAACTATTCGGTATTATCAGTAGGTTCAAAATACAGAGCCACCCCTTTTGTCTACAGAAACTCTCTGGGCTTGGGGTGGGATAACCCAGAAAAAAACTCTCATAATTTGGCTCTTGGATAGTACAAAAATCTTCCATGTGCAAGCCTACATGTGGTTAGCAGAGGTGCTCTAACCCCTGGACTTTGGGTCCCCAGTCCATGGTCTCCAAGGCCTGGGGGCCCCTCTATAGGATCAGGAGGGCCCTGCCACTGCAAGCCCTCCTCCCCGATATTCTAGCTGCCCATGTGTGTGGTGCGGGATGATGCAAGCAGGTCTCCCCACACGCCTGTGGCAGGTGGAGTGGGATTAGCCACTGAGCCTGACCATCTGGCTCAGCAGCCTCTGAGAATGCAAAGCACTTTGGTGTGCCTGTGCAGCTAGAATACAGTGTTGTAAGCCCATGACATCATGGGCTTGTGACACTTTATTCTAACTGTGCAGGTGAACCTGAGTGCCTCGCAGTTCTCAGAGCCCGCTAAGCCAGTTGGTCAGGCTCAGCAACCATTCCTGCTCCACCTGCCACAGGCATGGGGAGAGGCCTGTTTGCCTCACCTCTCAACCCCAGCTGCATACATAGGCAGCTAGAATATCAGGAGGAGGCCTCATGCAGCAGCTGCGGGGAGGAGGGGTTGTGGCAGCGGGGGTATGTGTGTGTATGTCACGACGGGCAGTCCAGGCACCCAGTTTGCCTGGGTACACCACTGTTGGTGAGAAGACTGATAGCTGCTGAACATCTGAGGACGTGTTTGCACTAGATAACTCCCTCTTCTACTCCCTTTTCCTGAGTTAAAAGCCAACTCTGAGAGGCTTGTGAAAAGAAAAGAAATGAAAAACAGTGTTATTCCATTATTATATACAGCTTCTGTCTGAGGCTTTTTCAGCTTTCAGATACAGTTAAGAATACTTAGTAGGAATACTTAGTGGGATTACAAAAATGGGTTGTCTTAATGCACACTTAAATGTTTACAGAGGCTTTTGCAACACCCTAGGTGAATTGAGTGTAGACTAGTGTTTCTTATTTCAATTACATTGCAGGTAAATGATAATAAAACAATATTGGGAATATGCAAAGCACACAAACCAAAGAAATATAATTCCCCTAACGCAAAGTGACTAAAACGTTTTCCTAGACTAAACTTTCCAAAGCCATTAGCTCTGGCTCCTTGCCTTGAAATCACCAGACTCCAGATGAGAATTCAAGCTTCCTGCCCTCCTGTCTTTCAAGGATCTGCATGGTTATTCTCCTACAGCCAAGCTCCAGAGCCACATGTCCTCTTGTGCACTTCCAGTCTAGCTTTTTCCAACAAAGAACTCCCTTCTTCCTTGCAACAGCTCTCTAGGCCCCACTCAACTGGTGTGCCGATTGGCTGAGTCCAGGAGTTCACCAGCTTGCCAGTCAAGACAGAGTTAACTCTTTAGAGGGAGGGGAGGCTGGTCACTACACCAGGGAAAAGCAGGTTCTCCTGGGGTGGACAAGGAAAATAAAGATGGTGGTGGGATCTGAGCCATGCTGCAGTGGGCATCCAGTGAACAACAGAACTCAGGTTTGATAAGGAAAAAATACATTCAGGGGTTGTGCAGGTCAGGAAGCTGGAGAAACAATCATCAGCAGCAATAGTAGAATACAGCATTTCAGGAATGTAGTTCCAATAATGCAATGAAAGGAAGAAGCAAGAACTTTCATAAGCCTTGCAAGCTCACACGCCTAGTTGGTTCAAAATATCATCTCCAAAATCCTCTCCAAATGTTTTATAGCTGCTTTCCTCATAAACACAAAGTAATCTTATGTAGATTGATGTGTATATGTTTCTTTATTCAGAAACAACATTTTTTCTTTCTCCTTTCCCTCCCCTTTCCTTCCTAATCCCCCCCCCCCACACACACACACACACTCTGCAGGATTCCAACTGGGACAAATGTCCAAACAAAACACAAAAGATTACTAGAAAGAATAAAATAGTAATTGGCCTGCTCAAGCTCCTAACACTTTCTTATAAGTATTTGGAGATAGGGGAGTTACAGTTGGGGTTTGCGTGTCATGTAAACTCCTATCTTTGCATTCTGCAGGGATGTTTCCAGAGGGAGGAAAAACATAAAGACACACACCCCTTTCCCATTCTGCAAAAGCCTGTTCAGAGGTGCACCTAGGTAATTTTGGAGCCCCCCCCACCTTGCAAGTTAAGCATCAACACTCCCCCCGACACACACACACACACACTGACACATTCATTTTTAACACATGAGTTCTTGAAGGCACAAACAGCAACTGAACTCACAAGAACATAAGAATATAAAACAGGTTTATTTATGCAAATATGCATTAGCAGAAACATTTCAACACACATCTTAACATATTCCCATGCCACATTTCTTCCCCACACCTCTGTGTCTAAAGCAAAGGTTCCGCCTGGCACAGGTCTCAGTCATGCATGGCTGCCCAGCACAGTGTGGGCTGGCAGCCCATTGACCACACCATCTGGGACAGACTAAAGAGGATTTGGGGGACCCCAGGGGGTATGGAGGCCCTGGACTTTGGCCCAAAAGTCCAGAGGGAAGAGCACCTCTGATCCTGTTTCCCATTACAGAGCACTTAAAGCTCTGGACAGGCTGCTAGCCCCAAAAGACCCAAGAGAGAGTAGGAAAGAAAAAAAAAGCCAATCTTCCCTCAGGAGGCCTGAACAGCACTACAAGGCTCCTGTTTCAGGGTGGCTGAAGTCTTGAATAGGAGCTCTCGGGGTGGGGACATACTGTAATGAAGGTCCCATTTGTGGAGATGATAATCATGACTTAACTTACAGATCTGTTGTACGGATTAGAACAAGATGGTGTATGTGAAGCCAATCTGAACATTCAAAAGCACTATATAAAATGCTAAGTAGTCATTAAAACGAATGCAATTATTAATAGTCTAGCTTCTTAGCTTCCTCTTAAACTGGTTTTATAAAGTTCAAGCCACATGCTGGTATTTATTAAGAGCACTAATGGCTCTCCTCTCATTTCCTTTATAAATAAGCTTCCCTGATTTATAAGGCAATTGTCTTGGGGCTCTTTGGTCTATATTAGTAGTAGAGGTACATACCTGCTGTCAAAAACCATGTGCTTTTGTTTACAAAAAATGCATGTGGCTGGAGGATGACGTCATAGTGAAGTCACGGGGGCAGGACGTGCAGCTGTAAAAATGCGCTGATGTCACCAGAAAGACATCACCGGATATGCGTCAGCGGAAATACGTCAGCAGAAATGGTCAGAGGAGACCCCCACATGGCTGTAAAGAGTCAGAAGTAGGGGCATGCCCTCACCCCCGGAAGTTTGGCCCCTCCACCTTCCACTCCTACCCCCAGTATATGTCCAGGCATGTCCTGAAGGTGGGCATGTGACCCCCTCTATGAACACGCCTAGCCACCCTGGACCAATAGGAACAGGTTTCAGATCCCAGAAAGGTCCGAGTGCACAGGCATGATAATGGTTGGGCAGCCATTTTGTGTCACTTTATTGGCTGAAACGGGGTCAAGAGATCCCTCTACGAACATGCCTGGCCATCCTGATTCTGTAGGAATAGCCTGTGTCTCTCTGAGCCGTTTTGTTTTCGCAGTCTCACTGTTTGTGCAATCATGGGCTCCCCAGAGAGATCCTTGGAGACTATTGTACAACAAACAGATGTAAAGCCTAGCCCGAGAAAGCGGTATATTAGCACAAGTTCTGATGATGAGAAACTTCCACCTGCCAAGCATCCTGAAGAAGAAAATCAAGACGTTTATGAAATCTGGCAGGGAATCTTGGAGGCTGCAGCTGTAGAACCTTTTGGAGCCCAGGTAAATAAGGAGTGTTGGTGTTCTAGAACTGGGAGGGGATGAGAGAGTTCCTCAGGGCTGCAACTTAAAACTGTGTCCTTTTTCCCCCCCAGGAGGGTGAGGACCGATGTCTTGACACACACCCTCTAGCAATGTGGAACTATACAGAGCCAGGGAACATGCATATCAGGGTGCGTATGGAAATTTGGGTGGGAATATCTCTTTTTAAAAAGAAAGAAACAAAAGGTAATAACAGGTAATCCCCTCCTACAGAACCCTCCTGCTGTGAGAATGCATCAACCCAGTCATGTTACTTTGCAGAATTTCCTAGAACTACAAGTGAATGATTCAGATAACATACCAGCAAGGAAAAGGAGGTCTGCTATGAAGGGGCTTGTGAGAGCGGGGGTATATGGAGTTTTAAAATACTGTCTGAAGAATTGCATGCATGATTCATGCTACGGGTGTATGGTTCAAGCAGGGGCTCAAGACTCACATGAATGTGTCACCTGGACTGAAAGAAATATTTCCAGATTTATTAGAATATTGTCTTCAAGGATGTGTGTGAAAGCAGTGCTCCACATAATCATTATAATTGGTTATTGTCTGAAAATGCTAATGCTGACTAGTGAAACAGTTGATCAGACTCTAAATCTCATCACCAGTGTTAAGGATTCTGATGACCAGAAGGTGGTATTAGAAGCTATCCCACACCAGAAAGATTCCAGAATGCTCTTTTTTGTGAACTGTGTCCTTGAAAAAAGAGTACAGACAATTTCTTGTTCCAGAGGTAGCTGTATAAATTCCTTTGCAAAAGTATAAATGTAGTATTTAACACTGCATTCTTGTGGTGTGTTGTTTTTTGTCAACACATCCCACATGGTCTCTATGCCTGAGAAGAAACACAGCTTCAGACTGCATCTGTTTTTCTATTAAAATGCTATTTTATTATGTATCATTTTATAAAAATAAAAACGGACATGACTCTAAATAAATGTCTGATTTATTTTTGTTGGGGGTAGCTTATTTCTGTCTTATTTTACAAGGAGGGAGGGTGGAGAGACCTGATCCAGCAAGATGAGTCAGAAGAGTTCATCAGATGATAAGGCAGCAGAAGCAAAGAAGAGACAAGGGGTTGGCTATTAGTTCTACTCACCAGACCTAAGGGGTCTACTCATGAGTCAAATGGGCTGTAACCCAAAATTTGGCTTTAAAAAAGCCAAACTGGCAACCCATGTGCATGCACCAGCATGCAGGAGCCAATCAGCATGCAGGAGCCAATCAGAGACTATGCAAGACCATGAGTCAAACTGATAAAATTACTGTGAGGCAGGAAATCCACCTCTTTCATCCTGAAAACAGCAGCTGGAGCTGGAGCAACAGAAAAAGAATGCCAAGGTATGAATTGTTGGAAGTTAAAGGACTTTACTGTCAGGGTCTGGCCAACTGCCAGGGAAGTTCACAAGACAAAATGGAGCTGCTGAAACTGGATACGGCTGGGAAGTTCATCTTGACAGGACTTGGCTGCACGCTGTCGACACTGGTTGAAGAATGTTGCTTTTCAGCAGTGAGTAGAAGGCTGGTGAGGTGATTTATAGTGCAAGCCGAGAGCTCCCAGCTGGCAGGAATTCAAGGCTTATCAGCCCTCAACAAAAGGCGTTTGCTTCTCCTAATAGTCTCTAATTGGGTTCTGTGTCTCGTGAGACTCCACTGTTGTGGGATCAGTGGTGTTTGATTGCATAGCTCTTCTTCGGATTGGTCCTGCACAATTTCTGCTGTCTCAGGTTGTTGTGCCTGCTCTAAATCATTAGCTGGATCTACCACAGCTGTTTCATGAACACTGACAGCCGGGCTCTGCCCCTCAGACACTCCTGAATCGGCTGGAAAGTTGACAGCTTCCCCTTCCTCCTCGCTGTCAGAGGTCGAGGGTGTGACATTTGCACTGTCTCTTGTCTCAGACAGTGGAGGACAGACTAATGAGTCAGAGGGCTAGAGGGTCAAGACATTGGTCACCCCTTCTCCACTGCTCTGACACTATCCCTTTGAAATGTAGATTGGTACTCTTAGGGATTAACTTCCTTCCCTACCTCTCTTCCCTACCTGTCCTTCTACCTTGCAACATGGAAAGATCCTCTCCCTGCACCATGTGTGCAGAGAAGATGCAGAATCCATCTGCATCCAGCTAGATAGATAGATAGATTAGAGATCCTAACTCCTCACTTTCCCACCTATAATGGAGTTCCTTAATAAATGCTTTATATATTGATGTGAAACTATGAATTGGCTCCAAGTTACTTTACTCTCAGCATACACGCATGCCTAAGCAAATTCCGCTGTGTTGTTCCTCTGTGCACTCTGCTATAATGAAAAAGGGATTCTCTCACCATGGAGAATTTCCAACATGAATAACACCCCCATTTTTAAGTTAAAAAACAATCTGGAAAGTATTAATTTAAAATTGGTCCCTTGTTTTTGTTTAAATGAAGGGTTTATATGGTTCTACAATGTAAGAAAATCTATTTTTCTATTTGAACCTCTTTGCTAGTTTTAGCAATTTCTTTTCCTCTTTAAATGGAGGTTTATGTGCTTCTTCAATGTAAGCAAATCTATTTTTCTATTTGAACCTCTTTGCTAGTTTTAGCAATTTCTTAATTTTTCTCTGGGGTCATGTGTTGGGCAGAAATTAGTGTTTGAATCTGTTTGCTAGTTTTAGCAATTTTTTAATTTTTTCTCTCTGATGGGTAAGTGTCAGCTGCACACAACCCTCCCAAGCTGTAGGGAATCTTAGCCACAGGGTCTTTTTAAAATTAAAGCACTCACATTTTTATTTTTAAATTTTATTCTTAAAGCACATATTTACACAGGCAGTATTATATATAGCATTTTAATGTATGCCTCAAGATCTGTAGAAATCTAGTATTCCAAGGGCGAATTCTGTTCTTTACAAAACAGCTCTCCTGCAACAAAACAAAACAAACAAATAAACAGGGTCATGCATGCACAAATCACAATCATGTAAATTGCTTAAATTAAATACACTTACCCAGCACACATGCTCAATCCACCCAGTCCTCACAATGTAATCTGTAATAAAAAGGGCCTTCCTGTTCTTGATTTGCTGGTTCACCCAGGATCATAGCCATTTTGTAAGCAATCCACCAAAGAGAAATATTGTTAAAAGTCTACCCTTATTGATTTTTTCCATCTGCAAATTCTGCAGCCATCACGGCAGTGAAAAAGTTCTCAATATCTATCAGGCTGTTAGGGTGTAGAGAAGCCACGTGGGGCTTTAAATCAGCCTCCATTTTAAGTAGCAAGGGGCCTATTCCCTCCAGTTTTGGTTTTCCACAGGCCTGTTCTATACACTCCCTAGCCAGAGCATAAATTTGATGGTACTCCATTGGCTGCCGTTTAGGGTTCTAGTTTGGGAGGATATGTCTGAACATGTCCCTGCCTGGATCTTTTCTTTTCTTTTCTTTTGTAGCACTCGCCAAAAAACAAAGAAAGAAATGGTTGGGGAGGGCAGGGCAGGGTATGTCTGAACATGTCCCTGCCTCTTTTTTGTTTTGTTTAGATGCAGGCAGGGTATCTGAATGTTAAAACTTTCTTAAGTGCTATGTCTAACTTGCTTCAAAGTTATGCTCAAATTTTAGCTGATGGGGCATTAACACTGTCTGTGATTGTCATTACACCCCCACGAGGAGCCAGCCTCAGGCATATAAAATCAATACCCTATAACAGCATTATATAGAAAAAGAGGCTGCACCTGATAGATGTACCCATGCCTAATACTGCACTCTGCTTTGCAGCAAGTCTCATGGCTGTTCTAGATGAGAAAGCTACCGCTACACAGATAAAAGAAGGTGCAAAAAAACTGTACAGGGATCTTGGGTGGGGTGAGCAAAAAGAAGTGTCTTTTGCAGACGTGAAAACCATAGACACTTACATGAAGGTCAATATTGTGGTTGTACAATGGGAAATTTCTGGATGGAGTGTTTTTAAAGCTCCTGAACAGAAATACCTCAAAATATGTTTTCTGTTACTTCATAATGCTCATTATTATGGGTTTAAGAACATCAAAGGTTTTTTTGGCTCCAGAAATTTTTGTTATGTCTATTACACACCCTATGCACACAGCCATGACTGTTTGATGAAGTGCCACTGCTGTTTGGACACAGGAAGTGTAAAACGTGTCGGGTGAATAATCAGATGCCCTGCCTGCAAGATGCAGTGTAGATCACAAGAATGTCTAGGAAGGCATAAGAAGCTCTCTGCAATGGGCCGGGTAGAATGCATCCCATGTGAACTATGTGATAAGTGCTTCCATTATGTCAAGGTGGATCATGAAGATGAACGCCCCTGTAGGGGAAAACAGTGTCGTGTATGCTATGAGTACCTTTGCCGTGGGGAAGAACATGAGTGTTACATTCTACGTTTACAGTACCCCGAGCTATCTGTAAAATATGTGTTTTATGACCACGAATGCAGGCTGGAGGATGAGGTCCACGTGCCAAACTATATTTATGCCAGGGCTTTTCAAGGGGAGACAGTTGATCCTGTTAAAGCATATCAAGAGAAACAGAAAGGTTGGAAAAAGTGGGGGCCCCAAGGGGGAGATTGGGAATTTAAGGGGGACTCATGTTTGCAAGAGTTGGTAATAAAATTTACATCAGACAGTAGCTTCAAAGGTTGTAGCTTTATAGCCCATAATTTGAGAGACTATGACAGAATTCTCATCTTGGGAGAGCTAATCAAAGAAGGTCTCGATGTAGATCTGCTCACTCAGAGGGGGAAACTATTATGTATAACAGTTAAAAATAATGACACAAAATTTATAGATTCTCTTTGCCATCTGCCCATGGCCCTAGCAAAGCTCCCCAAAGCTATGGGTTTCCAGGGTTGTAAGGGTTATTTCCCACATTTCTTTAATAAAAAAAGAAAATGAGAGAGATATTGGGAATATGCCAGAACCCATGTACTATGGTGTGGACACTATGAAACCTGCAGTAGGGAAGAATTCATGAAGTGGTATGAGGAAAACAAATCAAAGACATTTGACATGCAGAAGGAATTGGCCTATTACTGTCAGAAAGATGTAGACATCTTGATTCAGGCCTGTACAAAATATAGACATGAATTGATTGAGATGACATGGGATGTAGTTGATAAACCTAAGGGGAAGAAAACTGTCAGGGTGCTGGTGGGTATCGACCCCTTCCAATACCCTATACTTGCCAGTGTGTGCTAAAGAATGTACTGTTACAAGTATCTGAAGGATAAAGAGATCGCCATACCGGCACAAGATAATTACCATAATCAGTGCAAAAGATTCTCAACTCCGTCCATTAAATGGTTGGAATACATGGCCCACAGGGAAAACATACATATTTGGCATGCTCTGAAAGGGGGTGAGTTTAAGGTTGATATTCCTCAGGAGCTGCAGGAGGCATCAGGGGGTGTTAAGGCATATTATTTAGATGGCTATTCTGTGAATGGGGAAAAGAAACTAGCCTTTGAATTTAATAGATATTTTTTATCATGGGTGTTTAACCTGTTACCCTGCACACAGACAGCACCCTATGTTGTTGGAAACCTATGGTTTTCTCTACAATGCTAGTGAGAGGAAGGCAGATGTCTTAATCGACTGGGATTTGAAGTCCACTGTATATGGAGGCATGAGTGGACTGATATGGTCACGGGGGATCAGAAGGTAATAGATTTTTCTGAAGAAGCAGCAGTTTCCAGAACCTCTGGAACCCAGAGATGCACTGTTTGGGGGCAGGACTGGTTGTGTGTGTCTGTATTATGAGGTGAAGGAGGGAGAACAGATTCATTACTTGGACTTTACCTCTCTCTATCCTTTTATTATGCGAAATTGCCAGTTTTCTATAGGCCATCCTGAAGTAATTTATGATCATTTTAGGCCACTCTCTGAGTATTTTGGAATTGGCAAGGTGAAGGTTTACCCACCATGCAGTCTCTTTTCCCCCGTCCTACTTGTCGAGGTGAACAGGAAGCTCATGTTTCCCCTGTGCAGGCTCTGTGCAGACTTACAACAGTTGGAGCACTGTAGCCACAATGATGAGGAAAGGGTGCTGCTGGGGACATGGTACACAGTGGAATTGGAGGTTGCTGTGGCTAAAGGGTACAGGGTGGCAGAGATCTATGAGGTTTGGCATTTTGAAAGGAGGTCTGACAGTCTCTTTTCAAAGTACGTCAAAACATTTCTCCGGTTGAAGCAGGAGTCTTCTGGCTATCCCACAGAGTATGTTAGCAGTGTGGACAGAGAGAGATACATTGATGAATATTATAAAAAAGAAGGGGTGTGTTTACGCCCCAAGCTGATTGAAACCAACCCTGCTGAACACCAAATAGCCAAGCTTTTCTTAAATTCCTTGTGGGGAAAATTTGCTCAGAGGACAAACCTCCCTAGGACCTCCATAGCGAAAAAACCTGATGAGCTTTTCCAATACCTCTTTTCAGATAGCTATGAGGTCTCTATGTGTGAATTCCTTGATGGTGATACATGTTGTGTGTCTTGGAAAGATGCAAAAGATCATATAGTCCCTCCAGGTAACACAAATGTTTTTCTAGTGTGTTTTACAACATCATATGCACGCCTGCATTTGTACTCTATCATGGAGAAACTAGAGGAACAATGCCTGTACCATGACACAGATTCTGTGATCTATGTGTCTCGCAAGAGGGAGTACAACCCTCCCCTTGGAAACTTTTTAGGGGAGCTGACAAAGAACTGCCATCAGACCAGTACATAACAGAGTTTGTGAGCACAGGTCCTAAATCTTATGGCTACAAGCTGTCTGGGGGTGTATCCTGTATAAAAGTCAAGAGGATTACTCTGAATGTGAGTATCTGTCAAAAGATTTATTTTGCTAGTCTTAAAGGTCTGGTTTTTGCCTACGTTTCAGAACAGGGTCCTGCATGTGAGATCGTGGTAGAGCAGAACAGTATAGTTAGAAATAAGAAGAGGTGACAGATAGAAACACAGCTTTTGAGGAAAACACAGAGAGTGGTATTTGATAAGCACATCACCATTGAAGATGTTAAGACTATACCATACTGGTATTAAAAATGGATGCTCTCTGGCAACACCCCTTCTCTGCCATCCTTGCAGGACCTAGTAACTGTGGTAAAACTTTTTTTCTAAAAAAAAAATGCTGGACAACACACACTGTGCGCTGTCTGTGATGCCTGAAAAAATCGTGTGGTGTTACTCTTGTTGAGAGCCGTTGTACAAACAAATGCTCTGTAAATACCCTATGATAACTTTTGTAGAAGGTATGCCTGAGAAAATTGATGATGAGTTGTCACCCCTAAATAAAATCTGTTTTCTTGTTCTGGATGACCTGATGAGTGCTTCATCTGACAGTCAACAAACTGAACGCGCTTTCACAGAGTTTGTTCACCACAGGAATCTGAGCGTTTTTCTCATCACACAGAATGTTTTCTATAAAGGGAAATCTGCCCATACCATAAGCCTTAATGCCAAGTATATGGTGCTCTTTAAAAACCCGAGGGATAAATTACGGATCATTAATTTGGCATGCCAGATTTTCCCCGGGAATGTCAGCTATTTCATAGAGGCCTACCACGATGCCACACGGGAACCTTATGGCTACTTAGTTGTGGATCTAAACCCTAGAACTCCTGAGGATTATAGGGTCAGAACTGGTCTTTTCCCTCCTGACTGGCCTGTTGTATACATCAAGAAAAAACCACAGGGGGGATACAAAAGGGGCACACACTAATGCTTTCACAGGTATTCCTGTTAACTCATTGCATTGAGACATGTCTACCTGCATGAAGAGAAACCTCGCCCTATTAAAACTCCTTATTAAGGCCTCACCATGTCAGAGGAAGGCCATACTATGTGCAGCTTCTGATGATTTAATATCTGCCATATCCAAGATTGCCCTGAACACCTTAAAAGGGAATATTCCATTGTCTCCACACCAAGTGCGTGTGCTAAGAAAAAAAGTGGATTAATTAAAAAGCTGAGTAACAAGCACCTATCTCTGAGAAAGAAGAAGCTTTTGGTCAAGCAGTCTGGAGGTTTTCTTGCACCGCTGTTAAGCATTGCAATTCCTTTGATAACAAGCCTTTTAACCAAACAATAATGGAGTATGCATAAAAGATGTACTTGGTCCCCAAACACCAGCTAGATCTGCTAAAAGGGAACCCTCCTCCTAAGGAGGAAAATATCAGAGCGGCTACAATCTACACTTTAGACACTGAAATGCAAGGAGTTCTACAGAGGTCTGACTTAACAGAATATGAAAAGGCTAAACTTTATGAGGGTCTACTTCAAAAATATTTAACACATGTGAGGCTGGGTGATGCTGAAAAGGGAAAACTAAACCTGTTTCTACCACAACCCGAGATGCCTGCTGCTGAAGTTCCACATAGCTCTGACCCCTCCTTTCAAGAGATCTTGGACACTTTGCCTGTGCGCTCTAGGAACTCTGCAAAGATTTTGTTAAACAAGTTGAGGCAGAATGCCGCAGATACAGCGTGGGATGAGAGGGGCAGTTTCATCTATAAGGGAGCCACTGTTGATGGTTCCAACATGGTGGACCTGATCAAAGCATTCACCCAAGTTCATGCACTGCATTCCAAACGCTTCCCTGAAGGCTGGGATCTGTTCATGAGTGGTTTGGCAGAGTTAAATGTCCCTACCTCTGTTGCAGGAAACCATACCACTGCTAACTTGGCAAAGAGGCACCTTTTAACATGGTGATTCTCTTTATTTAGCAGGGGGAGAGTAACTGGCCCTATCCAGCCCCAGCACAGTACAGCCCCAGACTGTTTTTAGATTGTGAGCCCTTTGGGGACAGGGTTCCATCTTATTTGTTGGTTGTTTCTCTGTGTAAACCACCCTGAGCCATTTTTGGAAGGGCGGTATAGAAATCAAATAATAATAATAATAATAATAATAATTATTATTATTATTATTATTATTATTATTATTATTACTACCAGCAGTGAGTTTTTAGAGCATGTGAAGAACCCTACCCCTGCAGCTAGCCCTCTACCCTTAACTCCTACACCCAGGACTTCTAAAATACTCGTGAGAACTCACTGGCTCCAGTTGTAGCCTGATACACACACACACACACACACACACACACACACACACACACGGTCAAATAAAAATTTTCTCTGAAATATATTTTACAGGCTGGTAGTTGTTGATTTGCGGGTAGGGAACACACACATATACTCTTTTAAAAGTCCTCAAGGCTTACTTTATTGTTCTGTGGAAATCAGTACAAGATCCACACACTTGTGTGTTTTGAAAACAATTTGGGGCATGTCTGGGCATGCATTTCTTTTTCTTAACATACAGCTCAACCATTTGGTCATTTCTTTCTAAATCCCCCAAATACAATTCTTGAATCTGCTTAAATGTTAAACCCCTACCCCTCTGCTGTAGAAAGAACACACAGTGGTAGCCGCAGATAACAGAATCAGGAGCTTGGAGCTGTCGGGGTTGAAAGACTGTCTTAGAGGCATTTTTTCTTTAAAAATTCATTACAGCATTGGGAAACCATGGGTGATTTGGGGGGTGTCCATAAGAATAAAAAAAACTCTCCTTGGTTGTCCTCTGTCAGTTAGATGGCTAGCTAGTACTCTCCCAGGAGGTTATGGGGGTGTGTGTTCACTACAAGACCCACAGGTCTCTTTCTAGGTAACCAGTCACTAGGAAAAACTCCAAAGAAAGTCTTTTGGGTTCAGGGGCTTGCAGACAGCACGCGTGTTAGCTGTATGCTATCCATATTACATATAGTCGAACAGTACATCCCTCCTGTGGTTTATCTCGATGAGGTTGTCAAATACTACATACACAATCATATTGATGGTCACTTGAAGTGGTCTGCCAAAGAGTATTTTGGCCCTCAGATTCCCTGTTTTAATCAGGGAATAGTGGCCCCCACATTCTTGGTCAGGCTTTAGATCAAATGCAAACAGTGTGTAGCCTTTCCCATATTCTTCCCTATTAATGAGCAGTGGTCTGTCTTCTAGGTGCTTGCCAGTGACCTGTACCAGCCCCATATACTCACGGACATAATTACACGCTGTGAAGTCTGGCTGGTAAGGTTTCATGGGTACTGAGGTACTATCCATATAGAGGTAGGCAAAGTTAATGTCATAATGCTTGAAATTTAAGGGGGTTTTGGTATATGACCCACTAAATGCATCGTTATCCACAAAACCGATGATGACAGTTTTTGGCAACTGTCCTAAATATAAATTCTCCTGATTGCAGACACAACTTCCAGTGGGAATACGGAACACTTTCATACTCACACGGTCCACTGGGTATTTTGCATTGGCTGTGAGCAATGCCTCAGCATGTGCTAACTGCACAGGGAACATTTCTTGATAAAGAGGGATGCTGACAATATTTGCAGCCTGTAGCGGGGGTTAGCTCCACCTGCCATCAGACAGAATGTGACCTTGTTACGCTTTAGTTTAATTTTCACATCTATGCCATTTAAAAGCAGTTTTTCTTGAAACATAAGAGCTGTGTGTAAGTGTCCCAATAGGTCCACTTTCCGACTTTCAGATGTAAAGGAGACTCTGTCAACAAACCCATTGTTCACTCCATCTAACGTCATTATCTCATAGAACCCTGGGGTGTCCTTATAAAATAAGCCAGCTGAAAATTGTGTAGATAAAGTGGTCTCACTGTAATTTATCATCGCTTCAATGAACGCCCGGTAGGGGTAGGTACTACTGCTCTGACTGACAAGACGGTCTCCCAGGGTCACATCCATCTGCTAAACATGGTGGCAATTGGGTAGTTCACTAGCCCCACAACAGAATCCTGTGCCAGGTTGGTTCCATCCTCCTTGACAATTTTACAACACACGTATAAAAGCCTGTTATTCAAATCCAGGTAAAAATCTCCAGCAATAAAAAGTCCAGAGGTGCCATGTCTGTCAGTGCGGTAAGCAGTGGCACCTCAACATATACGCTTCTCTCAATACTTGTTTGTGTTGGTGTGATTTGGAAAAGGTCCAGTTCCGATTTCATGCATTCTTCGGAGCTGCAGTGTATAAAAGCCATTATGACTTAAAAGATGTCACCGGGAGCATGTTTCCTCTTCCCCTTAGGATGCCGTTGACACTTCTGAGGCTTTTTCAGGCTCACCCCTTTTCTTTTAAGAGGCTAGGGAGGCCCTGATAGCTGCACCCGTGATGCTTTTCATTTTCTTTTGATATACATCAGTCCTGACCCCCATTGTGAGGAAGAGCATGATCCATCTTGTTCAGAACAGCCTGGGAGGCGCGCCCCACTACATCTTTAGCAATCCCTCGTGCTAGTGTTTTGATATGTGGCTTAATGATTTCCAGACCCCGTCTCAAAAGAGGGACAGCTTTCCTGAAAAGGATCCGAAATATACCACCAATTTCTGCCCCATACATGACTGGGGCCCCCATGAAGCCAGGAAAGGCGCTTCCAGCCTGGGCCCTGTAATAGCTCTTGTAAAGGGCGGGGTCACCATAACTTTTCAGAATTGGCATTTTTCTTTTCCCTTAAAGTTGTAGGCCTCTCCTGGGGCGAAAGTGTAGCTTCACAATCACCTTGCCAAAACGGAATGGCACACATTTGTCCTGGTCCAACTTTATCTGGACTGTGATTGTGTCAATGTGGTGCTTGCTCACAGAGATGTAATGTGGCTTGTCATAAACAATGTTAACACACTCACCGTTCTGCTCCTTCACGGTAATCCTTCGCAAAAGGGGGATATGGTGATCTCCCCCTATCTGATACTCTACAATGTCTGTATAAACAAATAGAGTGTTGAACCCCCCTGTTATGTCAGCAGGAAAAGGGAATCCTTTGCTGGGTGTATCATGAACAAGTTTTGACCCCACCAGCTATGCTTTTTGGGTGTGTGTCAGGAAGGATCCCTAATATGTGTGCTAATTCTGCCCCTGCAGAAAAGGTGAATGCATTGTTAGGACTCATAAACTGAATATTTCTAGTAACAGTGTCATAAAGTAGGGATGCCCCCTCTAGAGCGTTCTGGGTGCTGGTGATTTCATTCATATCATGCAGCAAATCTGCAATGCAGGAGTAATAGCCCTTTCGTAAGTAGAAGGCCCATTTCTTTAACCCCTTGCTATATTGAAAGGGGATATCTGCTGTGATGGTGTCCCAAGCGCATGGGTACTGTATCTCCAAGATCACTTCCCACTCCCCTGGAAGATCCAGCAGCCTGGCTAGTTGGATGGTGAAGTCTGAGCTAGTGTTCTGTGGAAATGCCTTCTTGCTGACATTACTAGGAAGCGTAATGTAAAACCCTCTATCACCCATTGCAGAGGTCTGAAGCAGGCACCCAACTATTGAACTTGTCAGGCCACCCCTGCCCACTTCACTAAATGTCGTTTTACTTTACCACGTCCTTTTGTAGCTAGAATTTTTTCAACCCTGTACAGTTTGTCCTCTCCTGCTTTAACTTTCTGTAATTCTTCAAGATAGAAGCTCCTGAGACTGGCTCACCCATGTAGTCTTTTAGCAGATAGACCGGCCTTTCAGCTTTTCTGATGACTCAGTCCACTATAAACAATTCTGTGGTGTAGTTCTGTTCATAACCTTTCTCAAAAAACCCTTTAATTTTAGAAATCCTGATGTGATCTCCTTTTCTTAACACTGGACTTGGCTTTTTTATGGCTACTGCAGCCATAGATTCTCCTCCAAACAGACAGGTCGTTGCTGGTCGTTACTGGCCTGCATTGTATGGTTCTGTGAAAGCTGTGGTTATAGCTTTTTAGGAGCTGAGGCAGGATATCAATATACCAGAATGTGTTGTGAGCAGTAAAATACCTCCACATATGTGTTTTTAAGGTTTGGTTCAGTCTCTCCACAAGGGCTGCTTTGACATCATTGTTGGTGACAAAGTGGTGAATATTTTGCTCCTTTAACAGTGCCCCTACATACTTATTTAAAAATTCCCTCTCTCTATCTGTTTGGAGCTTGCCAGGCTCTTGGCCTTCTCTGAAAATAGCCTTAAAAGCACCAGCCACTTCCCTCCCTGTTTTATATTTAGAGGTACAGCCCAGGCATATCTAGATAGAATATCCACCACTGTCAAAATGTACTTGTAGCCATTGTTGTATTTACAATCCTGTTGCATGTCCACTAAATTGGCCTGCCATTGTGCATCCACCCCTGAAACAACAGTCTTGTTTCTTTTAAAATGAGTCCTTGCAGGTCTGTGTAAGCATCCTGCTCTGAAAGCCATGCCTCAACATGCCTTTTACTCAGCTCTTTACTATGCTGCCTGGTCTCTTGAAATAGCGGGTTTACACCTCTGAAACTCCCCACTCTCCCAGGGGTGTAATATATTTTCTTTAGGATTTCTTCGGGCCCTGCCATGGTTCTGTTTAACACAGGTATGAACACACATATTTAAAACAAATTTCTTTTATTGGTCACCATCAGTACACGCACAGGAAATGCAGGACACATTGATATCCCCAAGGTGCATGTTCTCAAAGGCCCATACCTGCACAAAAGAGGGGAATATTTTAATACTGACAGGTAAAAACACAGGCAAACAAAGCAAGGCAGATTAAATCCCCTCCAACTCACCAGCTTGTCGGTTTCCGCAATGGGGTCTGGTTCTTCAGGCTTTGTAAGCACAATGCCATACATGGCTTCCTCCTCCTCCCCACAGTGATGATGAAGTAATGATGATGAAGTAAATGATGATGAAGTAAAGCACACAGCCCCACAGTAAGCGGCCCTTGGGTTGCTGGGGCTTGGGGTCAGGCAATCACAAAATGACCAGTCTTCGCTTGACCTGCAGCACTTATACTCACAATAGGATACCCTTGGCCTGGATGACAAGTAAGATTCACAGCCACACTCATCTGAATAAGTATACTCTCCACATGAGCTATCACAGCAATGCTCGTTGCACCATGTATATTGTGGTCTGCTCTGTACCCATTTTTTCTTCTTCCTACACCGCTTTTGTTTCACAGACACTTCTGTTTCAGAATCTGATGAACACGTTTCCCACTTTGGAGGCAGTAGCTGGAGGCTCTCCATCTTCAGTTTCCATGGGGGTTACAAGGTTGGTGTTACAGCGACTGCAATCACATTCTAGTTTACCATCCTCATCCATTGGCTCTGCTGCAAAGTTAGTTTCTGGAACCTCACCAGCAATAAGGCCAGCCATGTGGTGGGTTTTCATACCAGTAGGAGGGAAGGACAGACTCCATGTGCAGTTGCATAGGCCTAATCTTCGTGAGTGCCTGTGGCAATGATGGGTCAGTGGGATGCAGTGGAGTCCTAGCATCAGCCATAGTCTCTGTACAGCTGAAAAATGGTTTCCCTCTAAACACACAGCCCCTAGTCTTGTTCGTAGAGGGGTCACTTGACCCCATTTCAGCCAATAAAGCTACACAAAATGACCGCCTAACCATTATCACGTCTGCGCATTTGGACCTTTCCGGGATCTGAAACCTGTTCCTATTGGTCCAGGGTGGCTAGGTTTGTAGAGGGGTCACATGCCCACCTTCGGGACATGCCTGGACATATTCTTGGGGTGGGAGTGGACGTGGGGGGCCAAACCTCCGGGATTGAGGGCGTACCCCTACTTCTGACCCTTTCCGGCCACATGGGGGTCTTCTCTGACCATTTCCGCTGACGTATTTCCACTGACACATATCCGGTGATGTATTTCCGGTGACATCATCATCAATTTTATTACGGCCTTTGGCCAGCAGAAATAGGAGTAACAAATATACTCAATACAACGATCAATAAAACAATGCTAAAACACAATATAACAAAATACAATCACTCATAATAAATTACTTAAAAACAATAAACAGCTCTCGCAATAAAGCACTTAATAGGGACCTTAACCTAATGGCAATATAGAAACATTTAGCCACAATTGTTGTAATCCCAGGGCTTAAATCCGCGAGGCAGTAATGTGTATAAAAGAGATCACACCTTCCGGGAAATTTGAGTAGCAGAGGGGAAATAAGTTCTTCTCTAGCATCCCGATATAAAGAGCATTATAGCAATACATGGGTGACAGTTTCCAGGAGGCCAATGCCACAAGGGCAGAAAACCGCAACAGGATGATCTTTAGCAAACCTCCGTTCCAAAAGAGAAGAGGGCAACACATTAAACCAGGCCCGAGCAAATGAAACCCGAAATTTAGAAAAATGCAGCGTTTTTAAGTAATTAGCACCTCTATCTCCCCAAGGTGGCAAAATCCCAAAATGTAAAGGGGAGCAAGTCCTATTGGCCGAAGACATAAGTTCCTGCTGTTCAATATCGTGCAAACGGAGAAATAATATTTCCTTCACTTTATTATATTCCCAAGTAAGGAGTTCTGAAGGAGAAAGGCCCAGTTGAATAATTTTATTATTTACACGTTAGCCAAGGGTTGGGATAAGAATCCACCCATAAATATTGGAAAAATATTGGCCAGAGTGGTGTAGTGGTTAGAGTGCTGGACTAGGACCGGGGAGACCCGAGTTCAAATCCCCATTCAGCCATGATGCTAGCTGGGTGACTCTGGGCCAGTCACTTCTCTCTCAGCCTAACCTACTTCACAGGGTTGTTGTGAGGAGAAACTTAAGTATGTAGTACACCGCTCTGGGCTCATTGGAGGAAGAGCGGGATATAAATGTAATAATAATAATAATAAGAAGAAGAAAATTCCTGGATCTCAGAACAGAGTTTACTTCATCTAGCAAAAGTAAGCTCCCAGGCTTTACAGACAATAGAGAAAGATCCAGATTCCAAACATAGAGCAGAATAAGGCACACACCTAGGCAATGCAAAGATTGCTCTTAGAAAAATAGACTGTACTCTCTCCAGTTCAACTGTTACTCCCTGGATCCATAGCGGGACTCCAAAAAGTAGTTGGGCCACGATCTTAGCACGAAATACCTGGAGTGCCATGGGAACAAACTGGCCCCCTTTAGAGTAGTAAAATCGCAAAAAGGCACTGAGAGTATTGCGGGCTTTATGAATTGAAGACAGCCTGTGGGTTTTCCAGTTTAGATTATATTGAACTAATATGCCTAAATATTTATAGTTGTAAACCTGCTCAATGTGGTTCTGATTTATTACCCATTTATATAATTTCCTGGATTTAGAGAAAACCAGGACCTTTGTTTTTTTATAGTTAACTGTTAGTTTGTTAACAGTTAACAAAGCACGCAACAGTCTTTGCAGACCTAATCTGGACTGAGATAGCACAGCTGCGTCATCGGCATAGAGTAAAATGGGCACTCGTTTGTTAGCCAACTTCGGGGCATGGGAATCCACACTCTCCAGAATTGGAGCCAAATCATTAATAAAGAGATTAAACAGTGTCAGGGCCAAGACGCAACCCTGTCTGACCCCTCGAGTAGAGGGGATAGAATCAGTTAGGGCCCCATTGATAGCGTATCTAACCCGTAATGAGGAATTGGAGTAAAGCTGCATCATCAAAAATAACAATCTCTTATCTATTGTTGTTTTTCCAAGTTTGGACCATAATAAATATCTGGAGATAGAATCAAACGCAGATTTTAAGTCGCTAAAGGCAACAAAAAATTTGCATTTGGGGCCGCTAGAGTATTTCTTAGCTAGATGGTGCAGCATCATACAATGATCGAGAGTAGAGCAGCCTGCTTTAAAGCCTGCTTGTTCAATCCCGAGAATTTGATTTTCTGAAATCCATGCCTCAAGCTTATCCAAAAGGTACAGAGCATATAATTTGCCAACCACTGACAGCAAACTAATGGGTCGATAATTGGATGGATCTGAATGGGAACCATTTTTGAATATGGGAACAACTATTGCTGTTTTCCATTGTTCTGGAACAACACCTGAACTATTAATCGATGTAAATAAATTAGCTAGAACTAAAGCCCACCATTCTATATTGGTTTTTAATAGTTTAGGAAGAAGAAGATCAGGACCAGGAGCTTTTCCATTTTTAAGGCGACCTATTAAATCCGTTATTTCAGCAGGCGTAACAGGAGGCCAACGGGGCAACTCCCCAGTCAGAGGGGGAACAAAGATTTGGCTAGGCTGGGCATCATTATAGACCGCAAAAAAGTGAGATTCCCACGATCTAGCCGGAATTCTACAAGGCATATTAACCCGGCTGGTTGCCGAAACCAATCTCCAAAAAGTGTGGCTATCTTTATTAGTAGTAGCCATAATAAGCTTGTTCCAGACACTTCACAATGCTTGTTGTTTAGCATCTTTAACACTACTTTTGAATGCCTTTTTAATCTGATAGTAGATTGGTGGGACTATTTGTTCTGTACCCAATCTATATTCTCTATAGATACTCAGCAGTTGTCTAAGTAATGCCCTGCAACGCAGATCAAACCAGTTATCAGCTGCTCTTTTACTATAGGCCTGTGAAGAATGTAGCTTACTACAATGTAGGAACTTTTGCATAAGGGCAGTTTCTAATTTTCCATAAGCAACAATTGTTTGAGGTCCCATGTGAGCTTGCACAATGGAGTCAAATAAATCTCTACCTTCGGGAGAATCATAAAACCTGGAAATCTCATTTTCTACCTCCTTGGACCATCTTATTTTGCAGCTAAGATTGGCAGAACTATCCTCAAAAGCACAGGGGAACAAATTACCCCTCCTTTCCTGAGCAAGATCTAAATAGATGTTCATGGGTCAATGATCACTAAAAATTTGCTCACCCACTTCAAAGGAGGATACATAGGGAAGGATAGATTTGGAAACCATAACATAGTCCACTACACTATTTCCCTGCGAGGAAAGAAACGTATATTCCCCAGGAATATCAGAGGGTATAGTACCGTTTAAAATGGTCAACTCATGTATCTTAGTTAAATAGAGCAATTGGGCTCCTGAGTTGATAAATTTATCTTTAGAATAACGGTTAGTGAGAGAAGCACCACCTATACAATCTCCCCATTTCCAAAAATGCGAGGCCATCAACATTTTATCATCGGTACCACATCTGGAGTTAAAATCCCCCATAAGAATTACAGAAGCATGGGGAAAATTCAATAATGCTTCAGTTATATACATATCCAACTGTTCCCAGATCAAAGTAGTGGAATTAAGTGATTGACTAGGAGGCAAATAAACATTGATCAATAACAAGTCTCCACTCCTAGCCTTGATCAAAATCGCCATAGCATGGGGGGCAGGTCAGCTAATCGGATGGATTCTACATTCAAGGCTAGCGATATACAACATACTAAGCCAGCCTTCAGCCTTCCCCATTGGTATCCGAGTGGGCTTTCAGTGAGTAGATAGTATAGCCACTGATATTGATCTCATCTTTTGTCCACGTCTCCTGAAACACTAGAATATCCCACTGTTGGATATAAGTAATAAACTCTGCATCTTTTCTCTTCCCGTTCCACCCGGCAATATTCCAGCCAAGAATTTTCCAGGTCGACTGTTCACCGCTCGCATAGCAAGTCTCTGAGTGGGCAGGGAAGAGCTGTTCGGTCGAAAACTCCAAAAATGAGGGACCTACACCATTTCCCATCGTGGATTTTGCCACCAAGGTTTCCAACTCTGAGAAGCCTCCCACACTCCCTTCTAGCGGTGCATCCCCAGATGTAAAGTTCAGATACTTCAGCTTGGCCAAGACCAGCTGAGACTGTCATTGCTGCGAAAGAACAGCAATGTAGGTCATCAATAGCCAAGCTACTCGGGTGATCCTTCGAGCAGGAGAGATTAGACTTATCATTCTCCTGTAAATAAACAGATGAAATAATATTACTTGTGCTTTCCTCTGGAGAGATCTTCTTCCTTTGATTCCTGTTTTCTGTTAAAATAGCCTCAAGAGATTTTAACTTGGAAATGTTAGACCATAAACCATCCTTCAGGAGTGATCCCGCTATTAGTTCATTCTTATCTACTTCACCCGGCAACTCCATTGGGCTGGTAGCATTAAGAGCTAACAGAGAGTTCTTAGAGATAGAATCATTCACTGCTTCCAAAGGTTTCAGGATATTGGAATCCAGGGACTTCAGTTCTTGTGAGTTAGGAACCAGACAAGACTGGGTGTCCGCCTGCGTCGCCAAAGATAAATCCCCATGTATTTCGACTATATCACTCTCCTCCAAAAAGTATGGGGGTTGCAATCCATTGGATAGTTCACCCACTTCCGAAACAGTGACAAACAAAAGATTGTTTGGTTCTCTTGAGCCTAACAAGGTTGAACTGGGTACAGCAATAGTGTTCAATATAGGATCTGTACACCCAGTCTGAGTTTGATGATCTTTCTTAACTATAGGGGAACTGCAAGAGGATTTTCTCTTCTGTGGGTTGCCAGTAGTCAGATTTGCTCATGTGATCATGCATTTCCTCATGGACTCCAGATCTAGTTCAATGGGGTCCTCGGGAGTGTTTGAGAGCTCCCCAATAACTTTCCTGGGGAATATCTCCCAATTAGCTAGACAGTCTCGCATTCTGAGCAAAGATTGAGGGATTAAAGCATAGTCAAATCTAAGTAGCAGTTTGAACATGTAAGATTTAAAAGATTTGAGCTTAGAGAAGGAAATCAAATCAATTGCTTGAAGGGGAAAGCACAAAATCTGAGCTAATGAAGCTCTAATTTTTCCTTTTGTATTCCAGCGCTGACGATTAGTGGAGTTATGACAAATGTCCAAAATAATATGGTTTGGATGATAGGTCGACTGAGAATTGCCATGTTTGGGACGTGATGGGTGATATCCAGAGGGGGACAAACAAACCTCCCCCTTGGGTGAAACAGAATACTCAGTTAACGACACAAGGTCAGAAGCTGGAATCTGCACTCTCGTTTGAGAATAAGCATCAGCAAGCTGTTTGCCTTCCTTTACTTGTAATGATTTGCTGTCTTCAGATCTACCCAGTGAAGCTGAATTAGATAACTTTTTCAAATCCATGGCTAAGGAGTCCATCTGGGCTGTGATTTTAGAGAGACGCTGAAATAAGTAAATCAAAGTCTCCAGTATAAGTTTGGACATTTTAAATGGTATTTCCTCACTGATAGCAGGAGTGGCAGATTTCCTTAAATTGCTGGGAGATAAATTAGCTGGGTCATCCATAGAATGTGAGAGGGGCTCACTCATCCCGCTCAGATTGTAATGAAAGCCAGGTGATTTATTACATACTTGACTCTGTTCAAGGCAGACCCCCACTGGGCTAGTCCTCCGGCTCTCAGCGATAAAGTCATTCCCAGCATTTTCAACATGCAAAGAGCCTGCAAACGGAGGTTGCAAAAGAGAGGAGTCACTCTTTGCTTGAGCAGCTGTGTCTACTGCATAGAAAGGCTTAGAGACACAGACAGAGCTCAGAGTGGTTTTCTCAAAAAGCTTAACTTTGTTAGAATGTTTCTTAGCCTGCCTCCTCCTCATTTCTTACTTGGGTGCAAACACTCCTTGCAGACGCTCCTCATTCACTCCAGCTAAAAACCACTGAGTCAGGGGAGACAAATCTTGCAGTAAGGTAATCTCAGTCCTCTAATAGTGAGAACATTCCCCAAAATTGGCACAGCTTCAGAATACAAGCCAGACAACTCAATTAGGCTATAAGCCAAAGGCAAAAGTCTCAATTAAAAAAGAAAAACAGAATATAAGATAAAAACGAGCTCAGAACTTGCGTGTTGCCTCCTCCTGTTCCTCCTTTCTCTGGTGACGTCAGTGCATTTTGACAGCTGCACACCCCACCCCCATGACATCACTATGATGTCATTCTCCAGCCACGTGCATTTGTTTGTAAACAAAAGAACATGGTTTTTGACAGCAGGTATACTACTTATATTTTCTTAGGGCTCTTATGTCTAGGTAACTACACCATAGGCCTCCTGGACACAAACACCCAAAAGACATAGTGTCAAGCTCCAAAAGTCTATTTGACTGTGTAGCAGATTAAAATCTTTGCCTTAGAGCTAGCTCACGTGAGGGAAGGAAATGCTGACTCATCCCTGCAGAGCTGCCTAGCTTGGCTTCTAAACTCTTATGTATTTTTGGTTCAAAAATGGCTGCTGCTGCCACCCACTTATTGACAGAACCTGACCCCACCCACCTGGGCTTGGGGTAAAATCCCAGGGAAACTCTTTCTTTTGCTATTGGAAAAGTACAAGCCTACACATGGTGAGAAAACTGATAGCTGTTGACCATCTGAGGCATGTTTGTACCAGAGTAAAAACCCCTTTCAGCCCCCTCCTTTCTCCTGAGTTAAAAACCCACTCAGAGAAGCTTGTAAAAGAAAAGAACAAAAACAGTTTTATTCAAATGTTACAGACTGCTTCTGTCTGAGGCTTTTTCAGCTTTTAGTTGCAGGTAAAAATATTCAGTAGGTTACAAGAATACTTCAAAAAGCACCCTGAGTGATGCTGGGGTGGCACACTTCTAAAATTGTGGTTACCCAGTTGTAAAGAACAGGTATGTAGGAAAATGCAGAAGCACACTTAAAAGCTTACAGGTAAACAATCATAGAACAGTATCTGGGATATACAAAATGCACACAAAAGAAACCAAAAATCTAACACAAAATCTGAAGAAATGACCCTTTCCCCCTAGACTAACTTGCCAAAGCCCAGGCTTCCTTTTCTTGAACTCACCAAATTCTGGTTGAGAACTTAAGCTTCCTGGCTTCCCAGGACCTGCAGAGACATTTTTCTGCAGCCAGTCCTCATGGCCACATATCTTTCTCTGCACCTCCAGCCAGCTGCTTCTAACAAAGAAACTCTCCTCATCCTGCCAACATCTCTCTAGGTCCCACCCACCTGGTGTGCTGATTGGCTGAACCCTGGTCAGCCAATCACCAGTCTGTCAGTCAAGACAGGGTTCACTTCTGACTAATTCTTTAGGGGGAGGGGTAGCTGATCACTACAGCCTGCTTTGTCCTAAGCTTTTCAATAGAGGTCAAATCCACAACTCTGCTTTGCCATATAGCACTGTGGGACTCTGTTCCCTCCTTGGCTGTCTCAACCCAGCTGTTCTTCAGCTGTGAATAATGCAGCTGCAACTGGTGAGAACAGTAACAATCACACTGCACCCTATCTCCTGATTGAGAGCTGTGGTTCCTAAGAAGTTGTAGCAGTATTGCCAGTTGGTATGTGGTTGTCTCCTCCACACAACATACAGTTGCTTCCATGGGTTGCTTGCCAAATCCACAACTCAGCTTCACCACACAGCACTGTGTGGTTCTGCACCACTGAATATACCCTTCGGCACTGCTGAGGCATTGCTTTTCTACAATGAGATGTAAGTGGAATTAAAACAAGAGTTCCACACAGCACTTAAAGCAGTGCTTTTTAAATCCTGCAATGGTTGTCCCCATGGCTAAGATGCTTCTGTAATGTTTACTTAGAGGTTAGTCAATAAAAGTCTCATACAGCATTCATTAAAAGCTATCTGTTTGGTTCCTGGTTTGGGAGGGAGAGGCTTTAATTACACATTTCCTCACCCCCCGCCTTATTTAGAAATGTGAAGGCCTGGAGGAAAACCCAACACTCCCCCCCCTGACCCCCCCACCCTTGTTCCAGGAGAAAAAAAGCAGGGGCTGTGTTTTTTCAAGCCCTTAACATCTCTACTTAAAAAAAAAAAAAAGGATAATGATGCTTTTTGCAATAAAAATGAAAAGAAAAAGAATGAGATAAAATCATAATTAAACCCAGGACAGGAACTGACATTAAGGGGGTATTTAAGAGAGGCTATTGAAGGGGCAATGAACAGGCTATTCATCCGTGATCTTCTCTATTTGTGAGTAAATAAGCATAAGTTCTGGTAAACTAATACTATCCTTGTCTTTGTGTTAAGTATTTTTGCTTATACTTATACTGAAAACAATATAAATTAATATGTTAAGAAGAGATTTTGTCAAGATAATTATTAATCATCTTAATATGCTAAGAAGAGATGTGTGAAATATTTTTATAGCTTTTTTCTTACCTTGTCTGAGTGAGCTTTATATTGGATCATTCTCTGTAGGACTTGATAAAGTAAATTGGTGGTTATGGATTTTTTTACTACTCTTCTGGAATAACCCTAGTTCCCTGAGGGAAGATTATAAATTTGCAAGTTGTCTTTTGACACTTGTAGTTTCCACCATTCAATGTGTAAAAAGGAAAACAAAATATTGTGTGTGTTTGAAATATTTCTCTATTTTAGACTGGTAGTAAGAATGCAGAATACAACAGAATTTTTGTCATTATCACATAAGCAACAAACTGTATTAGTTTCATTACTTATGCAATAAGAAGATTACACTAAACTCCTTGCAGCCAGTAACTGGAACCAACACCAATAAGAGAATAGCAGATGGAGCAAACTAAAGAGTAATAAATTAACTATAACCTCACCATTTTTGTATCCTCTATAATAAAGAGGTAGAGTGTGATCCCGTGCTGCCCGTGTCTTTTTTGGCAGTTCTGGGCATGCGCGGAGCGCATGCCCAGAACCGCCGAAAAAGATACGGCCGCCCAGGCACAGGCGGCTATGTTGGCCAAAATGATCAAATTGCCCTTAACGATTCCCGCTGCGGCCGCCGCCGGCCGGCCGCCCGCCCTCCCAGCTGCCTGAGTCCTCCTCTCCCGGCCCCACGGTTGGCCATTTTGCCCCAATTGTTGTCCCAATCGTATTAAAAAAAATACTGGCGCGGCCGCCACCGCCGACCAGCCGACCGCCCTCCCAGCTGCCCGAGTCCTCCTTACACTTTTAGGCCCACTTCAGTCGGGTGATGAAAGTCCATAATTTGAAAGGGAGAGAGGAGCTCGCAAACAGAGCTCCTCTCTGTGCAAAGGCTCTGCCCGAACTGGCGCTATGGACGCAAAGGACGCAATAGGCGTCCTTTGCGCCCAAAGTGCCAGTTCGGGAAGAGGCTTTGCAGAGAGAGGAGCTCTGCTTGCGAGCTCCTCTCTTCTTCTCAAAATATGGACTTTAATCACCCGAATGACGTGGGCCGGGGCTGAGGAGGACTCGGCAGTTGGGAGGGCGGTCGGTCGGTGGCGGCGGCCGCAGGGGCACTTGCATGGGCCGATTTGGCCCTTAATCATGGGGGGGGCGGAGAGGAGGACTCGGGCAGCTGGGAGGGCGGGCAGGCAGTTGCTGGCAGCAGCCGCGGCGGGAATCATTTGGTTCAATTCTGATAATTTGGGCAACATGGCCGCCCGTGTCTGGGTCGGAAAAATAGCACACACAGTGTCACAAGCACGCCCCAAGTTCCCTGCCAGCCCAGCCCATGGAGCGGACTACAGCCACCATTCCCTCTCCCCGGCCAACCAATCACATAGGGAGAAAACTCCCCCCCTTCCAACCAAGGGCAGGAAAACAGGCTGCATAAATAACGGCAGCGCGCGGCAGCCGAGCAGACTAACGGTCACCGCTTCATCACCGCCAGAGCAGAGTATTCCGAGAGCACCAGATGTCGTTGATTTCTGTCTCCACATTGTCACAATTTACCCAAAAAAAAAAAACCCTAAAAACCAGCCAGGAGACAAAACTTCCTGAGGGGAGTCAACACACCAACCAACAGGGAAGCCCTCACAACCAGAGAAAGTGCCTTCCCGCTCACAGTGGAATAACCTTTAATCTATCATTTTGAACGCTTTAGAGGGAAAAGTTTTTTTAAAAAAGGATAAATGTTGATTGCTCATTTGGGGGCAAAATTCAAGGCCAAATAAAAGTAATTTTTAAAAAGGAGAGAGAAGAGGGGGAAGGAAAAAAAGGAGAGAGAGAGAGAGAGAGAGAGAGAGAGAGAGAGAGAGAGAGAGAGAGAGAGAAGGCAGGAAAAAGGCAGAGTGAGAAAGAAAGAAAAGAGAAGAATAACCTAGCTGCTTTTACTTTAGACCTGCATCTGCAGCAGGATAAAATGGCAGACTAACACTGTGTGTCTGTTGCCATTATTCTTTAAGGAAAAAGTGACAGTGTGTGTCTGTCACCATCCATCTCTGAGGGTAAACCAGGAACAGAAAATATAAAAGGAATACCTTATGTAAACAAAACAAAACAAAAAAAAAAGGAAAGGAAAAAAGACCCAAATATATATATGTCGGGCACCTGAAAAGAAAAAGCCAAACTTAACAAAATAAAGATTTAAAAAACCAAGTGTCTCAGCTTGGCAGGCCATGCCATGCCATACAACAGGTTCCAATAAAAAACACTTCTCACTGCTGTTCTTCGAATTAGATCCAAAACTCAATAAACAGTGAAATCACTGCACAACAGAATTTAATAGAAAGCACTTCTCATCACCGCTTTTGGGATTAAAACCTCAATTCAGAAAACAGTATTTAAAAAAAAAAAAAAGCTTGCGTTTAATGAGGAGGAAAGTAGAAGGGGCATAACACCCCAATATTTCTGCATCTGCAAACATAGAAGAATAAAGGAATAAACAAGTCATCCTCTATAATAAAACCCTTCAGCGTGATTGCATGCCTGTCTTCGGCCCGTGTCTTTCTCGGCCATTCTGGGCATGCGCGGAGCGCATGCCCAGAACGACCGTGAAAGATACGGCCGTCCAGACACGGGCAGCCATGTTTTTAAGCGGCAGGGGGACCAGGAAAAAGTGAAGCAGCAGCAGGGGAACTGGGAGGGCTGAGTGGCAGCAGGGGAACCGGGAGGGTTGTGAGAGTAGCCGCTCTCTCACTTGCCGCCACCAGTCCCCCCGCCACCCCCCCACCTGATTAAGGGCCAAATCGGCCCAAACAATTGCAGCCGACAACGACGACGACGACGACCGACCGACCGCCCTCCCACCCAGCTGCCCGAGTCCTCCTCACCCCCATCTTCGGCCCGCGTCAGTCGGGTGATCAAGGACCATAATCTGAGAAGGAGAGAAGAGCTCGCAAACAGAGCTCCTCTCTCTGCAAAGCCTCTTCCCAAACTGGCGCTTTGGGTGCAAAGGACGCAACAGGTGTCCCTTGTGCCCAAAGCGCCAGTTCGGGCAGAGGCTTTGCAGAGAGAGGAGCTCTGTTTGAGAGCTCCTCTCTCCTTCTCAGATTATGGACCTTGATTGCCTGACTGACGCAGGCCGAAGACGGGGGTGAGGAGGACTCGGGCAGCTGGGAGGGTGGGCGGTCGGTTGGCGGCAGCCCCGGAGGCAGTTGTTTGGGCCGATTTGGCCCTTAATCAGGTGGGGGGGCAGCGGGGGTGACTGGTGGCGGCAAGTGAGAGAGCGGCTACTCTCACAACCCTCCCGGTTCCCCCGCTGCCGGCTCAGCCCTCCCAGTTCCCCCGCTGCTGCTTCACTTTTTCCCGGTCCCCCTGCCATTTAAAAACATGGCCGCCCGTGTCTGGACGGCCGTATCTTTCACGGTCGTTCTGGGCATGCGCTCCGCGCATAACTTAACTTCATAACCGCGCATAACTATAACTTCAGCATTTTTGTATCTCATATACTTTTTCAATAGTATAAAAAGATGCACTTGTATTTGAGTGATATCTAGACATGTTGTTAATGTAGATCAGGTCTCAAGAAAACTATATTCGTGGCTGCTTGAATTTATTTATAATTAAAATACGTTGGGGAGTACCTGAAGCTATTTTGTTGTGGGATATTTAGTATCTCTTCCTATAGGCTTCCAGTGCTGATTGGGCTGCTGTCAAGCTTTAAATGCATACTTGGCCCAAGTTAGTAAACTTTTGAGCTCTGAATAATTCAGAAGCATCTTCTTTAGGTTGGGAATGATTGGACAACTGCAGCATATTTTGGTGACCCTCATCCAGAATTGTGGATGTAAGGACATTCCCTCCAAAGAAGATCAAAGGGTACCTTCTGATCACATCCCTTCTGTTTTGCATATATTGAAGACTTACAGATTCTGCACCTTATATTGAGTTCCCTATACGTTCATTTCAATAAGCAATTTGGCATCAAAGGAAATTATGCCAATCCATTGAGACGCAAAATCTCCTTTACAAAAATGGGCCTGAGCTGGCTTTGCATGAACTTTAAAGGAAAGGTCAACTGAATCCATGAAAGAAGATTTCAGGTGAATATTTTGTACTAACAACTTGTAGCAATAGCAATAGCAATAGCACTTACATTTATATACCGCTCTATAGCCGGAGCTCTCTAAGCGGTTTACAATGATTTAGCATATTGCCCCCAACATTCTGGGTACTCATTTTACCGACCTCGGAAGGATGGAAGGCTGAGTCAACCTTGAGCCCCTGGTCAGGATCGAACTTGTAACCTTCTGGTTACAGGGCAGCAGTTTTACCACTGCGCCACCAGGGGCTCATGTAGTGAGTGGTTAGTCTCCTTCATAAGGTGTTTTCTGCTGATAAAGTGATAAAGCTAGTGATACTGATGGAGTGGGAGATTAGAAAACAGAGCCTCCTGGTTACTATCAAATTTAATATTATAGGACTATTTCTGGCTGGAAATTCTGAGCAATAATCTGATAGTTTGAGCCTGGTCATTTGTGCCTAGACTAAAAATTCTGGATTGATTTGTTCTATGATCCATTTGTTTGTTTTCTTGGCTGTCCATGATATCCTCAAAAGTCTTCTCCAGCACCAAAATTCAAAAGTGTCAATGCTTTTTCTATCTTTCTTCTTCAAAGTCCATAGATCCATAGAGTGTCACAGGAAAAACCATTGTCTGAATGATTCTAATCTTTGTAGGTATAGACATGTCACGGCATCTAAAAATCCTTTCCAAGGCCCTCATTGACGCCCTACCAATTGCTAGTCTGCTGCATATTTCTTGACTGCTGGATCCTTTCCTGTTGATGGTCAATCCTAAAAGGTAGACATTATCCATCACTACAATGTCTTCATTATCAATTCTAAGGCTGGTTGCTGTGCCTGTTGTCAGTTGTTTACAAGAATACTTCAAAAGCACCCCGAATGATGCTGGAGCAGCATACTCTAAAATCTTACTCAGTTACAATGAGCAGACATTTAGGGAAATGCAAAAAAAAAAAAAGCAAAATAAATTCCTGACGCACAGTCTGACTAATCAAATTGTTCCCCATGCTGGGTTACCAAAGCCAACAAAGTCGTGACTTCCTCTTTCCTTGACTCGCCAAACTCCTGATATGAATCAAGCCTCCTGAAGATCTCTCACCCTGAGAGATTATCCTGCAGCTCTGCCATGAGGCATCTGACCTCATGCTAGTCTGCTCTCTCTGACTTCCTCCTTCTTGTTCCCAGCAATTCCAGCAACAGCTCTCCTATCCCATCAGTCAACCTGGTTGACTGATTAGTTGAGTGCTGGAGGTCACCAGGCTGTCATTCAAGAAAGGGGTTCACTTCCTGTTAACTCTTTAGAGGGAGGGGAGAGTATTCAATACCGGGATCAATGACTTGCTGTGGCAGGACTTCCAAAGCACTCTGGGATGGTTGTATTTGTGTACAGTTTTTTAAGCATAATGTCTGTATTAGAATGATGTGTGGCTGCCACTTGGTTTCTTTCCAGACTGATGTTTTGGCAGTTGTAATTCAAAGAGATGTTCTGACAAATCTGCCTACTTTTAGAAAATCTGATTACACAGCTTAAAGGGGTCCCTTCACCCCCTCACGCTTAATTGAGTTTGGGTTATACTATCTCATTCATAACTAGAGAGGTGCTGACTGGGAAGGTGTGGGTTATATTAGCATACCCCAATAATTTTGGTATGCCTGTGTGTGTGTGTGTGTGTGTGTGTGTATGAAGTTTTAGACAAGAAGATCTGTATTTGCTGGATAAAAATTAAAGGCTAGATGCTAACTACTGACCACCAGGTGTCAGTATCAGCTTGCTCTTTTGAGGGATGGTGGCTCCCTCTGTCAGTCTTCTGGATAGCAGTCTGCTGATATTTCCTTACATGACTGCAGTACATTTACCCATGACAGTAAGTTGTCTAGTATTCTTGCTATTTTCCAACCACCTCTTTACTCATTTTCCAAAAGTGGCTTGCAACACAGACAAGACCGAAGAAGAAAGAGTTGCAGCCCACATATGGATTGATTGTGAAAGGTTAATTTTTAGAGCTCTGGTAGACATTGAAGTTGCTTGGCTGAAATCCATGAGCGCCTTGCTCATGATGTCAAGTTGTTATGTAACTCACACAAATGGTGATGCCAGGTGAACTCTGAGTGCAACAAGTGGCTCACAGTAATTTTATTAAGCACATTTTTATACTGCCCCATACAGAAGTCGCTGGGTGGTTCACAATGAAAAAAGAATTACATTATTTTAATTGTCTTAAGATGCAGAAAAACTCAAACTTAAAATTATAAACTAAAAGCCTGCCTAAACAGGTATGTTTTCAGGTCCTTCCTAAAAACATCCAGAGAAGGGGAAGCTCTGTAATAAAGATGACTGATTGAGGAGTCTCTAATTTCATTAGGAAGTGCGTCCCAAAGGCCTAGAGCAACCCTCGAAAAGGCCTGGGTTTGAGTTGCCTGGTGGCAACAGCAACCAGACTGCCCCCTATTAAGAATGTGATATTGATAGGTGACAGGGTTTATCAAGAAGAAGGTGTTCTCTTAAATACCTTGGACCCAAGCTGTTCACAGCTTTATAGGTAATAACCAGCACCTTGTATTTCACTAGGAAACATATTAGCAACCAGTGTAGTTCCTTTACAATTTATTTATTTTTCTGATTATATAATGCTTTTCATTAAAATAATCTCAGAGCGGTTGGGTGTAATATCTCTTTGGGCAACCCTGGCTGCTGCGATCTGTACCAGCTGCAGTGACTGGACGATGTACAAAGGCAGCCCAATGTAGAGCATATTGCAGTAGTCAAATCTGGACGTTATTGGCACATGCACCACTGTTTTAAGGTAGTTCATCTCCAGAAATGGACATAGCTGGCTTATCGGCTGAAGCTGATATAGAAAGCACTCCTAGCCAATCCCTCAACCTGAGAAACCAGGGAAATGTTTGGCTCCAGTTGGTCCAAGACTACGTACCTGTTTTTCCCCCAGGGGAGTGTAATGCTATCCAGAACAGGCAGATCTAAGCCACTTCCTAAGTTCCAACCTCCCTACAATGAGCACCTCCATCTTGCCTGGATTCAGCCTCAGTTTGTTCTCCCTCATCCAGCCTATTACAGCCTCCAGGCAGACGTTTAGCGAAATGATGAAATTAACATGGAGAAATAGATTTGGGTGTCATCCACGTATTGATAGCACTTTGCACCAACTCTCTCCCAGTGGTTTCATGTAGATTTTAGAAAGCATTGTAGATAGAATTGAGTGCTGTGGGACACTATACAATAACTTGTGTTTTGAAGAGCAACAATCTCCAAGTAATACCATCTGGAATCTACCTGAGAGGTAGGAACAGAACTACTGCAAAGCTGTACCTCCCACTCTCAACCTCTGTTGCCAGATTTGGCTTTTTAAAAGCCAAATTTTGGGTTATGGCCCATTTGACTCACAAGTATACCCCTGAGGTTCTGGCCACCCTGCTCTCAACCCCCTCAGGAACTCCATGAAAATACCATGGTATTGAAAGCCACTGAGAGGTCTAAAAGGACCAACAGAGTTCTAATTGGAGACCATCCAACAGGTCCACCAAAGCCATCTCAACCCCATAGCCTGCCCAAAAGCTGGTTTGAAATGGGTCCAGATAATCTGCTTTTTTCCAAGACTGCCTGGAGCTGAGATGTCGCCACCCTCTCAATCACCTTGCCCAATCATGAGAGGAACATAGGAAGCTGCCATACACAGAGTCAGACCATAGGTCCATCTAGCTCAGTATTGTCTCTACAGACTGGCAGTGGCCTTTTGAAAGAGGAATCTTTCAGCCCTATCTTGGAGATGCCAGGAAGGGATCTTGGAACCTTCTGCTCTTCTCAGAGCGGCTCCATTCCCTAAGGAGAATATCTTACAGTGCTCACACATCAATTCTCCCATTCATATGCCACCAGGGCAGACCCTGCTTAGCTAAGGGGACAAGTCATACTTGCTACCACAAGACCAGCTCGCCTTTCCATGGTTGGAGAAAGGCCAAATCCTTAGTTCGATGCAGGTTTCTGTATTGGTCTAATAATTGAGACAAGGAGGCATTCTGCCCTCCCTCACAGAGTCATTAATTACCTTAACAAGACCCTCTCTAATATCTCTCCTGTAGGGGCGCAACTAGCAGAGAGGGGGGCCTGTGTTCATCCCCCTCTCTGGCGGCCCCTCAGAGTGAGGCAGGTAATGAAGAAAATAGGGGTGGGTGAAGCTAGGCGGCCCTTAAGACCTGTGGGGCCCGGGTTCTTTGAACCCTTTTGTTCAATTATAGCTAAACCCCTGCTCCCCTGCTAGATTGTATAAGCCAAGTAGCTTGTCCACATCCTTGGGAGTCAAACTGAAATTGATCCAATTTAACCATACAAAGGGACCTGCTGGACACCTCCACAGTAGACTCTTAAGTAACTGTAAAATCCAGTTCAGCTCAAATACAAGAGATTTTATTTTTATTTGTTTATTTTTATTTTTAACACATTTATATATACTGCCCAAAACGCAGGTCTATGCTCATTTTACACCAAAACTTTTTTTAAAAACTCATTAAAGATGTCACAACACGTAATTGATGGATCCAAATTATCATTCAATGGAAGATGGGCATGAACTAGCTCTTTCACAACCCTAGTAAACTATGCTGGATGTGAGTTTGCAGAGGCAACGTGGGCAGAAAAGACCTGTTTCTGTGCTGCATGTATTGCCAGAGCACAGAACTTCAAATGCACTCTGTGCTGTAATCTGTCTGATTCAAGCAGTGTCTTTCTCCATTTGCCCTCTAGCCATCTACCTTCCTGTTTCAATCCCCATAGTTAACCATGGGGCTAATTTAGAAGTAGGTCAGAGAGAGTACTTAAGAGTAATAATGTCTATCTCCCTTTTGAGTTCACTATTCCAAGTTTGAACTAGGGCATCGACAGAAACACTGGCAGAACCTTCCTTAAAGCTTTCCTAGGCTTCTTGGACTCCTATTGGATCCAACAGCCTTTTTGGGTAGACCACCCTAATAGGTCTATTAATACCCTATCAATAGGAAAGGCGCAACCCTCAGAGAAGGGTTGTATTTGTGAGTCCAACCTTAACCAGATGGTTGTCCATTCATGACTCACAGGAGTCCCCACCCACGGAACATCATCCTGATCAGAGCCAAAAAAAAATCAAACATCAAATTGAGCATGTTATCAAGCAATATGCATTGTTTCTGAGACCATTTGGAATAGGCCCATAGTTGTCATGGCCACTACAAACGCTTGAGCTGATCCTGACAAATTGGTCCCAAAGTAAGCATTAAAGTTTCCCAGAACTATCAGTCTGGGAGACTCCAATGGCAGCTCAGCAACCAAGTCAGTCAGCTCAGTTAGGACTCTGTTGGGCAGTACACCCATGCTAACTGAGCAAAAAGACATCTTTAAAGATTGTGATTATCTTATATTTAGCAAGGGGAGATCAACTGGCCCTATCCAACACCAGTACAACATCCCTCCAGTGGCTGTTGCTGGTGTCTACCTTATGTTTCTTTTTAGATTGTAAGTCCTTTGTAAACCGCTTTGAGAATTTTGTTGAAGAGTGGTATATAAATATCCGTCATTGTCATAGTAGTAGTAGTCCCATTCTATCCTTGGACATAGGTAAACACACTCAGTACAGGCCAATTTACTGACAGGAACCCTGGTAAGGGATATATTATTCTTATAGGAGTGTGCACAGAATCGCGGAGCTGCAGTCCGGCACTGGGGTGGGGGGTTCCTTTAAGGTGCGGGATGGTTTATTTACCCCTCCCGCTGCTTCCCCCCCCCCGGGGCCTGTATTTCTTTGAATAATTTCACTTACTATCTCTTGGAGCGCCCCTTCTCCAGCGCTGTGCTGCAGAAGTTCTTTAAGTAATGGGGCGGCAGGATATCTCCCTGCCACCCCTTCCCCCGCTTGGCATGCAGTGCAAAAAGGCTTTAAGAAGCCTTTTTTGTGTGTGCGTGCGCGCACGTACTTTTTTGACTAAACGGAGCGGCAGGATATCTCCCTGCCGCCCCTTCTTCCGTTCTGAAAGTACGTGCGCGCACGCACACACACACAAAAAGGCTTCTTAAAGCTTCTTAAAGGCTTTAAATAACTATCTAATTGGAAAGAATAGAATGTGTGTCAGTGGGTGAAAGGTAAAGCCAGCAAGCTCAGAGAGAGACAGTTATTTAAAGACTTAGGAAATCCTAATAAAAAAACCTATCACTCCTATCTATCTGGGGATTGCCGGGAGGGACTGAGGACATTTTTCCCATGGCCCCAGACCCACTTTGGGGGTGATGCCACCCCATAGAGGTGGGTACGGGGCTGCCCAAAATCCCCATTCTAGCCAATGGGGTTTTTTTTTCTCTCTTCAAGAAATCCACCAACAATGCTAGGGGCACCCATCAATTGCCACCCCAGCTTTTTTGCCCCTCTCTCTGGGCGCCCTAACACGTAAGACCTTAATACCTACCTACCACCACCTACCCAAGCAACTAAGATGACACACAGAGAGACAACACCAACTCTCTGATCTAACAAAAAGGCCACACTGCTGCTGCTGCCTGCCAGCGGCAGCAGCAGCAGTGGAGCAGCACAGCACACACACAGGGAAGAAGCAGGAGGCAGAGCAGAGCAGCAGACCTGCTGCTCTGCATGATGGGTGATGTGATGCCCAAAGAAACCACCGCCTCACTCAGTGCCTGCCACTGAGGCCAGACAGACAGAAGCCAGCCAACCTGCTCTGCTCTGCTGCTCCTCCTCCCCATGGATGATGCACACACACCCTACATCTGCGTCCAGGCAGGCCAGGGGACCGATCCAAACCAGACCAAGTGCACAGAGTCAGCACAGGCCAGCAGCCAGCCCAGCAACAACAACTACTACTACTACTACCACCACCACAACCAGTGTTGCTACACCAAGATTGCCAGTCACACGCACCACAGCCTGAGCATAGCACACAGCCAACAGCTGCTGCCAGCCAGTGCCTAGCAAGCCAAGCCAACAAGAGGAGAGCTAAGTAGATGGCGCACGCACGCCAACCCGTGATGACGCAACTGCAAGGGGAGAGAGCACAATTACAGGCAGGAGGAGGCGAGGCAATCCTAGCACAGATTTGAAAGTTAAAATTCAGGACTTCTACCACCAGCTGTAGTGTCTAGTGAGTGCAGTGAGTGCAGCTGAGCTGAGCTGCGTGTGCAGATGATAGTTAGTTTAGTTAAAGCAGACTGAGCATTGAGCATGGGCAATGGCATTGGCAAGCAACACAACACAACACTCACCTGCTGCTGGTTCTGTACTACTAGTAGTCTTCTCTTGTCTTCATCTCTTCTTTGTGTGCACAGTGCGTGCATGCCTTTTGCCTTACTTGGGGAAAGAAATGGTTCTCTGGTTCACCAAATATTTGCTCAAGGACACAGAGAGGCCCAAGGCACGTGGTGGCACCAGTGTGAGTGCATGTGTGCTGGTGTTTGCCAGGTGTTGTATGTGTGTGTGTGTGTGCATGCTGCTAGCTAGGAGGGGGGAGGGAGGGAGGAAAGGGGGGAGGAAAGGGGAGGGGGAGGGGGAGAGGGATGTAGCAGAAGGGATTGAAGGGGGAGGAGGGTCCGGCTCAGAGTTTGTCAGCCACATATTATGCACACACGTGATCACGTGTGTGCTTCGGTGGGAGAGACCAAATTCTCATCATCTTGCCAGACTGGGGGGGGGAGGGGCAGGTGAGGTGGTGGGTGTGGGAGGATGGAGGGTGATGAAGAGGAAAGAGGGAGGATGAGTGGAGGGATGGAAGGAGGCATGGGGGGGAGGGAGGGTTGGAGGGGTGGAAGGAAAAAAACATGTAGACAGACACACACACAGAGCACAGAAAAGACAACACAAACTACACAGCAAGCATCCACACACAGAGACAGTGCTAGGCATCCCATTCACACAGACAGACAGACACATCAGAAAGAAACAGCCTGCAACACACACACACACAGACACACACAGACCCAATTCCCTCCTCTGCATAGTTATCAATCAATATGTTGTGTTGGCAGCCAGTTCATTGTTATTCTGATGATTTTCGGGTTTTTGCCATCAGCCAACATCAACAGTGACCACAATCAAGATGAACATAAAATGATTAATTCATTCGTATCATAAAAAAGATACTAAACTCTGTTTCCATGTAAACCAACCCCCCCACACATGATTTTTTGGTAACACTTTCCAGAAAATCAATTCATTCAGCAGTCATTTTTATTCCTTTGTTGCCAATTATTTTTTTTGCCAAATTCTGAGGGTTGATTATAACATGGGCTTTTAAAGAAAAAAATATTTACATGTTTATTTACATATTTATTTGCATATTTACACTGCAGAACGTATACCCGCTGCTGCCGCTGAAAGTCTAGTACTATTAGGGCTGTGCTACTTTGGAGGTGTGGACCGTGCCCACGCCAGGTCCCCAAATGCTGACAGGTGGAGAGATAAGGGCCTGTGCTGGTCAGCATTGGGTTTCTTTTTAGGTGGGCGTTGTAAACGTTTGGCCAGTTGCAGCACTACCACTACTACCACCACTGCATCTGTGTGGGCACTGCACGCTGCGACTGGCTGGCATGGCTCAGCATCCATCACATCAGCTCAGCTAGAGGTGGAAGGGGGGAGGGGAGGGATGAGCACAGAGGTTGAGCCAGGCAGGTGACCAACCATGGGGCGACCACGGTAATCACTCACCTGCCTCAAACTCCAGCTTGGGGTAGCCCACCAGGGGGAGGTTGATCTTGAGGAAGACCAACTGCTCCACCAGACCAGTGTCCAAGCGTGAGCGAGAGGGTGTCACCACGTCCAGAGCACGTGAAAACACCCGCTCGCTCTGGACACTGGTTGTGGGGCAGGAGAGGAGGTGCACAGCAACTACCGCCAGGTCCGGCCAGACTTGGCGGCAGGTCGCCCAGAACTGTGCGCAGTCCACGCCGTCTTCCTCCACAGGCTCCTCCAAGTACTGCGCAACGCATTGCTCAGCACTGGAGGGGGGCCTGGCAGGTCGAGCCTCCTGCACAGCAGGCAAGGTGCCAAAGCACACCCGCTGAAACCACTGGGCAGATTTCGCTGCGGGAGCAATTGGCTGCTGTGTTGGCGCTGCCTGGGATGCCACGCTGCTGGACTGGGAAGGGGTAGCTGATGCCAGCTGGCCGCCCAAGCTGCTGCTGGGTGCGGGTCGGGTGGCGGGTGCTGCCCCCGCACCACTACCAACCTCCTGGTCTCTGTGGGCCGCCTCCTGTGGGCCTCCTCCTCCCTCACCTTCTGTACCAGGAGGTCCCTCCACCCGAGCAAGTCGCCGGCACTAACAGCATTGCCCTTGATGGCTGGGTTGCAGAGACAAGCGAGGACATACTCCTCCCTGCCTCCCAGCTCACTAACCAGCCGCTTGGCCACCCCAGACTTCAGCCTCCCAGCCAGAGCACGACCCTCTGGCATGGTCAGAGAAATCTGGAGTTCGCCCATCAGCTTATCCAGACCCATAGCTGTGGGCAGCGCCTGGCTCAAGGGAGTGGTGTCGGCACACAAGCCCTTCATGGCAAACTGGAAGGGCTAGAGTGCCGACACCGCCTCGGACATCTGCTTCCACTCTGCGTTCGAGAGGTCGCAGACAGCCAAGGACTCGTCCCTCGCCAGGGCGACAAGGGCTCTCTCCTGCTCCAACAGGCGCTGGAACAGGAGGAAGGTGGAGTTCCACCGCGTCTCCACATCCGTTGGGATGAGGTGGCGAGGAAGCCCAAGGTCATCCTGCTTCTCACGAAACAGTTGCCTGGACTTCTCACTGTGGTGGAAGTGGGCAGCCAGCTTGCAAGCCTTCTCGACAAGCATGGCCATGGCAACAACAGCACCTGGGGTGGGGCGGCCCTTCTCCTGGAATGCCTTCAGCTCCTTAAGGCCAAGAGCGTCCCTGACGGTCAGATGGAGCATGTGTGCCATACACCGTATGTTCACACAGCCCATGACTGTCTTGACAGTGGTGGTAGCGTTGGATCCATTGTCTGTGACAATGAATCCCCTGTAGAGGTGTGGACACCCGCCAATCCACTCCTCTATCTGGCGGTCGAGTACGGCCACCACCTCCTCCCTGGTATGCCTCCTGTCCATCGTCTCCATGTGCAGAACAGCCCACCTGTGCCGTAGTGCAGCGGGAGCTGCGCCGGACCCGGAAGCATCGCCCAAAGAGGTCCCCTCACTCTCCCGTCCCCACTAGTGGGCAGTGAGGGCCAGGAAAGCAGCGTGCTGACACTGGTCCAGAGATCAGTCGTGAAATGCACACTGGTGCCCGCCGGAGCCGCACGCAGCCCGGCCGACACGAGCTCCCTGCACTGGCGGTACAGGGAGGGGACCACGTTCCAGCTGAACGTGGTCCTTGAGGGGATGATGTATTCGGGCACCAGGTACTGGATTATCCGGCGGAAGCCGGAGTTCTCGACCACCTGAAACGGCTTGTCATCGGTGGAAATCATCTCCCCTATGAGGCGGGTGAGGTGATGATGGTCCACACGAACAGTACGCTGGCTGCCTGACACCTGTGTCCACTGCTGGACTGGCAGTGTAGCCTGCCTTTTGGCTGGCGCAGGCACACTGCCCTTGTCCGCCCTAGTGGCAGATGCACAAGGCGCACTAGCGCAGCCAGCCTGTCCAAGGAGACCTGGGTGGTGACACTCCATGTGCCTCCACATGGGTGTCTTACCCTGGTGGCCCGGATCCTTGCCGCAGCTGACCTGCATCCTGCAGTGGACACAGCGGGCATGGAATGGGGCATTTTCTGGGACCTCAAAATGCACCCATACACCGCTGCCCTTGGCCTCCTGCGCCCTGGGCGCTGTCTTAGGCCGTTTCTTGCTGGGTGGCTGCAGTCCTAGGGGGCGCGGCTGCTGCTGCCTGCCCACTGCTGCCACCCAACCCACCCCTTCCACCCTCCACATGAGAGGAATGGCCCGGCTTCACTGGCAGAGGAGAGGCAGGCCTCTCCACCACCTCAGCAGACCATTCCTCAGAGCGGTGGGCTTCATGAGGGGGGGACCCACTGAGTGGCGAAAGGATAGGGGGAAGGGGCCCAAGAGGGAGGGAGAACCTGGCTGCATCGCTGCCAGCTGCACGATCCTCACCACCCTCTACCTGCTCTCCCACACCCACAGTCTCCTCCACCACCACCACTGGCGGTGCCCCAGCAGCACCTGGTGCCGCCGAGGAGGGACCCGCCACAGCCCTAACGCCTCTGCCTCTGCTGCGATTGCCGGCAGCAGGCTGGGGGAAATCAAGCCTGCGGACAAAATCCAGAGCTGGGGCAAAGATTTGTCCAATGGGGATGAGCGGGGTATCTTCAGGCTCCCCACATCCTCTCCCTCCTCTCCGTGCCACAGCTGCCGCAGGCACACCCCACACCTGGCCTCTCCCACCTCTGCCTGGCAACCTTCTGTGAGCCCTGCCCGCAACACGGCGCTCACCTTGCTCAGACATGTTTTTTAATCTAAAGGAGGGAGACTTTAAGAGGAAGGCCAGAAAGGGGCAAAAAAATAATTTGGAGGGGGTGGGAAGGGGCAAAAAAAGCCAATTGATTGTGAGGCGGTGGGAGGGAAATTTGATTGGAAAAATCCAATTGGGGGGAAGGGAAGAGTTTTTGATGTGGGGGGGAAGCCAGTTGAAGTGAGGGGGAGGGTAACCTTTTGAAATTGGTGTGGGTGAGGTATTAAGCCAATTGGGGATAGGGATGGGTGTGCTTTTTTAATTTGGGGAAAGGGTGGACCCCTGGGTGGGGGGTGGTTGGCACGGGCAGTTGGGTGGAGTAGTTGTGGGGTGGGGGGCAAGTCTTTCTATTATTATGGGGAGAATGGATGGGGGGAGGGCACAGCACCTACCGGGGGGGGAGGGACACAGTCAAAGCTTGGGAACCTGAAAATCAAAGGAAACCCTTCTTTAGTGAACTGAACACAGTGTGCATGTTGCTGGGGGGTGGTTTTCAGGTAATGCTGTGTGGGGTAAGCAAGCATCCACCTTGCAGCCTATTTAGGAACTTTCAATTTCACAAAACCCAGATTGCACTTTCAGAACCCAATTGCACTTTCACAGATCGAACCCACCCACTCTGCCCAAGGCAACCAAAGACACATGATATGGCACATCATCACATATCTTCAAAACATAACTAAAAGGACCCCAGGAAACCCTTCTTTGGTGAACTGAACACAGTGTGTGTGTTGCTGGGGGGTGGTTTTCAGGTAATGCTGTGTGGGGTAAGCAAGCATCCACCTTGCAGCCTATTTAGGAACTTTCAATTTCACAAAACCCAGATTGCACTTTCAGAACCCAATTGCACTTTCACAGATCGAACCCACCCACTCTGCCCAAGGCAAGCAAGCAGCAAACACTTGATGGCATGGAACATCATCATATATCTTCAAAACATAATGACCTGGGGTGGGGTGGGGTGGGGTGTTGGGGAACCTGTTAAAAAACAACCTGCAAGAGAAGCATGAAATGCAACACAGCAGCAATTTCTTCAGCAAGCAAGACACAAGTTACAACAGTACATCTCCAAGAGTCCCTCCCCACACCCAAATGCATTTCAAAATAGGGGTGTCCCTATTTAAAACTGCCAACGAGGGAGGGAAAGGGGGCAACAAAAGGTGCACACAATTGCGTGCACACACTAACCCCTCTTCTTCCGGTCCTTCTCCTGCCGCACACTGCTGGTCACAGATGCGCCAGCCAGCCACCCCTGGGTTGGGACACAGACAGGGCGGCCGCACGGGGCACAGGCAGCCAGGCTTGGTCAACGATGGAGGGGCAGAAATGAGGTCACAACACTATTTGTGTTGCTCAACTCACCCCCAAGCAGAGACAAATGAAATGAACAACAACTTTCAGAAAAGAAAAGAAAAACCGATGGCAGGGACCAGGTGAGGTCAGCGGTAGGCTACTGTGTGGCTGCAGCTATGGGAAGAAGGGAAGGGATGGAGGAGAGAGAGAGAGAGAGAAGAGAGAAGGAGCAGCACGGAGGGGGGGAGGTGTGATGTAGCAGCAGGGAGGGGGGATTCAGGTGGGGAGTGGACAGCAGCAGCAGCGGTCCCAAAAGGAGGGACCAGAGTGTGTGTTTGGGGGGGTTAAATGTGGCAGGGGGTGTGGGGTGTGTTAAAAGTCAGGGGGCAGCAAGAGGAGGGACCAGAGGCTGTGTTTGGGGGGTTCAATGTGGCAGGGGGGTGTTGGGAGGAAGGGGAGGGGGCATCAACAAACAGCAAACGAAAAGGCAGAACTCGGGCGGGCGGCAACATTGAGGATTGGGGAAGAAGCTGGATGGGAGGGGGGAGCAGCAGGAGTGGGGTGGGGTGGGTTTGGGGTTCTGGATGGGAGGGGGGAGGGCAGGAGCAGGGGCACAGAGGGGAGGGGAGCAATCAGATAATGCAATCAAAGAAAAGAAACCCAATTTGAATCAATCAGTGAGCAGCAGCAACAAAGGGCAGGAGATCTCGGGGGGGGGGGGCAACCAAAAAGGACCACTCTCAGAGAAGCAAAATAGACAATAAATCAATTGCAACAATAATATAAACTAAATCCTCAGTCTGAGCAAAAAAAGCAGAACTCAGGCGGGCAGCAACAACACAGGCAATGGCACAAATTAATTAACAATCAAACCAACCAAAGCAGCAAAGCAAATATATATATTAACACAGCAGAAGAAATAAATAATCAAATTGAATGAAAATCAAAGGTGGAACAAAAACAAGGCAAGGCACAAATAATAACAGCAATAAATGAAAGCAATGCAGATGGGTGGGGGTGGGGGAGGGGAAGCCAAATAATAAGGAGGAGGAAAGAGAGAAAAAGGGAGGGTAAGGAAAGGAAAGGAGGACAGACAACAGAAGAAAAACAACAGGAAAAGTTGGGAAAAGTTAAGAAAAAAGTAAAGTAAGTGAAGAGAAGAGACAGATAGACACAGGGCAGATGGACAAAAGAAAGAGCACAGCACAATGTGGTATACACACAGACAGACAGACACTAAGGACACACAGTCAAGGGATTCACACAGACACCAGCAGCAAAAGCAAGGGTCTCAGATGATGATCCCACAACTGCAGCCAAAGAGAATTTTCTAGGCAAGAGGCTTGGTTTATATAGGTTTGAAACTCCCTGCTTTGGGAGCCCCCACCTTTGCACTCCCCCCCCCGGCCAACAGGGTGCCAGCTCTCAACAGTGCAACAGCCAACAGCCTACCAGAGCACAAGACTCATTCTGGCCAATCAAAGGATCAATAGCGCAGCCAACGCAATGCCTGAAAAGTAGCCTCACAAAATGGATGCCAGGAGCAAAAGTTGCAGGAAGGAGTCACAAAATGGAGGACACAGTTATAGGAGCAAAACTGGAGCCAGCGTGGTGTAGTGGTATGAGTGCTGGACTAAGACCGGGGAGACCCGAGTTCAAATCCCCATTCAGCCATGATACTTGCTGGGTAACTCTGGGCCAGTCACTTCTCTCTCAGCCTAACCTACTTGACAGGGTTGTTCTGAGGAGAAACTTAAGTACACCTCTCTGGGCTCCTTGGAGGAAGAGCGGGATATAAAATGTAAAATAATAATAATAATAATAATTAATGAAAATCATGACCAACCAGGAAAATCATGACCATCAATCATGCTCTGCACCCCCGCAGTGATGTCGATAGGCTATACCTCCCTCACAGCTCAGGTGGAAGAGGAATGCTGCAAGTCCATCAAACAGTAGAGGAGGAGAAAAGAGGCCTTGAAGAATATAGCAATAGCACTTACATTTATATACTGCTCTATAGCCGAAGCTCTCTAAGCAGTTTACAATGATTTAGCATATTGCCCCCAACATTCTGGGTACTCATTTTACCAAACTCGGAAGGATGAAAGGCTGAGTCAACCTTGAGCCCCTGGTCAGGATCGAACTTCTAACCTTCTGGTTACAGGGCGGCAGTTTTACCACTGCGCCACCAGGGGCTCAATATATCAAGGACAGTGAAGAAGATGCACTTCAAATGGTCAATAATGAGAAACTATTCAACACCAGTGAAACAAAGCAGGCCTACAAGAAAGAACAAGTCAAAAACCGAGCAGAAAAATGGAAAAATAAGCCACTGCATGGTCAATATTTGCACAATATAAGTGGAAAATCAGACATCACCAAGACCTGGCAATGGCTTAAGAATGGCAACCTGAAGAAAGAAACAGAGGGTTTAATACTGGCTGCACAAGAACAGGCACTAAGAACAAATGCAATAAGAGCTAAAGTAGAAAAATCCACAACAAACAGCAAGTGCCGCCTTTGTAAAGAAGCAGATGAAACCGTGGACCACCTAATCAGCTGTTGTAAAAAGATCACACAGACTGACTACAAACAAAGGCATGACAAAGTAGCAGGGATGATACACTGGAACATCTGCAAAAAATACAAGCTACCTGTAGCCAAAGATTGGTGGGACCATAAAATTGAAAAAGCTGAAGAAAATGAAGATGTCGAAATATTATGGGACTTCCGACTACAAACAGACAAACATCTGCCACACAATACACCAGATATAACTGTAGTCGAGAAGAAAGAGAAACAAGTTAAAATAATCGACATAGCAATACCAGGGGATAGCAGAATAGAAGAAAAAGAAATAGAAAAAATCACCAAATACAAAGATCTACAAATTGAAATGGAAAGGCTGTGGCAGAAAAAGACCAAAATAATCCCAGTGGTAATTGGCGCCCTGGGTGCAGTTCCAAAAGACCTTGAAGAGCACCTCAACACCATAGGGGCCACAGAAATCACCATCAGCCAATTACAAAAAGCAGCTTTACTGGGAACAGCCTATATTCTGCGACGATATCTATAACAATTGACAATAAGATTCAGCCATCCCAGGTCCTTGGGGAGGACTCGATGTCTGGATAAAACAAACCAGTCAATAACACCTGTCTGACTGTGTAAATAAATAATAATAATTAATATGCAAGGCTCTATAGCCAAGTCTGAGCTGAAAGGGAATTTTGCTTTCTTAAAATAGTATTTCTGCTGCATGTACCAAAATATTTTCATAAATATATGCACATTTTTGTGGGTTCTGTTCCCTTTTGGGACAACAGGGAACATCAGTATGTCTGATCTTACTTTCCCTTGCCTTAGGAGCCACTTTTTAAATTCTTATTTCTCTCAGCTAGAAATGTTCCTGCTTAGCTGCAGGTTGCAGTATATCACATCATGTTAAAGTAAAGGTAAAGTGTGCCATCAAGTCGATTTTGACTCCTGGTGCCCACAGAGCCCTGTGTTTTTCTTTGGTAGAATATATGAGGGGTTGACCATTGCCTCCTCCCAATGCAGTATGAGATGATGCCTTTCAGCATCTTTCTATATCGTTGCTGCCTGACATAGTACCAGCGGGGATTCGAACGGGCAACCTTTTGCTTGTTAGTCATGCATTTCCCCACTGAGCCATTAGGTGTCCATAATTGCTTCCTAAAGCCTATGTATCAACTATAGTGATTAACACAAGTATCTTGTTGGTTGTTGGTTGCCAAAGAGACGTAAAAAACAAGGGTTGAGCTGCAAGCATGCATCATGAATTATCCACACAGCTACTAGGCTATGGATGATAAAATCCTGGTGTACAGCTACTTAATAATTAGGCTACGTTTTTATCCCCTTTAAATGGATTTGAAGTGCCTTATCAGAAGCTCTAAATGTAGAACGTTGCTTACTAGGTGATGTAACGAAGTCCCAGTTGGATTTAGGCTTATCAAGAAAAGACTGACCTTGGGTCAGAGTTTTCAGTTCTCAGAACTGTAATGAGATGATAGAAATTCCACCTCTTGGAGAAAGCATCCCAGAGCTCTGTCAGCTAGAGCTTTTGCTGCTCCAGATGTAGAAGATGATGCTAGAGGTCATAATAGTGGACAAGTTAATGAAACCACCCATGTTATAATAATACCCAGAATAACACCATTGAGTGTTTAAAGGGTATCATACACATGACAACTTTGTTGTTGGTAGGTCATTATTATTTTCTCCATATCACAGAGGATGTGCATGTGCTGAGGCTGTGAGGAGTGGTTTGCTTGCAACTACCTAGTAAGTTTATAAGAGAGGCAAGATTTAAACCAGGGCTGTCCTCATTCATAGCTCAGTCTCAACCACTCATCTGAACCAGCTTTCAGTGAAGCCTGAAGGCATTTGGATGAAAAAGCTGCAACATAAAAAGACATAATAGGTGACATAAGGTTTCACACTAAAACACAGTATGATGCGGCTGCTAAAAAAATGAATACACTCTTAAGCTGCATTAACACAGGCATTTACAAGTAAATGTTCCACTCTTATTCTATGTTGGTTGAATCTCACTTGGAATATTGTAAGCAGTAACTTTTTCTGAAGTTTGTGCGTCTTTAAGCTTTTCCCCATACGGGATAACGGGGAATCTCAGCAGCTCCATAACTCTGCTTGGGGGGCTCCAGGGTGGCCCAGAGCGGGTTATGATGTAGTTCACATAGGGTGTCAACCACCCCTAGAACAACAAGCCCATTGGGCACTGGGTTTGTTGTTTTCAATGTCTGAGGTGTTCTGAGAGTATATTCTCTGGTAGAAAATGAGAGTGGATTATGAGTGGAGAAAAACTTCGGGGGGGGGAATTAAAAACCACCCCTTTCACCAATTTCTTTGAAATCTGGGTAGTAGCAGGTACCCATCGGGGCACTGCCACCAAAACCCCTTTTCTGCCTTGAATCTGCCACAATGACATGCCAACTTCAAATTCTTTTTTAAAAATCCCTTTGCCCAATTTCTTTGAAATATGGGTGGTAACTTCCTTGCACCCATTGGGCACTGCCACCCACCACAACCCACTCTACGCCACCCTGGTGCCCACCTCCCCAGGGAGTTATAACTAAGGCTGATGAAATCCTCATTATTTCCTATGGGAAAAAGTTTAAAGATGCATGAACCTCAAAAATAATTTAAAAATCACCCCTTTGCTCAATTTCTTTGGAATTTGGGTGGTAGCTTCCACCCATTGGGCACTAGCACCCAATCCACTTTGGCCACAAAATGGCCAAATCTCAATCTCTGGATTTTTTTGGGTCAAAATCTAGGGTGATTTGTTTTGTACTCAAATCTGGGCAATTGAGCAGAGGGGTGATTTGTTTTGTCTCCTGAATCAGCCAGATTTGGGTACAAATCATTTTCTACCGGAATCATTTTGCACATCCGTATTTATATCTTTGATTTATAATAAGGATGTGTACAAATTGATTTTTTCAATTCAATTTGTATCCGCATCTAATCACCCTCTATTTGTTTTGAGTCTGAATCTGGCCAGCTATCACAGGGGTGGTTTGTTTTGTCAATTAATCTCTTGAAAGAGGTAGATTTGGGTACAAATCATTTTGTACCCAAATTGATTCAGAGAGACAGCAGGCTCAGGCAGTGATTCTTTCAGCAGCAGGAAGCAGGTGAAAAAAATTCTCTTCTCTGTTCCTCAATCAGGAAAGCAGGAACAAAAAACCAGAATCAATTCCAGGCTGCAGCAGGCAAGGCAGAGCAAAGCTCCTCTGGCTCTCTCTCTCTCTTCTCCCACAAGACAGAAAGGCAGAATGGTGGCTGGCTGCCTCCTTAAGTACATTTGAAAATCCGTCCTACAAACTCCCCCCACCCTTGTCTCTTCTTTGACTGTTCATCTAGCCAGTGCGGGTTCAGTCACACCTGGATAAAACACAGATAATTACATGGAATTTAGTGGAGAAGGAACAGCAATACTTGAAAGAAAGAAAAACAGGATTTCATATTAGTGTTAAACTGATCAAATAGTTGGGGATAAATTTAATGGCTGCTAATAAAGATTTGTTCAAAAATAATTATTTGTTGATGTGAAAGAATATATTGGCTGACTTACACAGGTGGAAAAAGTTAAATCTTTCCTGGTTGAGGAGAATATCAACAGTAAAATGGTTATTTTCCCAAGGATGAATTTTTTTATTTCAAATAATACCAATAAGAATTGAAGAAAAGACACTGAATGAGTGGCAAAGACATATAAATTATTTTATTTGGGCCTATAAAAGGCCTAGAATTAAATTTAAGATCATGCAAGATATAAAAGTACATGGAGGATTGGCTGTCCCAAATTTGAAGCTAGTTGTTTGACTTGGATTGTAGACTGGATCAAAGCACCATACAGATGGATCATGAATATGGAAGGGGCAGGACTTAGAGATGGATTACATAAATATAAAGTATAAGAAAACATTTTATTAGAAACAGTTTACTAAATGTTTTGGACAAGTATAAAAAAAGAATATGCCTGGCTTTATCGCCTTTAGCTTCAATATTAATTTTTTTTTTTTTTTTACGAAGAGGAATATTCTAGGGTTGTGCGTTTTGTTTTGTTTTCTTTTCTGTTTTGTTTTTTCCCCAAATCCGAAACACCCCCATTTTGTTCTTTGTTCAAAATTGCAAAATCCAAAATGTTTTAGATTTTAAAAAATGACCCCGGGGAAAAATAGTGGGTGGGGGTGGTAGTACCCGATGGGTGGAAACTACCACCCAAATTTCAGAGGAATTGGGCAAAGGTCTGATTTTTGGTGAATTTTTGAAGTATAGGATATTTCCCATGGGGAAGAATGGAGGTTTCAGCAAAAGTAAAGCTTCATGTTGGGGGGAAAGGGGTGGCCCCAAGCAGAGCAGGGTGGGTGGTAGTGCCCAGTGGGGACAAGGAAGCTGCCAGAATTATTTCAAAGGAATTGGGCAGAGGGCTGATTTTTAAAAATGTAATGGAGTTTGCATGTCTGTAAAGTTCTTCCCCATAGGGAATGATGGACCTCCATAATTCCTGCCCCATAACTGCACTTGGGGGGCACCAGGGTGGCCTGGAGCAAGTGGCCCAGAGCGAGTGGTGCTAACCCATGGGGACTGTTGTTTCTGAGATGTTTTGAGTGTAGATTCAGATTCTCTGGTAGCATATGAGAGTGGATTCATGGTTTGTCGTTGAAAATCTCATATGCTACCAGAGAATCTACACTCAGGCGGGATATAAATGTAATATTATTTCTTGTTTACACAGTCAGACAGGTGTTATTGACTGGTTTGTTTTATCCAGACATCGAGTCCTCCCCAAGGACCTGGGATGGCTGAATCTTATTGTCAATTGTTATAGATATCGTCGCAGAATATAGGCTGTTCCCAGTAAAGCTGCTTTTTGTAATTGGCTGATGGTGATTTCTGTGGCCCCTATGGTGTTGAGGTGCTCTTCAAGGTCTTTTGGAACTGCACCCAGGGCACCAATTACCACTGGGATTATTTTGGTCTTTTTCTGCCACAGCCTTTCCATTTCAATTTGTAGATCTTTGTATTTGGTGATTTTTTCTATTTCTTTTTCTTCTATTCTGCTATCCCCTGGTATTGCTATGTCGATTATTTTAACTTGTTTCTCTTTCTTCTCGACTACAGTTATATCTGGTGTATTGTGTGGCAGATGTTTGTCTGTTTGTAGTCGGAAGTCCCATAATATTTCGACATCTTCATTTTCTTCAGCTTTTTCAATTTTATGGTCCCACCAATCTTTGGCTACAGGTAGCTTGTATTTTTTGCAGATGTTCCAGTGTATCATCCCTGCTACTTTGTCATGCCTTTGTTTGTAGTCAGTCTGTGTGATCTTTTTACAACAGCTGATTAGGTGGTCCACGGTTTCATCTGCTTCTTTACAAAGGCGGCACTTGCTGTTTGTTGTGGATTTTTCTACTTTAGCTCTTATTGCATTTGTTCTTAGTGCCTGTTCTTGTGCAGCCAGTATTAAACCCTCTGTTTCTTTCTTCAGGTTGCCATTCTTAAGCCATTGCCAGGTCTTGGTGATGTCTGATTTTCCACTTATATTGTGCAAATATTGACCATGCAGTGGCTTATTTTTCCATTTTTCTGCTCGGTTTTTGACTTGTTCTTTCTTGTAGGCCTGCTTTGTTTCACTGGTGTTGAATAGTTTCTCATTATTGACCATTTGAAGTGCATCTTCTTCACTGTCCTTTATATATTCTTCAAGGCCTCTTTTCTCCTCCTCTACTGTTTGATGGACTTGCAGCATTCCTCTTCCACCTGAGCTGCGAGGGAGGTATAGCCTATCAACATCACTGCGAGGGTGCAGAGCATGATTGATGGTCATGATTTTCCTGGTCTTACGATCTAGCATCTCTAGCTCTGCCTGGGTCCAGTCTATTATTCCTGCCGTGTATCTGATAACAGGTATAGCCCAGGTGTTTATGGCTTGTATGGTGTTCCCGCCATTGAGTTTGGACTTGAGGATTTTTCTAACTCTCCTGATGTATTCACTTCCAATTTTTCTTTTAACTTCAGTGTGTGCGATGTTATCAGCCTGGAGAATGCCCAAGTATCTGTAATGTTCTTTCTCTTCCAGGTTCTTGATCTTGCTTCCATTGGGCAGTTCTATTCCTTCTGTTTTTCTTATTTTCCCTCTGTTCATGCAGCAAACTTGTCTAGTCCAAACTCCATTGCTATATCGCTACTGAATATACGGACAGTGTTTAGCAGTGATTTGATTTCTGACTAGGACTTTCCATACAACTTCAGATCGTCCATGTACAGCAGATGGTTGATTTTACTGGATGTTTTAGATGTTTGGTATCCGAGGCCTCTTTTGTTTAGTATTTGTGAAAGTGGGTCATGGCGATTACAAACAACAGAGGGGATAGTGTGTCCCCTTGGAAAATGCCTCTTCTAATGCTAACCTGTCCAAGTGTCTCGCCATTGATTGTTAACTGTGTACTCCACATGCTCATTGCTTTTTTAAAATAAATATCTGAATGTTTTTGCTGACACCAGTTGTTTCTAAACATTTTAGTATCCATGTGTGAGGCAATGCATCAAAGGCTTTCTTGTAGTCAATCCATGCAACACTTAGATTGGTTTTTCTTCTCTTGCAATTTTCTAAAATCATTTTGTCAATCAGCAGCTGGTCTTTTGTGCCTCTGGTGTTCGGGCAATTTCCTTTCTGTTCAACTGGAAGCTGTTTGTTAGTTAATAAGTGTTGCATCACTTCATCTGCTATTATTCCAGTTAATAATTTGAAAATGGTTGGCAGACAGGTTATCGGTCTATAATTACTTGGAACTGCACCTTTTGCTGGGTCTTTCATGATGAGATGAGTTTTCCCAGTTGTTAGCCATTGTTCAATATCACCTCCTTGCAAAATGTGATTGAACTGTTTTGATAGTTGTTTATGAAGGCTTGTTAGGTGTTTAAGCCAAAAGCCATGCAGTTCATCATCACCTGGAGCAGTCCAATTTTTAAATTTTCTTTGCTCTTTCACTTATTAATTCTGGTGTTATTATTAGATCTTGCATTTGTTGGTTACATTTTTTGACCTCTTTCATCTAGCCTGCTTTTTTATTATAATCTATTGGATTGTCCCATAATTTCCCCCAGAATTGCACTGTTTCTTCTTTATTTGGTGTTTCTAGGTTTCTTGCAGTTTCTCCTTCTATGCTTTGGTAGAAACGTCTCTGATTCGAATGGAATTGGAGATTCTGCCTGTGTTGTGTAATTCTGGCTTCGTATCTGCTAATCTTCTTTGACACTCCTGTTATTTGCTGCTTTATTATTTCTAGCACTTCTCTAATTTTCCTTGAATCTAGGTGGTATTTTTGGATCAGATACTGTTTGGTGTTTTCATTCTTCAGCTTCTTGTCTTTCATATCTTTCAATTTACTAGCATCTGATCTAAGCCTGGAGATTTTATTTTCTAATCTAATCTTCCATTTAGGTGATGTACTACTTTCTTTTTTGTCAGGTCCATTGATCTTATATCTGAGCTCTTGTGTTGTTATTGTTGCTGCACTGTACATTAGTTGGTTTGTTTCTTGCAAATTATTGGTTGTTATTTCTGCAAGTGCAGCATTTACATCTTTTAATACCTGAGCAAGTTGTCTTTTGGCAACTGTTTTTAGAGCTGGAAGTCGAACCCTGGTGGTTGTTTGGTTCATGTACTCAGTTATTTTTTGCTTTAGTTCTTGTTGCTTTTCTGTTAAACGGCATTTGGGTTTTTGAGGTGAAGGCAAAGGGGAGGTTGCCTGGTTTTGATTTTTAAACAGTTCAGCAACAGTGGTATCCTCTATTTCCAACACCTCCTCCACCTGCGCCTGAGCAGGATGCTTCAGTTGGTGGTAATTATTCTTCCATATCTTGAGCCTGTGTTGCTCTTTGCAGTTCTTCCAGCTCAACTCCTGTGAATACTTTATTTCTTATTATGAATCTTCTCTGGTCTGCTAGCTTTTGTTCTGTTATTTCTGTATCTGGATGCTTCTCTTTCCAAATTTGGTACATTCTTTTTAAATAACCTCTTCTAGTTGGACTAGACTTGTAATAGCAGATCATTATTTCCTTGTTGGCATTTTTTGTATTTTTTTTTCTTTTCGGTTAAGCGACGTTTCTTCCAGTAACTTTGTTGTCTTCAGCCCTGGTTGCTCAACTGAAGATCCTGAGTCGTGTTGCCCACTTTCCACCAGATGTCCAGGGACTATATGTCCAGGGACTATATGGCGCGGTTCTTGTTGACCCGGGCGACGACCGATCCGCTATAGATTTATTAAAGTTACGTCTCACCATATTGTTGATGGGAGAGGTATTATTATTATTATTATTATTATTATTATTATTATTATTATATTACTGTCTGCTAGACATGGGTGGACATCATCATCATCATCATCATCATTATACGTTATTAATCTAATAATTAAACAGAGGGACTGGCCCTCACCCTCGCTGTCCCCTGAAGTGGTTCCCCCAAAGGGGGGGACCCCTGATTCAGGACATGCACTGCCTCCCACCTTAGGATCAGATGACAAGGAAAGATAGAGCTGTAGTGACCAGTCTCCCCCACCCACTAAAGAGTTAACAGGAAGTGAACCCTTGTCTTGACTGACAGGCTGATTGGGCAACTGATTGGGCAACCAATCAGTAGGGATGTGCAAATTGATTTGGGTACAAATCGATTTGTACCCGAATCTAGCTTAATCTAGCTGATTCGGGTGATTTGGAGACAAAACGAATCACCACTGTGGTCCATTGGCTAGATTTGGTTCCAAATCGAATTGTGCCTTATTTGATTCAAATCGATTCAAGATTCAGATCCCTCCTATTAATTCCACCAGATTCCCAGCTTCTTCTTCTTCTTTTTTTTTTTAAGGTAAGCTCTAGCTCTTGTAGAAGTGGAGTTATGGAGCAAAATGTGTGGTCGCAAGTCTTTGGATTCTTGGGTGTATCATAACTTCCCTTCAATGAATCCCTATGAGGATTCATTACACACCTTTATTTCTTCTATTCATTTTGACTGTCTTTTTGACAGTGCCAACTGTCAGCTGCCATGTGCCAAATACAGCCCCCTCCCACCTGCAAGGTATTGGAGTACTACTCAGTTTATGTTCTAGGATTCCCCACCCCCACCCCCACCCCCCCAGTGTTTAGGCTCTTTGGTGTCTAATAATCTTTCCTCATAATGAATCCCTATGAGGATTCATTACAGAGTCTAAAGACCTCAAAAATTCCTAAAATAAAAACTGAGTACCCAGTGGCTTGTGGGTTGGGGGGTAGTTGGGACATGAGATGCCACTAATTCCCCACCCCCACCTGCAAAGCAGTGGGGTCAAAATGAACAGAAGAAATGTAAGTGTGTAATGAAGACACCAAATAATCTAAACATTGTTGGGAATTCTTTCTGGTAAGAGATACACTTCTATTATAGCAGAGTGCACAGTGGCAAAACATAGCAGAGTCTGTCCAGGCTTGTGTGTTTGCTTAGAGCAAAAGAAACTCAGTTCATAGTTTCAAATCAATATAAGGAGTCTTTATTGGAGGACTCCATTCTAGATAGGAAAGTGGAGAGATAGAATCTCTAATTTATCTAGCTATCTGGATGGATGCAGAGAGATGCTGCATGCATCTCTGCACACATAGTGCACAGAGAGAGGCGAGCATGTGTGATAGAGGGAAGAAAAGGAAGGAAGGAAGTTAGAGCGAGGCAGGCAGGCAGGAAGTCCCTTAGAGTATAAATCTACATATCAAAGGGGATAGTGTCAGAGCAGTAGAGAGAAGGGATGGCCAATGTCTCGGCCCCTCTAGCCCTCTGACTTACTAATCAGTCCCCTTCTGTCATTGAGGCATGAGGCAGTGCAGAGTCCTTCACTTCCAACAAACACTTCAAAAATACCTAAAAATTAAACTGAGTATCCCAGCGTGGTGGTGTAGCTGATACATGGCAGTTGACTGTTGTCACTGTCAAAATGAGCAGAAGAAACGAAGGCATATAATCCTCATAGAGATTCATTAGGAGGAAAAGTTATTAGCCACCAAAGAATCTAAACATCTCAATATTCCTAAAAATTAAAATGACTACCGCACTGTCTTGCAGGTGGGGGGATGGGATGTAGTTGGCACATAGCAGTTGACAGGTGGGGGGATGGGATGTAGTTGGCACATAGCAGTTGACTGTCCAGTGACAGTCAAAATGAACAGAAGAACTGAAAGTGTGCAATGAATCCTCATAGGGATTCATTATGAGGAAAAATTATTATACACCAAAGAATCCAAACACTAGGAAAAATATGACTGCATATTTTGCTCCATAACTCCACTTCTACAAGGGCTAGAACTTAGCTTTTTTGAAAAAATGAAAGCTGGGGATCCATGTTAGGGTTATGATATGGTAATTTCGAATCCCCATTGTTTCCTATGTCAGAAATGTTTGAAATCTGTAAAAAATAAAAATAAATCATTAAAAACCAACCATTAATCATTAAAAATGTTCCCCTGCTAACTGGGCAAAGAGGCACCTTTTACCGTGGTGATTCTCTTTATTTAGCAGGGGGAGAGTAACTGGCCCTATCCACCCCCAGCACAGTACTTCCAGTGACTGTTGCTGGTGTGTGTCTTAAGTTTCTTTTTAGAATGTGAGCCCTTTGGGGACAGGGAGCCATCTTATTTGTTTGTTATTTCTTTTTGTAAACCACCCTGAGCCATTTTTGGAAGGGAAATTGAATTATTATTATTATTATTATTATTATTATTATTATTAGTCCCACTGCCTTGAAATTTGGTTGGTAGGCGGCACTCATGGGGACCTACCCACCACCCAGAATTGGTCCCCATAGTACCTTGTTAAGTGGTCCAAAGCAGTCCAAATTGAATTGAAGCAAATACAAATTGAATCTGGGGCGACTGGGTGGGGTAGATTTGGACACAAAACAAATCAGGGGTGATTTGCTTTGGGCATATATTGAATTTTTAAAAATCAATTTGTGTACATCCCTAACAATTACTACACCAGGAGGGTCGGACCTAAAGAGCTGTTGCTGGGAATTCTGGGACCAAGAGAGTGCAGACTAGCTTAAAGTATGGGCTGGAGGAGTGAGGAGGACATGAGGCAATGGAGTTTTGCTGCATCAGGGTGGTTGTAGATCCTTGTGAGACAAGATTGCAGGAGGCTTGATTCTCATCAGGACCTTGTTGAGTTCAAGGGAACAGGGAATTCATTATGACTCTTCCTCCAGCATTGTTCCAGCTGTTGCCCAAGTTGTTCCATTGCCCTAAGCTCTGAGGAAAACCAAGGAGCAGAATTGGCTCCACCAAGCTGATGACGGCATTTGGGAGCTGTCGCCCAAGTTGTTTCATCGCCCTAAGCTCTGAGGAACACCAAGGAGCAGAATAGGCTCCACCAAGCCAGAGAGGGCATTTGGGAGCAACCGTGTCAACAGCCCGGGCTGTCTGCCCATTCCAGCGATGTCAATGTCAATCCAGCGATTCACCAGGGCCTCGACAGTTGCCACATTTGGACACTGAAAACTCCCCGAGGGCTGTCTGGAAACTCAGCAGATCTATGAGCCTCTGGGGGCAGAACATGTAGAGGGCAGACGGAGCAGTCAAACTAAATACAAGTTTTACATAAGTTTTGAGATGTAAAGTTTTGGGCAGTATAAAAATATGTTAAATAAATAAAATATAAAATAAAAATAAACCCCACCAGATGGTGATCTGTCCACAACAAGGGAGTTATTGTGAATTCCCCCACCTCCAGATCATTAATTCCCTGGTGGGCAAAAACCAGAGCCAGAGTATGTCCTGCCATGTGGGTAGGGCCAGATACTGAAATAGGCCCATGATTGCCATGGAGGCCATGAAATCCTGAGCTGCTCCTACTAATGGGGCCTCAGCATGGACATTGAAATCCCCCAAGACAATAAGCTTGGAGGAACCCAAAGCCACCTCTGAGACTACCCCCAGCAGCTCAGGTAGGGAGATTGAACTACAGCAAGGTGGTTGGTACACCAGCAAAATCCCCAGCCTATCTCAGAGGCCCATCCTCAAGAACAAAAACTCAAAATTCTGAGATTGCCTAACCGGGCACCTGGAAATGGGAAAGATCTCATGAGAGATTACTGCAATGCTCCCTCCCTGACCCTCCAGGGTCCATTTTGCTAATTCCAAAATTCTGAGTATTTAAGTAGATATTTAAACACAAAAGATGTGTGTGAGGACAGGTCAAAGTTAATAAGTTTGTTTTATTCACAGCGTGGGGGTCCTTCTGGATCCAATGCTGTTCTTAAGAGAATCAGGCAGCAGCAATGGCCAGGAGTGCCTTCGCACAGCTGTGGCTGGTGTTTCAGCTGCATCCCTTCCTCAAGAAGGCAGATCTGGCCACCATCACCCATACCTTAGTCACATCGTGTTTGGATCATTGCAGTGAGTTCTACATAAGGTTGCCCTTGAAAAGTATTCAGAAACTGGATGTGTTAAAATGTGGCAGCCAAACTGGACCTGGAGTGGAGATTACACCAATCTGTTTCCAGTGCTGGTTATTATTTTTAAAAGTTTTTAATTTGGGCCCCACATACCTTAAAGATCACCTGTTCTAAGGTGAAATTATCCACCTGACTAGGTCAACTAGGAGAGCTTTGCTCTACATGGCAACACCTGCTGAAGCTAGGTTGTCAAGCAAATGGGACAGGGTCTTCTTGGTGTGCAAGCTGTAGAATTCCCTCTCGAATGAGATCTGCAGTCTTTTGGAGGGCACTGAAGACTGCCTTTGGCCAATGAGTAATTGTTCTCTGATTTCTTTTGGTTGTTGTGTGTTTTAAATTTTTTAGTGTATTTTAAATGAAAATTTCTGGTTATCTTAGTTTTTTGTTTTCAATTTGTTGTTTGTCCCCTTGGCGGGACAACAGATGGTGTATAAATGTAAATGATAAATAAATTTAGAGATGGCCAGCAAATATTCAGTATCAAAAGGTGGTGGCTGTTACTAAATTTGATGCTGCTAGTCCCATTCATACAGATTGACTAATCTCCTAACCTTTCAGAAAATAATAATTCTATCCACTCTCCATCCTCATCCCAGCTCTCCAGCACAACTGACAGCACAATTGTCAAGACCTAATTCCTTCCCTCTAATATTCCTCCCTCCAAACATCCTCCCCTGTTACCTCAATGTTCCATGCTTTGTGTGATCGCCTCCCCCGCATCCAGACACACCTCAGACCACAGTTCATTACACATGTTTTAATGCAGATGTCTGTTTTAATTTAAAAACACACACACACACACACAACACCTAATTTTTTACTGCTGTTTTTAACAGTTTGTTTTAATTTGTTTTTCTTGTGTTGTTTTTGTGAACCACCTAGAGCCTTTGGAGTCAGGTGGTATATGCATTAATAATTAATCATTAATAATTATTAGTCATTAGTCATTAGTTATTAGAAGCCTGCCGGTGGAGGAAGAGGAAAGACATCACCTGGCCTTGGCAGACTCCAGAGTGAGAAGCTGGGGTCCCTGCCTGGCTGCCTCCTCTTCTGCTCCCTGCCTTTGTTATAAGGGCGGCACGAATGTCTCTGTAGAACAGGCAGTATTAAAGGACATGCTCAGTGGTTTCAATTTGCTCTGAGCTGCAGGGGCATAATCGCTCTGCGTACAGGATCTTTCTGTATCAACCCTCTATTACTGCTGAGGGGAGACCATGGCAGCAGGCCAGAGTGAACGCACTTCTGTGGTTTGGGGCCTCCAGTTGGGAAAGGTATGCTGCCAGAGAGGCTATATATCTAAGCTCCTCACTTATACAAAACTTTGGGACACTGCTGAGATCTGCTTGACGTCCAGTGTCTGTGATGCACTGTTTGATGATAGCTTTTGCCTGATTGTATCCCATGTTGATCAGGGATAGAGGGGCAAGGCCCAGTGTAGCTAATTTCATCTCAATTGCCTGAGCCCATATAGAATGGTAATCGTCATGAAGGGTTAGAGGGGCAAGACCAATTGGACTGAGGGATAGTTTAAGCCAATAGGAGAGAGAGTGGCCACCCATACCCTAGCCTCAATCTTGATCAGGCCTGTCTCCAGGCACTATGTAGCATTGGAAACACATCTTGGTACATGCAGCGCTGCCCTGAGGAACTTGGATTGTACCCCATAGGCGTAACGATAGGGGGGGCAGGGGGGCACGTGCCCCAGGCGCCACTTCGGTAGGGGGCGCCAAAAATGCCCCCACCAAATCGCCGATCCCCTGCCTTTCACGATTTTTTAATTTTATTTTATTAATTTTTTTTGGACCGCTCCCTACAGTCCGCGGGTGGTGGCGCCCCCTGGCAGTCCCATCCCAGTCCCGGTGCTGCCCCCCCCCATTGCTTGGCTCCGGTGCACGGGCGCCTAACAGTGCCTGCCTCTGCTTGCTGCGCTGCTTAGTTTGGCGTCAGGACAGCATACTCCGCTCACTTCCCGCCCTGCCACTAGTCGCGCATGCGTGGTGGTGTATCCTCCCAGCTCGCCGCCTGCAGCACGTGTACTTTGCGTGCGTGTATCAGCGACAAGGCAGGGAGTCGGTCTCGGAGGAGCATTTCTGTTGCTGGCTGCTGCGCTGCCTGAGGCCGCTGAGCACAAGGAGGAGGACAAGGAGCGGAGGAAGCAGGAAGGGGTCAGGGGACGCAAATTAATATAAGCAACAAGTGGACAAGGAGGAGGACTACTGGACAAGGTGTGTGAGATCTGAGATGTGAACTTGGTCGGGCGGGCTTGGCATTGCGCTTGGCTTGTCCGGCGCCGGCCAACAGCAGGCAGGCTTCTTCACCCCCCACACCCCTAAACCGAGGGTAGCTGCTTGGAGCAGTAAGTAAGGACAGCCTGGCCCCGGCCCCTCCCCCCCAGGAGAGATGCTTTGCAAAATCCCTCTGCTTTGCAAGCGGTGGCCGCCGGGTCGTCTCTCGCCTGCAAGCATGCACGGCCTGAATATCCGCCGCCTCGCCAGTGTTGGGACTCCGAGGAGTCTGCTTTTAACCAATCCCCTCCTGCCCCGCCAGAACAGAACAGTCAGGAGGTCAGCTGAGTTTCACGTGGAGGTTTCGCGGGGTTGTTGTGTTTCCCTCTCCCGCAGAGCGCGCTCCCGCAAGTAACTGGCGGAGGCTTCCGAGGAGCCTTCGCTTCGGCTTCAGAAAATGCTGCTAAGGACTGAGACGCCTGGGGCGGGGGCGGGGGGCGGTGTGGAAACGTAATACCTTTGCAATAGTTTATCTTGCAAATCAGATGGAACAGATTGGGTTGGGGGGGGCAAAATGTGGAAGAAATCAGTCCCTCAACCTGGGTGGGCACATTTGGAAAATTTATTGCGATAGGTTTAGTCTTGCAGTGGTTTCCTTTATTGTTTTCATTAGGGGATCTGAAGCACAGCAGAATTAATCTAACTATCGACCTTCCCAATGGTGGGAAAGGTGTTGTGGTGGAGTAGGAATATTATTTGCCTCGGATTTTATTGAGGATTTAATGCTGCCTGGGATTGGGAAGGCGCCGTGGCGGGCGCGCTTTCCCCCAGGGTGGAGGAGCCTGCCTCGCCTTTTCCCTGGTTTGCTTTTCGTGTTCTCTGGCTTAGGGAGCGGGCGCGCGCACACACACACACCCCTTCGCTCAAACGGAAGCTGAAGTTGGGAGGGGTTTCTTCTCTTCCACCACGCTCCCCGCCAGCAAGCAAGCCTTCCCTGCCTTCTTGGGTGTGTTTTGGTGTTGGTGATCCTTTTTAGTGGCCACCTTTGACTTCCAGTCTCTGGGATTTGGCATGTTTGGACCTCTTCTTCTTCCTCTGCTGTGAGTTTTACAGTTATTTCAAACAGATGAAATGCATTCCACTTACTGACCATTCTTCTGCAAATCAGTTTCTTTCCACTGAAAGATTAGCTAGAAAACCAGCTAGAATTTCAAATGGGATTGTTTATGCACTGAAGAATAAGTATTAATAGCAAAAATGTATTCACAGTATGATTGTTTTCCGCTGATGAAAATGAATTGCTACTTTAAAAATAAGAAAGAAAGCAGCCTATTCATTATAGAATATTTGTTCTGATACTCTGCAATCACACTCCCAATTTATAAATAGGTCATTAGGGAGTCTAGAGCAGTAAGCCCCAGTTATCCAACTTCTTGCAAAACAGTATGGCTTTCAATCAGTTAAAGTTATTGATTATTGTTCCACTTCCAACTTTTTTGCTTTTTCAAAGAGAACTTTGGTTAGGGGTGGAAATAAAGAGAGAATGTTTTCATTCTTATTCACATTCAAACATAATCAACAAATGGAATTAATTGCCAGAAGATGTAAGCCCCTTTCAGAGTAGCACCATAGGCATCAGATGTTTGGAGGGGGGGGTGCAATTTCAGTGCTTGCCCTAAGCGCTATTTTCCCTAGATACGCCTCTGGCTGTTGCCTCAGAGTTTGGGTAAGTTGTGGCGTTTGGCTAAGGAACAGGGAATTGGATTCAGACCTTGGGTTGGTGAGGCAAGCTGCATTGTCATTAAAGAACAGGTTCTTTTGCTATCTTGAGTTACTTCCCTGCTGTGCCATTAGGTGTGGCTTGTATTCCTTGTATATCTAGGAGTAGGCAGTTGTGGTGTGTGTGTGTGTGTGTGTGTAGGATCTTGATTATGGAAGTTGGCTGAGTGTCAGGATGGGACAGGTGTCTTGTGTGTGTGCTGCAGTAGTATTTAGGAACATAGGAAGCTGCCATATACTGAGTCAGACCATTGGTCTATCTAGCTCAGTATTGTCTACCCAGACTGGCAGCGGCTTCTCCAAGGTTGCAGGCAGGAGTCTCTCTCAGCCCTATCTTGGAGATACTGCCAGGGAGGAAACTTGGAACCTAGATGCTCTTCCCAGAGTGGCTCCATCTCCTGAGGGGAATATCTTCCAGTGCTCACGCTTCTAGTCTCCCATTCAAATGCAAACCAGGGTGGACCCTGCTTAGCTAAGGGGGCGGCCGGGGGGGGGGGGCGCGCAATTTCAGTGCTTGCCCCGGGCGCCGTTTTCCCTAGTTACGCCTCTGTTGTACCCGTTCCAAAGTCACGATATTGGGGAAAGGACCAATTGAGCGCCATAGAGTAGTTGGGCTAGTGACTTGGCTTGTAACAGTTCAAGAGCAGCAGGGACATAGTGGCTTCCTCTTGTGCACATAAAATGAAGAATAGCGGAGGGGCTTCTCTGAGCATTTAAGGCCATATGATCTCTGTGGGCTTTTCGGGAGCCACTTGAATGAAAGACTATGCCCAGGTATTTAAAATGAGTCACTTGTTCAATTTTAGGTCCCTCGATCCTCCAGGAATGGATCTTGGGCCTCCTAGCAAAGGCCATTATTTTAGTTTTGTTGTAATTGATTTCCAGACTGTCTTCCTTGCAGTGCAGTGTCAGAGCCCTCAACACTCTTCTAAGTCTTGAGAGGATGACCACGTCATCTGCGTATAATAGGGTGGCTAGGTGTCTCCCAGCGAGCTTAGGAGAATGGAAGTCAATGATGCTGAGCTGGTCTACCATTGAGTTGATGTAAAAGTTAAATAGGAGTGGGGCCGGACTGCAACCTTGCTTGACGCCCTTCTGCGTTAGGACAGCATTCGTAAGATGACCTTGTGGGCTACACCTCACCTTGAGTGAGGTGTTAAGATGCAGGGTTCGAATAAGATGCAGCAGGCACCGATCAATAGTGGAGGCCTCCAGCTTCTCCCATAGTTTTACACTTGAGATGGAGTCAAAAGCTGCCTTAAGGTCAATGAAGGGAGCATAAATGGAGGTTGTCCTACAGGAGGAATATTTTCCAATGAGGTTCTGTAGGACTATACATTGATCAATAGTGGAGTGCCCCTCTCTGAATCCTGCTTGTTCCTCAGCAAGAAGCTTTTTCTTCTCCAGCCAGTCCCTGAGTTTCCCATGTAGGTGTCTTGCATAAAGTTTACTGATGGTATTAAGTAGACTGATAGGTCTGTAGTTGGCCGGGTCATCCTTCTTCCCCTTTTTAAAGATGGGGCAATAATTGCTACCCCCCAGTCCTTGGGGATTTGGCCACTCACGTCGATGAAGGTAAAGACTGATGCCAAGATTGGGGCCCACCAATCCAGATTGATTTTGATAGCATCTGGGGGAATAAGGTCCTCACCTGGAGCCTTTCTTGGTTTCGGTTGGGCAACAAGGCTGTGGATCTCGGAGCCCATGCCAGAGTGTCCTCTATGGCACTAGGAGGGTCTCTGCCAACAGCGGTGGGATCTTTATATAGATCATAAAAGTGTTTCTCCCAGGTTCCTGGATAAATGTGGCAGTCCAGGCGGCTTGGACCATAGCTGGGAGAGGATTTTGTGAGACACCAAAACATGGCCGAGTCCTTGGATCTAGCGGCCTGGATAAGTCTCGTCCAGGCCTCTTTCATGGCCTTTTTTTTCTTGAGGACCAGCAGGAGTTTATATTGCTTTTTCTGCTGAAGTAGATCCTGAGCTGCCCTCAAACCTGAGGTATATTTGTAGACTTGATAGGTGTTGGCGAGAGCTTTTTTGGCATTAACGCAATCCTTGTCAAACCACTGCTTGGAGGGCAGTTGGTGCAGAGCACGTGGAGCACGGGTCCTACGGGAGAGAAGCTGCTGTAGTTCCCGAGCAAGTGCTTTTTATGATTCCAAAGGCATAGAGGTAGGATCATCATAAATAATGATTTAGCAGTGATGAGTGGATTGACTGCAAATGATCAGAGGCAAGTAGCTCATGCAGCTCTTGATCTAGCTGTGGTGACCAATTGGCGCGGCAATCTACTCCCTCTGCTGCAGATATAGTGGGTCCGTAGTGGTTCTCAATGTAAGACTGATGGATAAATTGTTTTAGGAGTAGCATGATAGGGTCACTATCAAATTTAGGAATAACCTCGAATCCCTCCACTAGTGGTAGCAGGCTCCCTGATGTAATGAAGTAGTCAATCAGACTCATTCTGGTGCCAGCGAGAAAGGTGAATTCAGCTGGGTGGTCACTTTCAAACGAGCCATTCAAGATGGAAAGGTTGAGTCTCGTGGACAGTTGGCTCAAGTGGAGACCCGCGTAGTTTGACTTTTGATCCTTAGAGAGGCAGCTAAGAGGGAGTCCATCAGCCCTGGGGCTGGGTGGATAGGCCCTTTGTTGGGAGTATAAGGTGGAGTCATCCGGACCCATCCTAGCATTGAAGTCACCACCCAGCACCACACAGGCGTTGGGGTTGGAGTGGATGAGATCTGCTACATAGTTTCCTAGCTCAGCCCACAATGTTCTGACCTATATTTTTCTGCATTGGGGTGGGAGATAGTTGTTAATTATCAGCAATTCACATCGAGTGAATTGGACTAGGATGGCCATTGCGTATTGTTTGATTGGTGGGAGCAGTCTGGAGGTTGTGTGTAATAGGGCAATAGCAATGAATACAACCAGACCTCCTTTGCATCTGCCACGACCTGCCCCAGGTAAAGCTCCAACGGTATGTGAGTGGAAGCCATTGAGCAATAGCTCCCCAGTAGTGCAAGTATCAGTATGATATCGTGGGAGGCTAAATAGTCAGTGGTCTGAAAAGGATGTGTGCCAGCCATTTACATTCCATGTTAGGATCACAATTTTATGCTGGTCTGCTGAATATCATTGGGCATTTGGTGTTGGACTATCAGCAACTTGGGCGCCCGGTATCTCTTGCAGCCTATCGGCCAGGTGATCTGGATCCAGCCCAGGCAGACTGGAGCGAGAAGCCACCTTGTTCCCCACCTCTGATGGGTTGGCATGATTGTCCTGCTCACCATTGTCTGGGGTGGTACCAGGCCTTTCATCCAATGTGGTGATGTCTTCTGCAGCATCTGGGATGGACTGGGTGCCTGGGTCTTGAGAGGCATCTGTAGTGATTTCCACATTGTCTGGTTGAGCCTCAGTGGCCGGGGGTAAGTCAGTTCCCTGTAGCAGTTCTGTGGGAGGCGCTTCTCCTATGAAGGGTTGTTGTGTTGTCTCTGGATATTGGGTTACCGCTGGGGGGGCGGGAATCCCCTTTAGGGATATGCGAACCGGTTCAAATTCCAACCGGTTCGAATTCCAACCGGCCTGGTTCGATGGTTCGAATTCGAACCAGACCGGGCTCTTTTTAAGCCATCCTGGTCCAAATTCGAACCGAATCTGGACCGGTTCAATCCAAACCGGTTTGAACCGTTTTGAACCGGTTCGGATGTGCATAGGGCTCTATAGGGTCTCTGTTCATTGTATTGTCTGTCCTTCATTTTGTGGCTCATTTTTTTGAACTTTTGCTCCTGTCCTGGTCTCCATTTTGTGAGGCTATTTTTCAGACATTGCATTGGCTGGGCTATTGATCTTTTGATTGGCCAGAATGAGTCTTGCACTCTGGTAGGCTGTTAGCTGTGCCACTGTTTGAGAGCTGGCACCCTGTTGGCCAGAGGGGTGTGTGTGTGCAAAGGTGGGGGCTCCCAAAGGAGGGAGTTTCAAACCTATTTAAGCCAAGCCTCTTGCCTGGAAAATTCTCTTTAGCAGCAGTTGTGGGATCATCATCTCTGGACATTGCTGTGCACTGGTGTCTGTCTGTGAGTCCCTTGACTTGACTGTGTCTGTCCTCCTGCTCTTTCTTTTGTCCATTCTCTCTTTCCTATGTCTGTCTCTGTGTTACTTACTTTACTGCTTCTTTCCCCATATTATTGTTGTTCTGTTGTCCTCCTCATCTATTTATTCTTTCATTTCTTTATTCATTCATTCCCCACCCCATCCAGCTGCATTGGTTTCATTTCTCTGTGCTGATTTATTTGTGCTTTGTATTTGTTCTTTGTTAAGCTTTTAAAAAGATTATTGTGGTTCTTGACTCTCTCCCTGCTGCCATCCCATCTCCTTGATCCATCCCATCCCTCCCAGGCCAGGCCAGTCCCTAGGGCCCTGCAGCCCGGCCTGGTCTCCTCCCTGCCCTGACCTCTTCCTCCTGTGCCACACATCTGCCCCTCTGCAACCCCCTCCCTCTCTGTTTTTCTTCTGCTGCCTGGGTTTTATTTCATTGATTATATATTGTTTTGATTGATTCCTGATTATATTGCTTCTTGTTGCTGCTGCTGCTGTTATATATTTATTGCTGTGATTTAATTATTGATTTGTGTGTCCCTTCTGGACTGGGCCTGCTCCTGCTGCCCCTTTGCTCCTGCCCTCTCCCCTCTCATCCAGATTCCCCACCCCCACTCACTCACTCACCCACCCACCCTCTGCTGCTGCTGCCTGCCCGAGCTTAGTTTTCTTAAAAAAATTTGGTTGCTGTTAAAATATTTATTATTTTTGTGTGTTTTTGATTCATTCCTAAGATTATCGAAAGGTTTTACTTGGTTCATTCTGTTGTTGTGGTCCTCCTCCATTGATTTTTGCACCTTGCTTTCTTTTGCTGCTCATTAATTTTCCTGGGTTTCTGTGTTGTTGTTGCTTGCTTGTGCCCCTTGGGGCCTGAGCCCTTCCACACCACTCCTGCTGCCCCCTTGCTCCCAACACCCCCCTGCCCTCTTGGGCCTGCTGTCCCCTTCCTCACACACCCCTCCCTGCTACAGTAATACCCCCACTCCCCCCCTCTCTCTGCCCTCTTGGGCCTGCTGACCCCTTCCTCCCACCCCCACTACAGTAATACCCTCACTTCCCCCTCTCTGCCCTCTTGGGCCTGATGCCCCCTGCCTCCAAACACCCCACCCCCTTGTTACATTAATATCCCCAACACCCCCCTCTCTGCTCTCTTGCACCTGCTGCCCCCTGCTCCCTGCCTCTAAACACTGCACCTCCTCCCTACTTTAATACCCCCAACACCCCCCTCTCTGCCCTCTTCGGCCTGATGCTGCTGTCCCCCTGAATCCCCCCTCCCTGCTACATCACACCTCCACCCCCCCTTCGTGCTGCTCCCTCCCCCCCCTCTCTCTCTCTCTTTCTCTCTCTCTGTCTCTGTGCTCTCGTCTGAGTCTCCGCTTCTTCATTCTCTCTGACTTTGCTCTCTCTCTCTTTGTGCTCTGCTGCACTCTCTCTCTCCTTCTTTCATTCATCCCTTCTTCCCACAGCTGCAGCCACACAGCACCACTGACTTCACCTGGTCCCTGTCATCGTTGTTGTTTTTTTTTTTTTAAGTATTTTATTTTATTTGTCTCTGCTTGGGTAGGTGAGTTGAGTCACACAAATAGTGGTGGCTCCTCATTTCTGCCCCTCTCCAACCATCCTTGACCCACCCCCGGCTGCCTGTGCCGCGGCCGCCCTGTCTGTGTACCTGCCCAGGGGTGGCTGTTTGGTGAGCCAGTGACCAGCAGTGTGTGACAGGAGAAGGACCGGAAGAAGAGGGGTGAGTGTGCGTGTGCATGTGTGTGCACCTTTTGTTGTCCCCTTCGCCTAGTTGGTGGTTTTAAATAGGGACACCTGTATTTTGAAATGCGTTTGGGTGTGGGGAGGGACACTTTGAGATGTACTGTTGTGTTGTTGAAGAAATTGTTGCCTTTTTTGCAGGTTGTTTCTTGTTTTTACAGGGGGGGGGCAGCTCATTGTTGTTATGATATGCTGCTGTTTTATGTGTTTTGCTTGCTTGCTTTGTGTGGAGTGGGTGGGTTTTGTTAAAGTGCTCTTTTAAAATAGGCAAGGTTGGTTGGTACCGTAGTAATTATTTAAAATCCCCCCCAACCCAATCCACACACTGTTCACTAAAGAAGGGTTTCATTTGATTTCCAGGTTGCATCCCAAGCTTTGACTGCATCCCTCCACGGTAGGTGCTGTGCCCTCCCTCCCCCATTTTCCATTTCCCATTCCATTTTCATTTCCATTTTCCCCATACTAAAAAAAACTTGCTCCCCCCCACACAACTACTCCACCTAGTAACTGCCTGTGCCACCCACCCACCCAGGGGTCCACCCTTTTTTCAAATTTAAACACCCATCCCCAATTCCCTTCAGCTGACCCCAAGGTTCCCTTCCCCCTCACCTCATTTGGCCTTTTTCCCCCACTGCAAAAAGTCTTCCCTTCCCCCCAATTGGCTTTCCCCCCTCAAATTTCCCTCCTGCATCCCAATTAATTGGCCTTTTTTGCCCCTTGCCCCCTTCCAATTTTTTTTTTTTTTGCCCCTTTCTGGCCTTTCTCCTCCAGTCTCCCACCTTTAACATGTCTGAGCGATGCAAAGGCCGTGTTCAGGCCAGGCCTTGCAGAAGATTGCCAGGAAGAGGTTGGAGGTGCGGGAGAGTGGGCATAGGGCAGGGAGGATCTTACGGCTGGCTTACGGTGATGCAGCCAGGTTCTCCCTCCCTCTTGGGGCCCTTCCCCCTATAGTTTTGCCGCTCAGTGGGGTCCCCGTCATGAAGCCCACCACTCTGGCTCCAATCCCGAGGAAAGGTCTGCCGAGGTGGTGAAGGAGAGGCCTGCCTCTCCTCTGCCAGTGGAGCCGGGCCCTTCCTCTCCCATGGAGGGGGGAAGGGGGTTGGGTGGAAGCAGTGGGCAGGCAGCAGTGGCAGCCCCCGCCCCCCCGCAGGACTGCAGCCACCCAGAAGAAAGAGGCTTAAGACAGCACCCAGGGCGAAGGAGGCCAAGGGCAGCGGTGTCTGGGAGCATTTTGAGATTCCTGAAAATGCCCCAAACCATGCCCTCTGTGTCCAATGCAGGGTGCAGGTCAGTCGTGGCAAGGAGCCAAGGCACCTGGGTACGACACCCATGTGGAGACACATGGAGCATCACCACCTAGGTCTCCTTGGCCATGCTGGCAGCGCTAGTGCGCCTTGTGCACCTGCCACTAGGGCGGACAAGGGCACTGTGCCTGCGCCAACCAAAAAGCAGGCTACACTGCCAGTCCAGTGGTGGACACAGGTGTTGAGCAGCAAGTGGACTGTTCATGTGGATCATCATCACCTCACCCGCCTCATAGGGGAGATGATTTCCACCGATGACAAGCCGTTTCAGGTGGTCGAGAACTCCGGCTTCCGCCGGATAATCCAGTACCTGGCGCCCGAATACATCATCCCCTCAAGGACCACGTTCAGCCGGAACGTGGTCCCCTCCCTGTACCGCCAGTGCAGGGAGCTCGTGTCGGCCGGGCTGCGTGCGGCTCCGGCGGGCACCAGTGTGCATTTCACGACTGATCTCTGGACCAGTGTCAGTGGGATGCACGCTGCTTTCCTGGCCCTCACTGCCCACTAGTGGGGACGGGAGAGTGAGGGGACCTCTTTGGGCGATGCTTCCGGGTCCGGCGCGGCTCCCGCTGCACTACGGCACAGGTGGGCCATTCTGCACGTGGAGACGATGGACAGGAGGCATACCAGGGAGGAGGTGGCGGCCGTACTCGACCATCAGATAGAGGAGTGGATTGGCGGGTGTCCACACCTCTAGAGGGGATTCATTGTCACTGACAATGGATCCAACGTTACCGCCGCTATCAAGACGGTCATGGGCTGTGTGAACATACGGTGTATGGCACACACGCTCCATCTGACTGTCAGGGATGCCCTCGGCCTTAAGGAGCTGAAGGTGGCCCAGGGCCAGGCCCGCCACCCCCAAAGTGCTGTTGCTGCCACAGCCATGCTTGTCGAGAAGGCTTGCAAGCTGGCTGCCCACTTCCACCTCAGCAAGAAGTCCAGGCAACTGTTTCATGAGAAGCAGGATGACCTTGGGCTTCCTCGCCATCTCATCCCTACGGATGTGGAGATGCGGTGGAACTCCACTTTCCTCCTGTTCCAGCTTCTGTTGGAGCAGGAGAGAGCCCTTGGTGCCCTGGCAAGGGACGAGTCCTTGGCCGTCTGCGACCTCTTGAATGTAGAGTGAAAGCAGATGTACGAGGTGGTGTCGGCACTCGAGCCCTTCCAGCTTGCCACGAAGGGCTTGTGTTGCGACACCACTCCCTTGAGCCAGGCGCTGTCCACAGCTCTGGGCCTGGAGAAGCTGATGGGTGAACTCCAGGCTTCTCTGACCATGCCAGAGGGTCGTGCTCTGGCTGGAAGGCTGAAGTCTGGGGTGGCCAAGCGGCTTGTTGGTGAGTTGGGAAGCAGGGAGGAGTATGTCTTCGCTTGTCTCTGCAACCCAGCCATCAAGGGCAATGTTGTTAGTGCTGGTGACTTGCCTGGGTGGAGGGACCTCCTGGTCCAGAAGGTGAGGGATGAGGAGGTCGCTAGGACCTCGAGAGGGTGGTAGTGGTGTGGGTGCACACATCCCTCACCCAACCTGCACCCAGCAGCAGCGTGGGCGGCCTGCTGGCGTCAGCTTCCTCTTCCCCTTCCCCTTCCCAGTCCAGCAGCATGGCATCCCAGGAAGTGCTAACGCAGCAGCCACTTGTTCCTGCCGTGAAATCCGCCCAGTGGTTTCAGCAGGTGTGCCTTGGCACCTTGCCTGGTGTGCGGGAGGCTCGACCTGCCAGACCCTCCAGTGCCGAGCATTGCATTGCCCAGTACTTGGAGGATCCTGTGGAGGAAGACTCGATGAACTGCACACAGTTCTGGGTGACCTGCCGCCAAGTCTGGCCGGACCTGGCGGTGGTTGCTGTGTGCCTCCTCTCCTGCCCCCCAACCAGTGTCCAGAGCGAGTGGGTGTTCTCACGTGCTGGGGACGTGGTGACACCCTCTTGCTCTCGCTTGGACGCTGGTCTGTTGGATCAGTTGGTCTTTCTCAAGATCAAACTCCCCCTGCTGGGCTATCCTGAGCTGAAGGTTGAGCTGGGTGAGTGATTACTGTGGTTGCCCCATGGTTGGTCACCTGCCTGGCTCATCCTCTGCACACATCCCTCCCCTCCCCCCTTCCACCTCTAGCTGAGCTGACGTGACAGATGCTGAACGGTGTCAGCCAAGTCGCAGCGTGCAGTGCCCACACACAAAACTACTACTACTACTACTACTACTACTACTAGTGCTGTGACTGGCCAAACGTTTATACAATGCCCATGCCCACATAAAAAGAAACCCTATGCTGACCACCGCAGGCCCTTATCTCCACCTGTCAGCATTTGGGGACCTGGCGTGGGCACGGAGCACACACCTAAAGTAGCACAGCCCTAATAATACCAGACTTTCAGCGGCAGCGGCGGGTACACATTCTGTAAATATGTAAATAATTTTTTTTAATGTTATGTTAAAATAAACCCTCAAAAAATATTACAAATCATACTGGTAACAAAGGAAATAATATATGACTCCAGAAAGGATTGATTTTCAAAAATATGTTACCTAAGAAATCATGTGGGGGGGGTTGGTTTTCATTGAAAATGTGTTTAATGCCTTTTTTTTTTTTAATGATTGCTGAATGAATTCTTATCTTATGTTGCTGATTATGGTTACTGTTGATGTTGACTCTGATGGCAAAAAAACCCAAATCAAAATAATAGAAATCAACTGGCTGTCAACACAACATATTGATCGATGATTGATTTGATGATGATGATGATGATGATGATGATGATGATGATGATGGATGATGATGATTGTCTGGGTTATTTTTGGGGAGGGGAGAGAATTGGGTCTGTGTGCGTCTATGCACTTGTGCTGTGCTGCTTGTCTGGAAAGAAAGGTGTTTGTGTGTGTTTGTGTGCATATGTGTTGTGTGTGGACTGTGGAGGCTGTTTCTTTCTGTTGTGTCTGTCTGTGTGGATGGATGTTAGCACTGTCTGTGTCTGTGGATGCTTGCTGTGTAGTGTGCTGTCTGTCTGTGCTATGTCTACATTTTTTCCCTCCCCCCAACCCTCCCTTCCCCCCCTCATCCCTCCACTCATCCCTCCCTCCATCCCTCCCTCCCCTTATCCCTCCCTCCTTCTTCTTCATCACCCTTCCATCCTCCCTTCCACACCCACATCACCTGCCCCTGGTCTGGCAAGCTGATGAGAAGCACCAAAGCACACACATCACGTATGTCCATATATATGGCATACGACCAACTCTGAGCCGGACCCTCCTCCCCCTTTAATCCCCTCTGGTACATCCCCCTCCCCCTCCCCCTCTCCTTCCCTCCCCCTCCCTCGCCCTTCCCTCCCTCCCCCATCCTAGCTAGCAGCACACACACACAACACCTGGCAAACACATACACGTATGCACCCACACTGGTGCCACCACCTGCCTTGGGCCTCTCTGTGTCATAGAGCAAATATGTGGTGCACCAGAGAGCCATTTCTTTCCCCAAGTAAGGCAAAAGGTATGCACTCACTGCACACGAAGAGATGAAAACACTAGTGTGGACAAGAGAACTACTAGTAGAGAGAGAACTGTAGTACTGAACCAGCAGGTGAGTGTTGTGTTGCTTGCCTATGCCATTGCCAGTGCTCAATGCTCTGAGTCTGCTCTAACTATCATCATCACACATAGCTCAGCTGCACTCACTGCACTATGTAGACAGACACACTGGTGGTTCTTAATTTTAACTTTCTAATCTGTGCTAGAATTGCCTCGCCTCCTCCTGCCTGTAATTGTGCCCTCCCCTTGCAGTTGCGTCATCATGGGTTGGCGTGTGCCATCTAGTTAGGTCTTGTTGGCTTGTGTAGGCACTGGAAGAAGCTGTTGGCTGTGTGCTATGCTCAGGCTGTGGTGTGTGTGACAATGTTGGTGTAGCACTAGTAGTAGTAGTAGTAGTTGCTGGCTGCTGGTATTAGACTCTGCGCTTGGTCTGGTTTGGAACTTTGGATTGGTCCCCTGGCCTGCCTGGATGCCTTCTTGGCCTTTTCAGATCAGATCTCAGGGTAGGGTGTGTGCATCATCCATGATGAAGGAGGGGAGCAGCAGAGCAGAGCAGGTCAGCTTGTTCTGTCTGTAGTGGCCTCAGTGGCAGGCACTGAGATGGTGGTTTCTTTGGGCATCACATCGTCCATCCTGCAGGAGCAGCAGGTCTGCTGCTCTGCTCCACCTCCTGCTTCTTCTCTGTCTGTGTGTGCTATGCTGCTGGCAGGCAGCAGCAGCAGTGTCCTTTTTTTAGATCAGAGTCAATGTCTACAAGTTGGTGTCTGTGTGTCATCTTAGTTGCTTGGGTAGGTAAGGTGGACTGACCTGGGTGATGTTACGTGTTAGGGTGCAAGAAAGCTGGGGTGGCAATTGATGGGTGCCCCTTGTATTTTTGGTGAATTTTTGAAGAAGAAGAAAATTCCCATTGGATATAATGAGGATTTGGGGCAGCCCCCCAAACCCGCCTCTGTGGGGTGGCAGCACCCCCAAAGTGGGTCTGTGGCCATGGCAAAAATGGCCTCAGTCCCTCCCAGGCATCCCCAGATTGATAGGAGTGATGGGTTGTTGTTTTTAAGGATTTTCTAAGGCATCAAATAAATATCTCTCATAGAGCTTGCTGGCTTAACCTTTCACCCACTGACACACATTCCATTCTTTCCCATTAGAAATTATTTAATGCCTTAGAAAATCCTACAAAAAAACCCCATCACTCCTATCAATCCAGGGATGCCTGGGAGGGACTGAGGCCATTTTTGTCATGGCCACAGACCCACTTTGGGGGTGCTGCCACCCCACAGAGGTGGGTTCGGGGCTGCCCAAAATCCTCATTATATCCAATGGAAAATTTTTATTTTTCAAAAATTCACCAATAATACTAGGAGCAACCAATTGCCTTAGGATGTTTGGGGTGGGGACACCCATGGGTGCCTACCACCCACCCCAGCTTTTTGCCCCTAAGTGCTCCACATAGGGAGTTATGGGCAAAACTTGAAAATATGTTTAAAAATTCATATAAAATCATAGGAAGGTCCAATCGCTTTGAGGTTTGGGTGGTAGGTGGCAACCAAGGGTGCCTTCCATCCTACCTACTTTTTGAGGTTTGAACCAGTTCAAACCAAAACAGTTCAAAACTGGTTCAAATTTGAACCTAACCAGTGGGTGGTTCGAACAAAACCAAAACTGAACCACCCCCTCCTGGTTCGAACCTGGTTTGAATTCAAACTGAACTGGGAGAACCGGTTTTGTGCACATCCCTACTCTCCTTCCCTCTCCTGGGTTGCCTCCATCCCCATTGTAATTTCCACAGCATCCATAGCAGGGGAGGGCTCTGCAATGCAGGGCTGGGTGCTATGAGGTGTAAGCAGCCTGTCTGGGACAAGAAGGGCAGTGACACTGTCAAAGTGTTGGTCTGTAGACAACATCACTCCTGGGCGTAAATTCATCCTTTTAGCAGCCTCTGCATTTGCTGTGCTAGGCTGTGTGTTGGGGGGGAAGCACAGGTGGATTGATCACAGTCCCTTCTACCCCTAAATTGATGGTGAAGTCAGCTGGATTAACCCTTAGGAGTGTTTTGATTGGAGATCTTAACTGGATTTCCATAGGGTCAGTGATACCTAGATCAATCTGTGTCTGAAGCTGGTCTGAGATGACCAACATCATCATCATCATGATGTCTATCCAGATACAGTCTTTGGAGGAGGGCAGCCAGTTTATTTTTAAGCTGCATCAGGTCGTCTTGCTTGCATGTTTGGCAGTTAACCAATTCAACAGGGAGAGTTGGCATCGTCTTATCAGAAGTAGCAGGCTGGGTATGTGACCTTGGTGTCGGAAATGACAAGGCGGTGCCATAATTCTTGCATTTGACTGTACTGGAGCCGTTGAACAAGTCTCTAGTGCCAAAATCTTTGAATAGATGCTGGGGAGTAATATATGTTCTCAAAAGGTATTTAATATGAAGTAACTGGGTAGGCACTCTGGATGTTTTAAACTCTAAAAGTAGTCTTTTGTGATCCAGCTGAGATGGCAGAAAATAGAAGTGTTCAATCTCTGAAGAAGAAACTTAGAAGTTTAAAATTTGGGAAAGCGGGGTAAGAATCCTTTTTCTAGTAGCCCATAAAAAGGCACCGCATCTAGGAAAACAAATTAGGATTTGTTTATGTTGAAGGACTCTTTGTACCCGATAAAGAGTTTCTGTTGCTGAGGAGGAGGAGGGGAGGGCTGCGATGACGTCCTCGGAGTTGCTGGGATTTGGCTGTGAGTTGGGCAAAAGCCTGGGTTAGAGTCTCTATTTGTCCCCAACCAGGAGAAGAGATTTGGCAGCAATCAGACAGACATCACTCAGCTGTTGGGTGATGGCATCTGGCTGGGGACAAGTTGCTTGGTCAGCATTAGTGCTGTGTGGGTTCTGTCTTGGAAGGGTTCCCTTCCCGCTTCTTCTGTGCTCTGATTTGGGAGTGGGTGGATGGCTATTAACCTCCCGGGGAGCTGGTCTGTCGGAGGGGGTTGTGGTCAGGGCTGCAAATCTGTTTGAGGTACTTACAGCAAATGAAGTACCCAGCGCTGCCTCGGCTGGGGGGAGGAAATTTTTGATTCTCAGCTGTTTAGTCTTCCTCTCCTTCCCTGCTCCTTCTTCAGGGGGAGACTTGCTGGTGGGAGTATTTCGCAGTCTTTTCTTCCCCCTGGATGGTGTCACTCCTTAGATGGCATGGCTGGGATGGAGACATGTCTAGGCTCGGGCAGGAGCTGAGAAGATAGGCTGTTAGTTCATCGCCATCTTCCCCCGCCTTCCAGGTCACACGCTTGATTTGGTCTTTTACTCTGATCAGGGTGGTGTTCCGTGGGTGGGGACTCCTGTGATTTCGCCATTGTCATGGATGGACCACCATCTGGTTAAGGTTGGACATACAACCACTTCCCACCTCTGCAGGGCGAGGGGCCTATTCAAACGGTCCGCCCGAAGAGGTTATTGGATCCAGTAGGATTCCAAGAAGCCTTGGAGGGCTTTAATGTTGGTTTTGCCGGTGATCCTGTTGATACCCTGGTTGAGAATTGGAACAACTTGCTCACCAGGGCAGTAGACATAATTGCTCCTAAGCGTCCCCTCTGACCCGCTTCAAAACTGGCCCCTTGGTATACAGAAGATCTATGGAGACTGAAGCGGCAAGGTAGGCGACTGGAGCGCAAGTGGAAAAAGACTCAACTAGAATCCGACAGATTACGACATAGAGCACATTTAAAGATCTATGCTCAGGCAATACGTGCAGCAAAGAAGCGGTTCTTTTCTGCCCATATTGCCTCTGCGGGTTCACGTCCGGCAGAGTTGTTCAGGGTTGTGAGAGGACTAGTATCTGCCTCCCTCCCTTGAACCAGAATTTGGAGTCATCAGTTACCCGTAGTGATGTATTTAAAGAATTTTTTGCAGATAAAATCTCTCGGATTCTGGCCAACTTAGATGGAGAATCCACAATTAATTTGATGTCTAAACTGGAGGCGTCCGACAACTCCTCTTATGTGCTTTGACTGGATCAATTTCTTTCTTTCTTTCTTTCTTTCTTTCTTTGCTTTTAAATTTTTTATTGATTTTTACAATATCTTAACAATCTCATTACATCCAATTAAACAAATGTTGACTTCCTGCTCACCAATCCGCACGAATCACTAACTATACAATTCAACCATTGCTATAGTGATTCAAAACATATATCATATACCTTACAAACTCGATTTTACTCTACTCAACCTGCTAATATTACTAAATTTCAAACCCTGTTGAAAAATCAATATTAGAAAAATAGTTCTTTAGGTATAATAAGAATGGTTTCCAATCTTCTTTAAAACATTCCAAGTTTTGATTTCTTATCAGTACTGTAAGTTTTTCCATCTCAGCATATTCCAAAATTTTTATCAACCAATCTTCTTTTGAGGGCAATTCATTATCCTTCCATTTCTGCGCATATACTATTCTGGCCGTCGTGGTTGTATACATAAAGAATATTAAATTTCTTGTGGAAAACTCTCCTTGCGTTATTCCCAGCAGGAAAGATTCTGGTCTCTTAGGAAATGTCATTTTAAAAATTTTCTTTAACTCATTATTAACTAGTATTTTTAAGCCCGTTAAAATAACGGGCGCTAGTACCTTTTGTTGTTGTTGTCGTTTCCTTTATTCCTTCTCCCTCTCTCTTTCACCCTTCTTTCCTTTTTTCTTTCTCTCTCTCTCTCTTTCACTCCTTCCTTTTCTCTCCCTCTTCCTCTGTTTCCTTTCCTTCCTTTCTTCTCTCTCCCTCTCCCTCTCTCTCCTTTCCTTCCTTTCTTCCACCTCTTCTCACTCCCATCTTTCTGGTTTCTTTCTCTTTTCTTCTTTTCTTTCTTTAATGGGCTTGTTCTTTGGGGCTGGCTGCTCCTCTCTCTCTCCCTCTCTCCCTCTCTCTCTTTTTGGTCCTTCTCCCTCACTCCTTTCTCCTTTTTCTTTCTTCTTCCTTCCTTCCTTATGAGGGAGATGCCGGCGCTGAGCATCTGCCATGATCTCTCTCGCTGCCCAGACTGTCAATCAGGCTGAACCGGGGCTGGGCTGAGCCCGAGCATTTCGTCAGCCAGTCAGGAGGAGGGAAGGCAGGAGAAGCTGCTGCCGGTCAGTTCTCCCCCTCCCCCTCCCTGAGGATTCGTCTCTCCCCTGGCTTTGGAAGCCGAGGCAAGCCCTCCAATTCTGATCAAAGAGCGTGGCGTGCTAATGAGTCAGGGAGTGGGAGTGGGAAAAGTGAGCACGGCGTGGTGTCTCAGCTTCAGGGGCACAGTGCGTCCACCCGAATATACTGGCCAGAAGAACTGGGGCATGGCGGGCCGAGGAATGGTCTGGGAGGGGAAGGCTGCAGCAAATAAAGGGTAAACCTCGCCCCTTCGCTTCAGGCTCCTTTTGTCTGTTGTGTGGCACACTCAGATTTAAACCTCTCTCTGGGTTCAATGGGTATATTTACTCCCAGGCGGGTGCGGGTCTCCCGGTCCGTTCTCCTGGCCTGCCCAGTCCTGCCCCCGCCGCTTCTCTGACTTCCGGGGTTTTCCCCTCTCTGCCACTGCCGCCTCTGCTCCTCCTTCTGCCCTCCCCAGTCCCCACTTCTGCTCCTGCGGCTGTTTCTTCTTCCTCAATATGGCTGCCCGTGTCCCTGCGGCCGTATCTTTCTTGGCCGTTCTGGGCATGTGCTCTGCGCATGCCCAGAACGGCCGAGAAAGACACGGGCCGCAAAGACACGGGATTACAACCAAGGGTTTTATTATAGAGGATGTCCCAAAAGGCCTTTGCCTTCCCACACGACCACCACATATGGAAAAAAGTTCCTTCACGGTGTCCACATTTCCAACATATGTTTGAAACATTTTTATACATTAGTGCTAATTTTTAGGTGTCAAATACCACCTGTACATCATCTTATAATAATTTTCTTTTAAAGTATAACATGCAGTGAACTTTAAATTCATTTTCCATAATTTTTCCCAAGCTGCCATATCTATATTATGACCCATATCTATATTATGACCCACATCTTGAGCCCATTTTCTCATAGTAGTTTTAAGCACTTCATCTCTTGTCTCCTCCAAAAGCAACAGCCTATACATCGTAGAAACTAATTTTTCATCATTTTCACACAGCTCCTTCTCAAATCTCGACATATGATCCACAAATCCAACTTTAAGATCCTTCTTATAAACTTCATTTAACTGATGATACTGAAACCAATTACTAACCAAATTTTGTACTTCAATTAGGATTTTTAATTTACAGCCCTTTTCTTGGAAACTTAACAAATCCCTATAGGTACCCCATTCCGGTGGCATATTTATCTCTTTATGTGCTAAAGCTTCAATCAGGGATAGCCATAATGGAGTTTTAGGTTCCAATCATTTTTTATATTTTACCCACACTCTCATTAGACTTCTTCTTACATAGTGATTAAGGAAATCTTTATGTACTTTACTTTTATCATACCACAAATATGAATGCCATCCAAACCTTCTATCAAATCCTTCCAGATCAAGTATTCTAGGATTTCTTAATGTTATCCATTCTTTTAACCACGTCAAACAAACAGCATTAAAATACAACCTTAAGTCTGGCAGGGTAAGACCACCTCTTTCTTTAGCATCTGTTAAATTTTTAAAATTAATTCTTGGTCTTTTCCCTTGCCAAACAAATTTGGTTATGTCCTTTGCCATTGCTTAAAACAAGTTAAAATATTAATTATAGGAATAGTCTGGAAAAGAAACAGCATTTTAGGTAAAACATTCATTTTCACAACTGAAATTCTTCCCATTAAAGATAAGTTCATTCTAGACCATCTTTGCAAGTCAGTTTTTACTGTATTCCATATTTTAATATAATTATTTAAAAACAACAAAGCATTTTTGTTTGTCAACCAGACGCCCAAGTATTTAATTTTCTTCTCCACTTTCAGTTCACTTATTTCAAGAAATCTATCCTTAGATTTCTGATCCATATTTTTTGTCAACACCTTCGTTTTAGTCTTATTTATATAAAACCCAGCCAGTTGGCCAAATTGTTGTATTTTTTCCAAGAGTCTTCTGATCTTCTCTAATGGATTTTCTAGAAAAAACACTACATCATCCACAAAGGCTCTTAGTTTATACTCCTGTTTCCCAATTTTTGGGCCTTGTATTTGATCATCTTCTCTAATATTTCTACAAAGCACTTCCAGTACTAATATAAAAAGTAATGGGGAAAGTGGACATCCTTGTCTAGTTCCTTTTTGTATTTTACAATTGTCTGATAGTTCCCCATTTATAATAATTTTAGCATATTGCTCCGAATAGATTGTCTTGATAGCCCTAATGAAATTGTTACCAACTCCCATTACATCAAATAGCCTCCACATAAACTGCCAGGAGACATTATCAAAAGCTTTCTCTGTGTCCAGAAAAATCATAGCTATCTGTTTATCATTGTGTTTTTCATAATACTCCAATACATTCAAAACTGTTCTCACATTATCTCTTAATTGCCATTTTGGCAAAAAACCTGCTTGATCTTCATGAATAAGAAGTCTTAATATAACCTTGATTCTCCTTGCCAAAATGGCGGCAAAAAGTTTGTAGTCATTGTTTTAGAGTGAGGTTGGCCTGTAGGACTTGCGTTAAATCTTGATCCGGTTTTGGAATTACTGTGATATTGGCATACTTCCAAGACTCTGGCATAATCCCTCTTTGCAAAATATCATTCATCATCATTGCCAAGGCTGTAATATTTGATCTTTAAATGATTTGTAGTACGAAGCTGGTAGCCCGTCGGGCCCTGGCGCCTTATTAGCCTTGCTTTGATTTATTAGTTCTGTTATTTCCATTATTGATATTGGTGCATTCATAATTTCTATATGTTCCTTAGAAAGTTTTGGAATATTTTGTGTCTTGAGAAATTTGTCAATTTTTATATCTTCTACTTTGTTTCCTTTATATAATTCAGAATAGTATCTAAAGAATTCCCTTTTTATTTCCCTTTCATCATAGGAAAGCCCTTTTTTTGTTAGTATCTTGGATATATACTTATTCTTTTTCTCAATTCTAATATTCCAAGCCAACAACTTGCCTGGTTTGTTTGCAAATTCAAATGACTTTTGCTTCGCATATTTTAAGTTCCGTTCAACTTCATTTAATACTAACATAGAGAGCTGTTGCTGAAGCATTTTAATGACTTATCTTCTTCTTATCCTTGGCCCATAAAAGTTCTCTTTCTTTTTTAGAAATCTCCATCAATAATGCCTCTTTTTTCAGTCCCCTTTGTTTTTTAAAATATGCATTTTGTTGTATTAAAAAAACCTCTCATAACTGCTTTTCCTGCATCCCAAACTATTTTGTTATCCATTCCTTGGTTTAAATTCAGTTCAAAATAGTCCTTTAACTTCCTTTTGGCTTTCTCCACAACATCCGTGTTTTTCAGCAAGTGTTCAGTCAGTCTCCAGCGAAAGGAAACTGTTCCCTTATTTTTCCATGTAAAGCAAAATGCATTATGATCTGGGAAGGTTCTGGGCAAGATATCCATTCTTTTTATAAATGGTGTAATAGATTTGGATGTCCAGACCATATCTATTAGGGGTGTGCAATTCGGGTTTTTGGTGATTCAGTTCGGGACCCGAACCGAATCACCCCCTTTCTGTTCTGTGCCCAAATCTGGGCTACCCGAATCACCCCAATTCAGTTTGGATTTGGAATCGATTTGGGTATGAAAAACGGGTCCCAGGGGTAAAATAGTGGGGTGGGGTGGTAGTGCCCAATGGTTGGAGGCTACCACCCAAATTTCAGGGGGATTGGGCAAAGGAATGCTTTTTGGGGAATTTTTGAAGTTTTAGTGTCTTTGGGGAAGATCGGGGGCATAGCATGGGATCTGGGGGGAAAGAGTGGGGTGGGGTGGTAGTGCCTAATGGGTGGAGGCTACCACCCGAATTTCAGAGTGATTGGGCAGAGGGCTGATTTTGGGGGAATTGTTGAGGTTTACGGTTTTTCCCCATAGAGAAGCATTGAGGTGTCAGCAAATGTATAGCTTCATGCGGGGGGCAAAGGGGTGGCCTAGAGCAGTGTGGGGTTGGTGGTAGTGCCAGGTAGGGTCAAGGAAGCTACCTGAATTTTTTCAAAGGATTTGGGCAGAGGGCTGATTTGGGGGGAATTGTTAAAGTTTACGTGTCTTTAAGGTTTTTCCTCATAGGGTATGCATGGAGCTTTCAGCAACCCCATAACTGCACTTGGGGGGTTCTGGGGTGGCCCAGAGCGAGTGGTAGTGTAGTGCACATAGGGTGCCAACCACCCCCATGGGTTTCTAACCCATGGGGTACAGGGTGCTGTTGTTTCAGAGGTATTCTGAGTGTGGATTCTATGATAGCTAATGAGATTTTCAATGAAACTCCATGAATCCACTCTAATTTGCTATCATAGAAATTGCTCGTTTCGGGCACAGATCGATCTGTGCCTGAAATTTTTTGCACATCCCTAATATCTATCCTTGAATGAGATTTATATATTTCAGAGAAATAAGTATATTCCTTTGCATTTGAGTTTTTGATTCTCCACAAGTCATAAAGATCCATATGTTCTGCTAAATCAAAAAAAAGCTTTAGGTAGCTTGTCTTGTAGGTTCCTTTCAGACATATCAGATTTTCTATCCAAGGATGTAGAGACAACTCCATTAAAATCTCCCAGTAAAACCAAATTAGCATTCGATAACACAGCCATCTTCTGTTCTAGATAATTATAGAATTCTACTTTTTTTCCATTGGGTGCATAAATTCCAATTATCACAGTTTTGATTCCGGAAACTAAAATTTCCAAATTTCCATCCTGCCTTCTTCATCTTTAAAAATCAACTTGGGTTGAAGTTGTTGTTTCACATAAAACACTACCCCTCTTTTTTTTTTTTTTTTCTTATCAGAGGAAACAAATTCTTGTCCCAAGGCCTTATTAACCAAATATTTTCAATCTTGTTTTCTAATATGTGTCTCTTGTAAGCATACAATGTCCAAACTTTGTTGTTGTTTTTTTAAGAAAATGAAAAACTTTAACCTTTTTGGTTTTGCTATTTAACCCATTAACGTTCCATGAAGCTATCTTGGCTAGTTAGAATTATGTGTTGAAGGGACTGGGTGCTCAGAGGTTAAAGTTTTTTTGTATTTCCGCCAAAATTCTTGTGATTGGGGAGCTCTGTAAATCTGTTCCTCTTTCACTTGTAGAAAAAGGAGACCCCTTCAGGTAGTTCCCATCGTATTCCATTGGCGTTCAAAGCATCTGTCAAAAATTTGTAATCCTTACGTTTCCTTAAAATCCTAGATGGTATTTCTTTCAGAACTTTTACCTGTTGGGCTTCAATAGTAAGGGCTTTGGCAAAATGTGCTTGGCGTATCTGCTCTGTAATTGATTTAGAATTGAATTGAACCATGCAATCCCTAGCTAATTTATTTTTTGTGGCAAATTCAGAATTCAGGCAAAAAGCTGTATCAATCTGCAGATCCATCTCTTCACGTGAAATTCCCAAGAGTGATGCAAGTTCCTCCCTAAGCACTTTTTAAATGTCTTGACCAGTTTTTTCTGGGATTCCTCTAAACCTCAAGAAATGCTCTTTTTGCCTCAATTCCAACAAAGCCATTTGATCTAATAATTTTCCCCTGTCATCTCTTAGTGATCCTACGTCTTGCTCCAGACTTTCCACCCTTGTTTTAAATTCTTTGTTATCTTGCACCAATTTTTTCCACTGTCTCCTCAATGTTTGATGTTCTCTTATTAAGTATTTGTATGTCTTGACTTACATGTTGGAGGGTGCCTGTATTAGCTTCTAGTAACTGTTTCATAGCAACTAGTGACTCTGAAGACATTTTCCCTTCACCCAGGCCTGGGTTTGGAACAGAAAATCTCCTAGCTTGTGATTGGGTTTGACTGGATCAATTTCAGTTTGTGACTCCTGAGGATGTGGACAAGCTTCTTGGAGTGGTGAGGCCTACCACTTGTTCTCTTTACCCTTGCCCAACATGGCTTGTTCTGTCTAGCAGGGAGGCTGCTGTAAGCGACCTGATGGAAATCATAAATGCTTCTCTGAGGGAGGGCAGGATGCCTCCTTGTCTTCTTAAGAAGACCTCTTCTTAAGAAGCCTGAGTTAGATCCCTCAGAGTTAAGCAATTATAGGCCTCTTTCCAACCTCCCATGTCTGGGCAGGGTAATTGAGAGCGTGGTGGCCTCTCAGCTCCAGGCTTGGAGGAAACTGATTATCTAGACCCATTTCAAACTGGTTTTCGGGCGGGCAATGGGGTGGAGACTGCCTTGGTCAGCCTGATGGATGATCTCCAATTCGTAATTGACAGAGGAAGTGTGACTCTGTTGGTCCTTTTAGATCTCTCGGCGGCTTTCGATACTATCGACCATAGTATCCTTCTGGAATATCTGAGGGTGTTGGGGGTGGGAGGCACTGTTTTACAGTGGTTCCGCTCCTACCTCTCAGACAGATTCCAGATGGTATTGATTGGAGATAGTTGCTCTTTGAGATCTGAGCTTAAGTATGGTGTCCCTCAAGGCTCCATACTTTCTCCAATGCTTTTTAACATCTACATGAAACCGCTGAGATCATCAGGGGATTTGGAGCTGGGTGTTACCAGTATGCTGATGACACCCAGATCTATTTCTCCATGTCAACTTCTTCAGGAGCTGGCATATCTTCCCTAAATGCCTGCTTGGAAGCGGTAATGGGCTGGATGAGGGAGAATAAACTGAAGCTGAATCCAGATAAGACAGAGGTACTTATTGTGTGGGGTCCAAACTCCAGAGACAATTTTGATCTACCTGTTCTGGATAGGATCACACTTCCCCAAAAGGAACAGGTTCACAGTCTGGGAGTACTTCTGGATTCACACCTCTCCCTGGTTTCTCAGGTTGAGGCGGTGGCCAGGGGTGCTTTCTATCAGCTTTGACTGATACGCCAGCTACGCCCATTTCTTGAGATGAATGACCTCAAAACAGTGGTACATCTGTTGATAACCTCCAGACTTGACTTCTGTAATGCACTCTATGTGGGGCTACCTTTGTACATAGTCCGGAAACTTCAGTTGGTTCAGAATGCGGCAGCCAGGTTGGTCTCTGGGTCATCTCGGAGAGACCACATTACACCTCTGCTGATGGAGTTACACTGGCTGCCTATAGGTTTCCGGGCAAAATACAAAGTGCTAGTTATAACTTATAAAGCCATATAAGGAGCCATATAAAGCCCTAAACAACTTAGGCCCTTGTTATTTGAGAGAACATATGAGCCCCACCGTCCATTGTGGTCCTCTGTGGAGGTCCGTCTCCAGTTGCCGCCAGTTCGTCTGGTGGCCACATGGAGATGGGCCTTCTTGGTTGCTGCCCTGGGACTATGGAATGCGCTCCCTACTGAGATACGATCCTCCCCATCTCTGACAATTTTTAAAAAATATTTAAAAACTCATCTTTTTACTCAGGCTTTTTCAGCTTTTTAATAGGTTTTTAATTCTGTGATTGACTTCTAAATTGTTAGTTTTTAATTGTTTTAATGTGTTTTTATATGTGTTTTTATCATTGTGAACCTCCCAGAGACATGGGTTGGGGCAGTATAAAAGTGTATATGTATATGTATATGTATGTATCTATATCTATATCTATATCTATATCTATATCTATATCTATATCTATATCTATATCTATCTATCTATCTATCTATCTATATTCAAATCTGTATGGGTCAAGGAAGCATGAGACCTCTAATATACAGAGAGAATATTAAAGAACTGGGGCAGCTGTTAGTAGCAGGGGGAAATTATACCAAAAAGTGACATAAAGAAACAAAGCCTGGGGGGGGGGGAGATTTATTGCATGGTTTACTTGCATGTGACTTAAAGGAATCCTGAATATATTCTTAGGCTTCTAATAATCTTTCATATGATGGAAAATTGCTGCCCTCTTTTACAGCACAGGCTCTTTTCTAAAGGTATATGCACACTTAATGTGTGATAATGGAGATCCAATTTAGAAAATCAATAGAAAATGGCATGCTAAAAAAAGAAGGCAGCTATCTGGCATGAATGGTTTACAATAAACTAGGGTTGCACATTTTGTATTTTTTCAGTTTTGATTTGTACCAAATCTGAATCAACCCCATTTTGTATTTTGTCCAAAATTAAGTCTTCCGAATCACCCAGTTTTGTTTTTTATCCAGATTAATCTGAATCTGAATTAATTCAGATTTTAAAATGGGTCACATGGCCAAAAGAGTGGGTGGGGGGTTATAGTGCCCAATGAGTGGAAGCTACCACAAAAATTTCAAAGGAATTGGGCAAACTGATGGTTTTTGGTGAATTTTTGAAGTTTGCACGTCTTTCAGATTTTCCCCATAGGGTATGATGGAGGTTTCAGGGAAAGTATAGCTTCACATGGGGGCAGGAGGGGTGGCCCAGAGTAGAGTGTGGTTGGTGGTAGTGCTCAGTTGGTACAAGGAAGCTACCACAATTTTCTCAGAGGAATTAGGCAAAGGGCTGATTTTTAAAGAATTAATGAAGTGACACGTCTTTCAGATTTTCCTAATAGGGTATAATGGAGGTTTCAGCAGTCCCATAACTCCACTTGAGGGGCACTGGGGTGGCCCAGAGCTAGTGGTGGTGTAGTGCACATAGGGTGCGAACCACCCACATGGGTTGCCAACCCATGAAGTACATGGTTTTGTTGTTCTAGAGGTGTTCTGAGACTAGATTCTCTGGTAGCACATGAGAGTGGATCCATGGTTTTTCATTAAAAATCTCATTTGCTACCAGAGAATCTAACCTCAACACCCCAGAAACAACAAAGCCCAGTACCCCAATGGGTTAGCAATCCGGGGGGTGGTTGGCACCACCACTCACTTCGGGCCATCCCAGTGCCACCCAGGTGGAGTTATGGGGCTGCTGAAACCTCCATTATTCCCTATGGGGGGAAATCTTAAAGATGCGTAAACCTCAAAAATCCCTAAGAATTCAGTCCTTTGCCCCTGAAGCCCCACATAAACAAGTTGAAAGAGTGAAGAGAATGATGAACAACAACAACACAATTTTTTGGCACAGTTATTTGAGAACTTTGCAGTGGGTGTGAGCCTGTCCGTGTGGCACTAGCACAGCAGCACAACTCATTTGTGGATTCAAGCAACCTTTCAATAAAAACACTCCCTCCCCATGGAACAGTGACCACAGGTCATTTAAGATAGCAAGATAGACCAATGAACCAGCATGGTGTAGTGTAGTATTTAGAGTGCTGGACTAGGACCGGGGAGACCCGAGTTCAAATCCCCATTCAGCCATGATACTAGCTGGGTGACTCTGGGCCAGTCACTTCTCTCAGCCTAACCTACTTCACTACTTGTTGTGAGGAGAAACCTAAGTATGTAGTACATCGCTCTGGGCTCCTTGGAGGAAGAGCGGGATATAAAATGTAAAATAAATAAATAAAAACAAAACAAAACTGCCTTGGTACTATGGAACAGCTTCCAATGTTCATTTAACTGAAGTGGAGTGAGCCTAGCCCAAACAAATCAGCCTACTGTTCAGAATTGTTGAGATTGATCATCACTGCACTTAAGAAAGTGCAAAACCATGGATCATGGTTACAAGAAAGAGAGAAGCAACTAAGATTCCTGGGGATGTCAATAAATTGACAGGAATATTCCCCACCCCCCTCCTTTTGTCTCCTGTAGTCCCATGTGGATGACCTGTTCCTGCAATGGCAAAAGTTGTGAACCACTGGCTTAGACGTCATGTCCCACCAAATTACATTGTTGCCTAAATTACATTAGACTGCTCAACTTGGGCAACAAAACTTAGACACCACTATAACTCATAAAAATCAAAAGAAAAACAAAATAGCTCTTCAAAAGACCCCTGAACAAGTCAAGAGATTCTTTTTCTTACCTGTGTAATTTCAGAACTTTCCTAACCAGCTTCTCGAAAAGCTTCGCCACATAATTTATACCATGGCTTTTAGCAAGAGCTTTGGAATTGCATTGAGCTCCCAAAGGTATTTGGGTATTTCTGTCTCAAAATGCTGTCTTCCAAATCCCTTTGCAAGGTCAGTTTGCATTTCAATCACACGGAATACAACACATACTTAACTAAACCATTCAAGCTCAAAAGCTATTTGCATATCTTATCTTCTGCTAATCACTCAGTGCCTCAGCTGGAGTGGAGAGAGTCAGATAAGTCAATTTCAATTGCAACGCTTTTCAGAAGAACAAAGCATTCTGTCCGAAACACAGTCATTTCGATTTGGAAACAAAAATCTCTGGTTTTTAATTTTTGATTTTGTTTTGGTTACAAAACCTCCGAAATTGCCATTTTTGGGCACAAACCGTTTTGTACCTGAATTGAAATGCACAAGCCTACAATAAACCAGATGGTCAGTTGTGAAAAATGTATCCCAAACTGTGTCTCCCGCTATCAAAGTAATGACCCAGTGGATCATCTTCTCTCACACATCTCTTTAATGATATTTTGCTCAGACACCACATATTCAGTTCCTCAAACATCCTCACTAGATACCTGGTTGATCTTCTCTTGAAATTCTCCAAGGAAGCCTCCCTAGGCAACATTTGCTGCTGCTGCTAAAGTTAGAAAGTTCTTCCCAACAGTTAATGTAATGTAATTCTCCGTTCTTGTAACTTAAAATTCTGTCTTCTTTTATAATCTGAAACTTGACATCTTCCTTAACCAAGGTTAAACAAATTTAGTTCCTTCAGGCTATTCTGCTTTTCACACCTCTTGGCTTCACTGTTTTCAGATGAATCTTTTCAGCATACTAATTGCTTTCATGAACTGTGATGCCCACTATTGAAACCCAGTACTCCAGATAAGGCTATTTCATCTCAGAAATAATGCTCCTATTACTACAGCCTGTAATTGTACTGTCTACAATATAATGTTATTGACTCACATCAATCTTCTGCAGGTTGACGCTAAGGTTAGTTCTCAATTTATTAAGTTAATGTTTAAATTGATATTGTCTGATGGTGGCATTCATAATTTCTGGCTAGGCTAAATTGGAGGAAGGAAATGTCATTATTTTTGTGCTACAGTATATATATGGTATGCAAGTTACAGGGTAGTGATATGGTGAATGTTGTGGTCTGACATGATGAATCTATTGATGGAACAACTGGAGGCTTTGGGGAGGAGGAACATAGGAACATAGGAAGCTGCCATATACTGAGTCAGACCCTTGGTCTATCTAGCTCAGTATTGTCTCCACAGACTGGCAGTGGCTTCTCCAAGGTTGCAGGCAGGAATCTCTCTCAGCCCTCTCTTGAAGATGTCAAGGAGGGAACTTGGAACAATCTGCTCTTCCCACAGTGGCTCCATCCCCTGAGGGGAATATCTTACAGTGCTCACACTTCTGGTCTCCCATTCATAAGCAACCAGGGTGGACCCTGCTTAGCTAAGGGACAAGTCATGCTTGCTACCACAAGACCAGGTCTCTTGTATAGTTGAACAATAGGAATTAAAAAAGAACAGGCATGACATACTATCTCAGTCCTTTTCACCCATTCCCCAAAAGCTGCTCGTGTGCATGTTTCACTGGAATGGCATGTGATGTAGCATAGCCGATTGAACCTTGGGGCAAGAAATCAACAGCAACATCCCCTCCATGCACAAGTTTTCAACTGCTGCATAGAGCACCTGTATCAAAGCTAAGAACTGAGAGTAGTATAGGGGCATACCTGCTGTCAAAAACCATGTGCTTTTGTTCACAAACAAAAGCACATGGCTGGAGGATGACGTCACAGTGACGTCATGGGGGCGGGGCATGCAGCTGTCAAAATGCGCTTACGTCACCGGAAATACGTCATCAGAAGGGGCTGAGGAGACCCCCACGTGACCGGAAAGGGTCAGAAGTGGGGGACGCCCTTACCCCCGGAAGTCTGGCACCTACCCTAACACAGCTACCCCAGAATATGTCCAGACATGTCCGAAGGTGGGCATGTGACCCCTCTATGAACACGCCTTGCCACCCTGGACCAATAGGAACAGGTTTCAGGCTCCGGAAAGGTCCGGGTGAGCAGGTGTGATAATGGTCAGGCGGCCATTTTGTGTAACTTTATTGGGTGAAATGGCCCAGAGGAGACCCCACGTGGTCGGGAAGGGTCAGAAGTAGGGGTACACCCTCACCCCGGAAGTCTGGCACCCACCCTACCACCCCTACCCCAGAATATGTCCGAAGGTGGACATGTGACCCCTCTACGAACACGCCTAGTCAGCCTGGACCAATAGGAACAGGTTTCAGGGTCTGGAAAGGCCCGGGTGCGCAGGCATGATAATGGTCGGGCGGCCATTTTGTGTAACTTTATTGGGTGAAACGGAGTCAAGTGAGCCCTCTACGAACACGCCTGGCCATCCTGATTCAGTAGGAATACACCGTTTCTCTCTGAGCCACTTTGTTTTTGCAGACCCACGGTTTGAGCGATCATGGGTTCCCCAGAGAGATTCTTGGAGGATATGGTACAAGAAACAATTGTAAATCCCTAGCCTGAGAAAGCATTCTATTAGTACAAGTTCTGATGATGATAAGTTTCCACCAAAGTCCCCTAATTTCCTTTCTTCTCACCAATACACACATGCACACATTTTTTAAAAGCAAGACATCTCTCTCTCTCTCTCTCTCTCTCTCTCTCTCTCTCTCTCTCTCTCACACACACACACACACACACACACACACACACACACACACACAACATTTCTGGGATATATATCCTTTGGTTGCAAAGCTAAGCACACAAGGGTTACCTGGGAGTAAGCCCTCATGGGTTCGTTAAGGCTTTGAGTTAGAAACTGTATAGAATGGTTGCAATCTGGGCTGCTACGCTTTAAATCACTTCACAGAACTTAGTTTTAATGATTTAAATCTCAATTTAAAGCACCATTCCCTAGTAAAAGTAAATTCTTGTTGTCTAATATAACCTTAGTACGTATTCAGAGATGTAATACGTATTCAGAGATCATAATGCTGTTTCATTCGGGCAACCAGACCTTGCATTTCTTTGTTGCACTCTTTGCATTTTTGCACACATGCCTGACTTACCCACATGTACAGAAACTTGATTAAAATACTCCCAAGTGAGGTCTCTTTTGAGCGTGCAACCCTGATAGGTGTTTCCCTTCTAAAATGGAGGATACAGCTGGAAAAGGTTTCCTCCATGTTCCTGTTGCTTGCCCAGATCTATTCCAACCTCCCCAGATCTCCTAGGCCTTCTTTATCCCGATTCAGACACTGTTCTGTGGAGGTGTACACAAGTTGGTGTGAATTACTGTACCTGGGTTCATTTTAAAATTCAAACAGGGATACAGGCCCTTCAAGTGCATGGTACAGATAGGCAGTATAATGCTGTACCTGTGTAACATATGAATGACTGTACGTGTGCACAGATTTGTACCTGTGCATACACTCATTGTACAATTGTTGAACATAATGTGTGAATGGACCAACAAGTTCACAGAATATAATTAGGAGTTATTATTAATACTCTTGTTCATGATATCTTTGGCCTATGTTCTTTAAATAAATAAATAGGTTTAAGGAAAAAAATCCAATTTAAATTTTAAAATCTGATTTTTTAAAAAAAAATCATTGTTTTCTATCAACCCCCAGCTGCAATTCTATGCAACATTTACTTTATCAGTTTTGAAAAATTAAGGCATATAGATCACAGCTCTGAGAGAGAATTTATGCTGAAGATCTCTCCTTTCAATACTACTACAGTCACCAAAGTTTAAAAAAACAACAAAATAACCCGCCAACAGCAAAACACGCACACACACAAAAAAACCCCTTAGAATAATTAGGGACTATAGAGAGAGGTGCAGCTACTTAAATATTTTGGACTTGCCTGGTTTCTAAGCTATACCTGTTAGGTTGGCTCATAAATAGAAGGCAAGAATGTCAGATTTCTTAAAAATTAAAAACAAGTATTTCTGTTTTAAAGACCCATTTCAGACAGGGTAGGTTTGAAATTATCCAAGGTGTAATTTCAGTTAAAATATCATTATTATTTTTTAAACCACCCTCTCGAGAGGAGAGCTGAGGAAGCTCGCAACAGGCTTTTCTAGATTTCTGAGTCTTACTAAGATTTGCTAGTGAAATTTTAGAAGATGAGGAAAAGGAAACGAAAAGAGAAAAGCTCCCAGCAAAAGCTGGACCCCCACCATAGCCACACAAACTGCAGATCCTGGAGTAGTAAAGTTGAGAGACAGAGGAGTGCATATGTTACTGAATTCAAAATGATGCCTGCAACTTATAATTAGGTGGGTAACAGGCCATCTGCAGGTGGACGGTGCCCACTTTGTCCTCCCCCCCCCCCCCGCATCCCTGGAACCGTTATAAAAGGGTGACAGGTAACTTTACATTACCCTCACCTGTAAAGCTAGCAATAACACAGGTTGGGGCCTTTACTACCCAATTAGCAAGGCCCCCGGGATCTTCCTGGGGACTGGGGCCGGTTGGGATACGCTGCCCACATAGCGGGTGTGTATGTGTGTACTGTTAAAACAGATAACCCCCCGCCCCCGAACAGGGGTGGGTGTTCTTCAGAAATGCCTGCTGCTTCTTCAGAAGAGAACTGTTGGGAACCCGCTGCAGGTCCAACATCGAACGCCAAGCCTCCTCGAGAAGCTCCGCTGTGGGTAGCCCGCTCTTTGGGGGTGGCATTCGGGCCAACATCAGAAGCCTCACTTAGAGAGGACCCATTCTGGGTTTCACACTGTTCAGTAAAAGCATTCTGAGGACCGGGGCCACTAGGTGACTCCTCGGATGGTTCAAATTCATCTGAAGAATCAGAAGCATTCCTATGCCCTCCTTGCTGGTTGCTAAATGTGTTCCCTCTGCTTTTGGGCCCCTACGCGTGTGCATGTCCCCACCCCACCCCTCCCCTCCCAATGTGTGGTGGCACAGGAATACATGTACTCATTTTTTGTTAATTTCTGAAACTTGAAGGCCTCAGACAGATCATTATAGAGTGTCAGGACTGTCTTCTGGTAATCTTCTGTCTTCTGGCTTGTTCAAAAATCTGCACAGCAACATTGTTAAGGACATAAAGAAAACTAGCCATCACCCACAGCCATTCATCAAGGTCTTTCCCACACACCATCAGCTTTGGTGAAGCGTCAGCATTGCCTGGCTCCTCATCAGCCAGTTCTAAAAAACAAGAACATGATAAAGTTAGAAAACTATACAACAGACCGCCCCACAAGGTGGTTGTAATTTATTTATTAAGATGTGTATACCCCCACCCCTGCACTACTCCCCCCGACAAGGTGGTTGTAATTTATTTTATTAAGATATGTACAGTATACCCCCACCCCGGCAGTACTCTACTGCTCGGGGTGTATCAGAGGCTCTTATTTCAACAGGGAGCATTTCAACAGGGAGCAAGTCCAGGGACTGCATCGGAGAAGCCCCAAACAGCCGCCAGAAGAGTTGGCGGAAGCCGCAGGCGAACAAGAACATTAATAAAACAGCTACAATGTAAAATAAGTCTCATAAAGTTAAACAAATTAAACTAAACAAGTTAAAAGACCAGACTAAAACCACAATTTTTAAAGTTTTGAATTGAAAGTCAACTATCAAAACTACACCCTCTTTAAAAGTATGCATTTTTAAAGGGTTGCTAAAAACACCAAGTTTTTTTAAAAAAATTCTGAATGTTTTAAAACTAGTGCCCCCCAGGTGAGACACGAACACACAACCATGGGTTGTGTTTTTGTACAAATACCCTATGCTATCCATTGCGCGTGTGGAAAAATTCTATTTATTAATAACTTTCTAACAGTCATCTTAAAAACCATGGGTTTTCAAACACTGGTGGAACACACATTTTAGAAATCTATGTTCTACACACGGCTTTTAAAACTAGAACCTGTTCACTTGGATGCAGAGCTAGAGGCCTTGTAAAAATACTTATGAACCAGGCAAAAGAACAAGCTAGCTCTTGAACACAGGGCAGTCAGAGTTATTATATGTCTTTTCTGACACCACACTCACTGGAGAAAGTAATGAATGAGTAACACAAAGGGCAAAGTTTCATGTAAAGTTACACATACAACATAAAAGAACACAAAGGAATACAGAGTTGTAAAGTATAAAGAATATTATATTCTACATAGAGTGTCAGACACAGTAGTGTATGTACTTGAGAAGGCATATTTCCATATCATAGTTTAGGGTTGTCCAAGCCCATGGGTAGATTGTGCTCACATCTGAAAAAACAAAGCAACAATTTCAATGTGGTTGCTAAATGCTCAGTGTAAAGTAGTAATTTTCCATTAAAATAAACCCGTTATTTCCTCAAGGTGTGGATAACTATCACTTACTGTAACCCCCCCCCCCCCCAAGGGAGCGGTGTGCAGGTATGGCTTAGCATACCTAATAGTCACAGAACATCACCCTAAAACTCTGCTCCTCCAGAATAGGAAGCTATAGTACAGCCATGTGGCAGGTGGACTAACACATGGCTTTTTTTCTGCAAATGGCTGTTTCTACAGAGAAACAATATGTAGCAGGCTACTCTGCTCCACTCTGTGGAGTTCTCTCTTTTGCCCTAAAGAATTAGTCACTCCTTCAAACCAACATATTCATCATAAAACTTTTGTGGACCAGAATCTGCAGCATCACAGGCATCTGATGTATGGGATTGCTGATCCACAACAGCTCATGCTGAAACTAGAAGATAAAACATGGCCCCTCAACAGTTTGGGGAAAACATTTGAAACCCACACGCCTAAAAATTTTAAACTAGCAAAATGAAAAATTATTTATTTGTTACATTTTCTATACCACCTTTCATTAAAACCAATCTCAAGGCGGTTCACACAAAGGTTAAAAAAAGATTACAAAAATTACACAATTAAAATATTAACTAGAATATAAAAATACAGATCTGATTAAAAGATTAAAAAGAAAAACAAGCACACTCTAACAGTAAAAGATACAAAGCATCAGCAATGGAGACAAACATATAAAAGCCAGGGTAAAATAAAAATAAATCCAACACAGGGCTAGGAAGCTCTCTTTACCTGAGCATTCCGTGCCCCAGACTTTATATCCCAACACTTTCAAATATGCAGGTTCAGTTTTTAACCTTGTCTAATTAGCTGTGTGTAGTGCGGACATGGATGCACCAACACATGGCTTTTTTTTCTACAAATGGCTGTTTCTACAGAGAAACAATATGTAGCAGGCTACTCTGCTCCACTCTGTGGAGTTCTCTCTTTTGCCCTAAAGAATTAGTCACTCCTTCAAACCAACATATTCATCATAAAACTTTTGTGGACCAGAATCTGCAGCATCCCAGGCATCTGATGTATGGGATTGCTGATCCACAACAGCTCATGCTGAAACTAGAAGATAAAACATGGCCCCTCAACAGTTTGGGGAAAACATTTGAAACCCACACGCCTAAAAATTTTAAACTAGCAAAATGAAAAATTATTTATTTGTTACATTTTCTATACCACCTTTCATTAAAACCAATCTCAAGGCGGTTCACACAAAGGTTAAAAAAAGATTACAAAAATTACACAATTAAAATATTAACTAGAATATAAAAATACTGATCTGATTTAAAAAGAAAAACAAGCACAATATAACCGTAAAAGATACAGAGCAACAGCAATGGAAACAAGCATGTAAAAGCCAGGGTTAAAAAAAAAACTGCAGGCCTGAAATTGAAACGGGGGAGGGAATAAATCCAACACAGGGTTGGGGAAGCTCTCTTTACCTGAGACCCAGACTTTATATCCCAACACTTTCAAATATACAGGTTCCATTTTTAACCTTGTCTAATTAGCTGTGTGCAAACTACCACCCCACTCAATCCCCCAAAACCTGAATATGCTATTTATTGCTAAATAAATATGCTATTTTATTGGTGAAGGTGATTAGAACTGCCTGGAAAAGGGGCAGGGGTTGGGGGGCAAAGAGAATTCATGGTGGATTAAAGCAAAATTAAACACACACAGACAACAACATCTATAGAAATAGATGAAGACTACACTAAGTCTGAGATATTAAAAGCCGCAATAAGACCAAAAAAATGCACTGAGCTTTACAGTTAAGGTTGCAATCCTATACAGACTTACTAGGGAGGAAATCTAATTGATACTGATGGTACTTACTTCTAAGCAGGCATGCATAGAATGATTTTGCATTATAAAGCCAAATAAATAAATAAATAAAACCTTAAGGATGCAGACTGCAAAAGTGACAATTTTAAATTAATACAAGGGCTTATTATTATTTTTACTGAGAATAGGAGATTTGCTACTTACTGCATGCTGGAATTTCAGGAGAGAGAAAGCTTTCTGTGGGCCACATGCTTTCAGCCACCTGGCCCACGCCTATGCAAACTTGATGGGATGGCCCTTGATGGAACAATGGGCTTATCGGGTGTGGTGTTTCAAGAGAGAGAAAGAACTTGATGGGATGGCTCTTGATGGGACAACATGATGGGGTTATCTGGTGGTGAACTCATCTCCCTTCAGGGACCCTTATTCTTCAGATAAAGAGCCTTGAATTTTAATTTATTCCTTCAAATAAATTTCCTTGAATTTTAAAAGTCTCCATTTTGCACTTTGAGAGTGGTGAATGGGGAGATGTTAAACTGAGGGGCGAGGGGAGAGACCATGTGTGAATCATTTGCTGTAGTGTGTGGAATTTTTCTAACTGATATTACCTATGCTGCAAATTGGGATGCTTTTTTAAAAATAAAAGCTGGTTTTTAAAGGGAGGGGGTAGATCATCCAAAATTAGTACAATGGGATAACTTGTGCAGTTCCTATAAAACCCCTACAATGATGGGATTTCCAATCTAGGATCCTCTAGTCTTTATTAAATTTGTTGTCATGTTCTGCATACAATACCTCCTTCCGAGCTGCTACCACAAAACACATGTCTTAAAATTATGAATTTTTCCACATAAGGCAAGGGGGGAAAGAATTGGATCATAGACCTTTTCTCCTTTCCCCCAACAGAACTTTTGTACTTGTTATATGATTTGATTTCTATACAGCCCTTCCAAAAAATGGCTCAGGGCAGTTTACACGGAGAAATAATAAATAAGATGGATTACAGTCCCCAAAGGACTCACAATCTAAAAAAGAAGCATAAGATATACAACAGCTACAGTGACTGGAGGTACAGTGCTGGGGTGGATAGGGTCAGCTAAGTGGATACTTAGTGTTAGTTTCATACAATTATTCAACTGTTGCTACTTTTTTGTTCTACCTTGCAGGGTTGTTGTTATACAACGTAGTAACACTCATAAGTCCCAGTTCAGACATGATACTAAATTGTTTAGTGCTACATGAAGCAGTCCAAATGAGACAAGGGCTCTCCCCTCCTTCTCCTACACACATGAGGAGGAGGGTGAAAAGTCTTGCAGGTTGCATCATAATGCATTTATATAAATGCGTGGTTTGGCATAGAATAGTGTTAAATTCTAGTCACCCCATTTGAAAAGTGATATAATAGAACCAGAAAAGAAATGCTTTTCTGTCTTATCAAACTAGAACACAGGGTCACACAACAAAATTGCTTGACAGTAGATTTAGGGCAGGGGAAAAAAATATATTCTCATTCAACTTATTAGAGAACGAGCGAATAGGCTTTCTTAAGCGGGTCCTAACTGTGATTGCACAATGGTGAGGAAAGTATTCTCTGCACATGCTCAGTTATATTCATGATATTTATTTTCATTCATTCATTCAAACATATATTTATAACGCCCCAAACTCACAGCTCTGGGTGGTTATGATATGGACATATGTTATAATATGGACATATGTTATGATAGGGACATATGTATTCCAGGGCTGTTAAATGGTCCTTTAATACCCTATTGGAATATTTACAACCATTCCACAGCCAGTTTCTCTCAGTGATAATTTTGGATGATCTACCCCCACCCCGCCCCTCCCTTTAAAAACCAGCTTTTATTTTTAAAAAAGCATCCCAATTTGCAGCATAGGTAATATCAGTTAGAAAAATTCCACACACTACAGCAAATGATTCACACATGGTCTCTCCCCTCGCCCCTCAGTTTAACATCTCCCCATTCACCACTCTCAAAGTGCAAAATGGAGACTTTTAAAATTCAAGGAAATTTATTTGAAGGAATAAATTAAAATTCAAGGCTCTTTATCTGAAGAATAAGGGTCCCTGAAGGGAGATGAGTTCACCACCAGATAACCCCATCATGTTGTCCCATCAAGAGCCATCCCATCAAGTTCTTTCTCTCTCTTGAAACACCACACCCGATAAGCCCATTGTTCCATCAAGGGCCATCCCATCAAGTTTGCATAGGCGTGGGCCAGGTGGCTGAAAGCATGTGGCCCACAGAAAGCTTTCTCTCTCCTGAAATTCCAGCATGCAGTAAGTAGCAAATCTCCTATTCTCAGTAAAAATAATAATAAGCCCTTGTATTAATTTAAAATTGTCACTTTTGCAGTCTGCATCCTTAAGGTTTTATTTATTTATTTATTTGGCTTTATAATGCAAAATCATTCTATGCATGCCTGCTTAGAAGTAAGTACCATCAGTATCAATTAGATTTCCTCCCTAGTAAGTCTGTATAGGATTGCAACCTTAACTGTAAAGCTCAGTGCATTTTTTTGGTCTTATTGCGGCTTTTAATATCTCAGACTTAGTGTAGTCTTCATCTATTTCTATAGATGTTGTTGTCTGTGTGTGTTTAATTTTGCTTTAATCCACCATGAATTCTCTTTGCCCCCCAACCCCTGCCCCTTTTCCAGGCAGTTCTAATCACCTTCACCAATAAAATAGCATATTTATTTAGCAATAAATAGCATATTCAGGTTTTGGGGGATTGAGTGGGGTGGTAGTTTGCACACAGCTAATTAGACAAGGTTAAAAATGGAACCTGTATATTTGAAAGTGTTGGGATATAAAGTCTGGGTCTCAGGTAAAGAGAGCTTCCCCAACCCTGTGTTGGATTTATTCCCTCCCCCGTTTCAATTTCAGGCCTGCAGTTTTTTTTTTAACCCTGGCTTTTACATGCTTGTTTCCATTGCTGTTGCTCTGTATCTTTTACGGTTATATTGTGCTTGTTTTTCTTTTTAAATCAGATCAGTATTTTTATATTCTAGTTAATATTTTAATTGTGTAATTTTTGTAGTCTTGTTTTAACTTTTGACTTGTTTTAACTAATCTTGAGATTATTTTAATGAAAGGTGGTATAGAAAATGTAACAAATAAATAATTTTTCATTTTGCTAGTTTAAAATTTTTAGGCGTGTGGGTTTCAAATGTTTTCCCCAAACTGTTGAGGGGCCATGTTTTATCTTCTAGTTTCAGCATGAGCTGTTGTGGATCAGCAATCCCATACATCAGATGCCTGTGATGCTGCAGATTCTGGTCCACAAAAGTTTTATGATGAATATGTTGGTTTGAAGGAGTGACTAATTCTTTAGGGCAAAAGAGAGAACTCCACAGAGTGGAGCAGAGTAGCCTGCTACATATTGTTTCTCTGTAGAAACAGCCATTTGCAGAAAAAAAGCCATGTGTTAGTCCACCTGCCACATGGCTGTACTATAGCTTCCTATTCTGGAGGAGCAGAGTTTTAGGGTGATGTTCTGTGACTATTAGGTATGCTAAGCCATACCTGCACACCGCTCCCTTGGGGGGGGGGGGTTACAGTAAGTGATAGTTATCCACACCTTGAGGAAATAACGGGTTTATTTTAATGGAAAATTACTACTTTACACTGAGCATTTAGCAACCACATTGAAATTGTTGCTTTGTTTTTTCAGATGTGAGCACAATCTACCCATGGGCTTGGACAACCCTAAACTATGATATGGAAATATGCCTTCTCAAGTACATACACTACTGTGTCTGACACTCTATGTAGAATATAATATTCTTTATACTTTACAACTCTGTATTCCTTTGTGTTCTTTTATGTTGTATGTGTAACTTTACATGAAACTTTGCCCTTTGTGTTACTCATTCATTACTTTCTCCAGTGAGTGTGGTGTCAGAAAAGACATATAATAACTCTGACTGCCCTGTGTTCAAGAGCTAGCTTGTTCTTTTGCCTGGTTCATAAGTATTTTTACAAGGCCTCTAGCTCTGCATCCAAGTGAACAGGTTCTAGTTTTAAAAGCCGTGTGTAGAACATAGATTTCTAAAATGTGTGTTCCACCAGTGTTTGAAAACCCATGGTTTTTAAGATGACTGTTAGAAAGTTATTAATAAATAGAATTTTTCCACACGCGCAATGGATAGCATAGGGTATTTGTACAAAAACACAACCCATGGTTGTGTGTTCGTGTCTCACCTGGGGGGCACTAGTTTTAAAACATTCAGAATTTTTTTAAAAAAACTTGGTGTTTTTAGCAACCCTTTAAAAATGCATACTTTTAAAGAGGGTGTAGTTTTGATAGTTGACTTTCAATTCAAAACTTTAAAAATTGTGGTTTTAGTCTGGTCTTTTAACTTGTTTAGTTTAATTTGTTTAACTTTATGAGACTTATTTTACATTGTAGCTGTTTTATTAATGTTCTTGTTCGCCTGCGGCTTCCGCCAACTCTTCTGGCGGCTGTTTGGGGCTTCTCCGATGCAGTCCCTGGACTTGCTCCCTGTTGAAATGCTCCCTGTTGAAATAAGAGCCTCTGATACACCCCGAGCAGTAGAGTACTGCCGGGGTGGGGGTATACTGTACATATCTTAATAAAATAAATTACAACCACCTTGTCGGGGGGAGTAGTGCAGGGGTGGGGGTATACACATCTTAATAAATAAATTACAACCACCTTGTGGGGCGGTCTGTTGTATAGTTTTCTAACTTTATCATGTTCTTGTTTTTTAGAACTGGCTGATGAGGAGCCAGGCAATGCTGACGCTTCACCAAAGCTGATGGTGTGTGGGAAAGACCTTGATGAATGGCTGTGGGTGATGGCTAGTTTTCTTTATGTCCTTAACAATGTTGCTGTGCAGATTTTTGAACAAGCCAGAAGACAGAAGATTACCAGAAGACAGTCCTGACACTCTATAATGATCTGTCTGAGGCCTTCAAGTTTCAGAAATTAACAAAAAATGAGTACATGTATTCCTGTGCCACCACACATTGGGAGGGGAGGGGTGGGGTGGGGACATGCACACGCGTAGGGGCCCAAAAGCAGAGGGAACACATTTAGCAACCAGCAAGGAGGGCATAGGAATGCTTCTGATTCTTCAGATGAATTTGAACCATCCGAGGAGTCACCTAGTGGCCCCGGTCCTCAGAATGCTTTTACTGAACAGTGTGAAACCCAGAATGGGTCCTCTCTAAGTGAGGCTTCTGATGTTGGCCCGAATGCCACCCCCAAAGAGCGGGCTACCCACAGCGGAGCTTCTCGAGGAGGCTTGGCGTTCGATGTTGGACCTGCAGCGGGTTCCCAACAGTTCTCTTCTGAAGAAGCAGCAGGCATTTCTGAAGAACACCCACCCCTGTTCGGGGGCGGGGGGTTATCTGTTTTAACAGTACACACATACACACCCGCTATGTGGGCAGCGTATCCCAACCGGCCCCAGTCCCCAGGAAGATCCCGGGGGCCTTGCTAATTGGGTAGTAAAGGCCCCAACCTGTGTTATTGCTAGCTTTACAGGTGAGGGTAATGTAAAGTTACCTGTCACCCTTTTATAACGGTTCCAGGGATGCGGGGGGGGGGAGGACAAAGTGGGCACCGTCCACCTGCAGATGGCCTGTTACCCACCTAATTATAAGTTGCAGGCATCATTTTGAATTCAGTAACATATGCACTCCTCTGTCTCTCAACTTTACTACTCCAGGATCTGCAGTTTGTGTGGCTATGGTGGGGGTCCAGCTTTTGCTGGGAGCTTTTCTCTTTTCGTTTCCTTTTCCTCATCTTCTAAAATTTCACTAGCAAATCTTAGTAAGACTCAGAAATCTAGAAAAGCCTGTTGCGAGCTTCCTCAGCTCTCCTCTCGAGAGGGTGGTTTAAAAAATAATAATGATATTTTAACTGAAATTACACCTTGGATAATTTCAAACCTACCCTGTCTGAAATGGGTCTTTAAAACAGAAATACTTGTTTTTAATTTTTAAGAAATCTGACATTCTTGCCTTCTATTTATGAGCCAACCTAACAGGTATAGCTTAGAAACCAGGCAAGTCCAAAATATTTAAGTAGCTGCACCTCTCTCTATAGTCCCTAATTATTCTAAGGGGTTTTTTTGTGTGTGTGCGTGTTTTGCTGTTGGCGGGTTATTTTGTTGTTTTTTTAAACTTTGGTGACTGTAGTAGTATTGAAAGGAGAGATCTTCAGCATAAATTCTCTCTCAGAGCTGTGATCTATATGCCTTAATTTTTCAAAACTGATAAAGTAAATGTTGCATAGAATTGCAGCTGGGGGTTGATAGAAAACAATGATTTTTTTTTAAAAAATCAGATTTTAAAATTTAAATTGGATTTTTTTCCTTAAACCTATTTATTTATTTAAAGAACATAGGCCAAAGATATCATGAACAAGAGTATTAATAATAACTCCTAATTATATTCTGTGAACTTGTTGGTCCATTCACACATTATGTTCAACAATTGTACAATGAGTGTATGCACAGGTACAAATCTGTGCACACGTACAGTCATTCATATGTTACACAGGTACAGCATTATACTGCCTATCTGTACCATGCACTTGAAGGGCCTGTATCCCTGTTTGAATTTTAAAATGAACCCAGGTACAGTAATTCACACCAACTTGTGTACACCTCCACAGAACAGTGTCTGAATCGGGATAAAGAAGGCCTAGGAGATCTGGGGAGGTTGGAATAGATCTGGGCAAGCAACAGGAACATGGAGGAAACCTTTTCCAGCTGTATCCTCCATTTTAGAAGGGAAACACCTATCAGGGTTGCACGCTCAAAAGAGACCTCACTTGGGAGTATTTTAATCAAGTTTCTGTACATGTGGGTAAGTCAGGCATGTGTGCAAAAATGCAAAGAGTGCAACAAAGAAATGCAAGGTCTGGTTGCCCGAATGAAACAGCATTATGATCTCTGAATACGTATTACATCTCTGAATACGTACTAAGGTTATATTAGACAACAAGAATTTACTTTTACTAGGGAATGGTGCTTTAAATTGAGATTTAAATCATTAAAACTAAATTCTGTGAAGTGATTTAAAGCGTAGCAGCCCAGATTGCAACCATTCTATACAGTTTCTAACTCAAAGCCTTAATGAACCCATGCGTGTTCGTAGAGGGGTCACATGTCCACCTTCGGACATGTCTGGACATATTCTGGGGTAGGGGTGGTAGGGTGGGTGCCAGACTTCCGGGGTGAGGGTGTACCCCTACTTCTGACCCTTCACGACCACGTGGGGTCTCCTCTGGGCCATTTCACCCAATAAAGTTACACAAAATGGCCGCCCGACCATTATCACACCTGCTCACCCGGACCTTTCCGGAGCCTGAAACCTGTTCCTATTGGTCCAGGGTGGCAAGGCGTGTTCATAGAGGGGTCACATGCCCACCTTCGGACATGTCTGGACATATTCAGGGGTAGCTGTGTTAGGGTAGGTGCCAGACTTCCAGGGGTAAGGGCGTCCCCCACTTCTGACCCTTTCCGGTCACGTGGGGGTCTCCTCAGCCCCTTCTGATGACGTATTTCCGGTGACGTAAGCGCATTGGACAGCTGCATGCCCCCCGTGATGTCACTGTGACGTCATCCTCCAGCCATGTGCTTTTGTTTGTAAACAAAAGCACATGGTTTTTGACAGCAGGTATGCCCCTATACTACTACTGAGAAGTTAGTGGCTGTAAATACTTATCAGCTACAACCACCTTAAGTGACGCAGCAGGGAAATGCTTGACTAACAAGCAGAAGGTTGCCGGTTCGAATCCCCACTGGTATGTTTCCCAGACTATGGGACTATGGGAAACATCTATATCAGGCAGCAGCAATATAAGATGATGCTGAAAGTCATCATCTCATACTGCGCGGGAGGAGGCAATTGTAAACCCCTTCTGTATTCTACAAAAAGGGCACTGTGGGCGCCAGGAGTCGAAATCAACTAGGCAGCACACTTTATGTTTTACTTTTCAAACTCCTTTTAAAAACCTCTTAATAAATATTTACTTTTAGAAGTTCATCCATTTATGTCTATATGTATGAAGATACAAATGCCTGTTCCTTAGATTTGTGTTTCTAGAAAACTCAATCCTTTTTAGAGCATCAAAATAGAACTAGTTAAAAACAACAACAACCCAGAATAGAACATTTTTAAATAGAATTTTTTAAAAACACACACACTCAACTAATTGTTGGTTGCAAAAACATGAAATAGCTGTTGGAGCTGCAATTTCATCAACCTATTACAAAAATAGCTAGTTTCACTTATTAAAAATTTCACAGTTGAGCTTAGCCACATAGCATTCGGAACATAGCAGATAGCACTTAGCCTAAAAATATCAAGTGTGCATGTATTTATGACCTGAGGTGGTTGAAATGAGTTTTAAATTAGGGATTCTGGCAAAATTATCCCGAGGCAGCTACAAAATGAATTTGGGACTCATTCACCGCATCTCCAAGGAAAGGTGAACTTTATGAGTCCCTAAATTCTTCTCCAACTTTGACTGAAATCCAAGCAGAGAAGAAATCAAGAGTCCTTATTTAATATCCCTTATTTAATGCGCCATGGGTCTATGATATGGAAGAGAAAGTAAATTAGGGAACTTCTAAAACAAAAATACAAGGATATTGGGGAAAGTCAACTTCCTGTGGAGAATCTGCAGGGATTGACAGCCTCTCGCAACCTCCAGTTTTTGGTCTGCAGCATCTGAATTCAGCCCAGATTTAATTAAATGGAGTGTCTGAGCTTCATTGCATTTTAAAATGCATTTTAAATTTTTGTAATTTTGTAATTTTAAAATTACAAAAGAAAATAACAGCCCTGCTGGATCAGGCCCAGGGCCTATCTAGTACAGCATCCTGTTTCACACAGTCTTCCACCAGATGCCTCTGAGAAGCCCCCAGGCAAGTGGTGAGGGCATGCCCTCTCTCCTGCTGTTGCTCCCCTGCAACTTGTATAAAGAAGCATCTTGCCTCTGAGGCTGGAGGTGGCCTATAGCCACCAGACTAGTAGCCATTGACAAACCTGTCCTCCAACTGAGGTTGGAAAAGGGGGGAGGAGAGTAAAGACTAGGGATGTGCACAAAACCAGTTTTCCTGGTTTGGCTTGAACTCGAACCGGGTTCAAACCAGGAGGGGTAGGTTTGGGTTTGGATTTGCTCGAACCCCCAGGTTCAGTTTGAATTTGAACTATTTTGAACTGGTTTGAACTGGTTCAAACCTCCAAAAGTGGGTGGGATGGTAGCTGGCACCCATAGGTACCTACCACTCAACCCCCAAAGGAATCAGACACTTGTATGATTTTTTTTATGAATTCTTAAAATATTTTATTATTTTTTCCCATAGGGTATAATGGGATGTGAACCAGCCCATTATTCCCTATTGTGAAGCACCCATGGATGCCAACAACCACCCAAACCCTGAAGCAATCTGACACTCCTACAATTTTTTATGAATATTTGAAATATTTTCAATTAGTTTTCCTCATAGGGTATAATGGGTATTGAACCAGCCCATTATCCCCTATTGTGGTACACCTAGGGGCACAAAAGTGGTATGGGTGGTAGGCATCTAGGGGTGCCTACCACCCACAAAACCCCAAGGCAATTGGACACTCCTCCGATTATTGGTGAATTTTTAAAGTATTTTTGAATTCCTCATAGGGAATAATGAGGATTCCAGCAAATGTATAGCTTCACGTTGGGGGGCTGGGGAGTGTAGATAGCAAATGAGAGTGGATTCATGGTTTGTCATTGAAAATCTCAGGTGCTACCAGAGAATCAATACTCAGAACACCTCAGAAACAACAAAACCCTGTACCCCATGGGTTAGCAACCCATGGGGGTGGTTGGACCCTCTGTGCACTACACAAGCACTCTCTCTGGGCCACCTCAGCACCCCCCCAAGTCCAGTTATGGGGCTGCTGAAACCTCCATTCTTCTATGGAGAAAAACCTTAAAGATGTGTAAACTTCAAAAATCACTTAAAAACCCCCTCTTTGTCCAATTATTTTCAAATAATTCTGGTAGCTTCTTTCCCCGCCTTGGGAACTACCACCTACCACACTCCGCTCTAGGCCACCCCTTTTTCCCCCGATGTGAAGCTATACGTTTGCTGGAATCCTCATTATTCCCTATGAGGAATTCAAAAATACTTTTAAAATTCACCAATAATTGGAGGAGTGTCCGATTGCCTTGGGGCTTTGTGGGTTGTAGGCATCCCTGAGTGAACTTTTGTGACCCTAGGTGCTCCACAATAGGGGATAATGGGCTGGTTTGAGTCCCATTATACCCTATGAGAAAAATAATTAAAAATATTTCAAATATTCATTAAAAAAAATCGTAGGAGTGTCTGATAGCTTTGGGGGTTGGGTGGTAGCACCCATGAGTAGTACCCATGGGTGCCAACTACCACTGCACCCACTTTTGGAGGTTTGAACCAGTTCAAACTGGTTCGAATTGAACCCCCTCCCCGTTTGGTTCGAATTTGAACCTGCAGCTTGAACCTGATGGCTGGTTCAGTTCAAATTTGAACCATCGAACCAAACTGGTTCAAATTCGTACTGGTTCAAATTCAAACCAGTTTGCACATCCCTAGTAAAGACAATCCCCATAGCAAACCTTCAGGTCATAAGATTCCACAGGGGAGTTATCTTTTCTCCTACCCACAACCTCATTTTAAGGTGTAGCCCTCTTAAAAACAACATACAGCTTTGCCCCAGCTTAATATAAATGGAGCTCAACTATCTGCTGTAATCTGACCAGTACTGTATGCACTCAAAGGGCACTGTGGTATTAGCATATATTAATTTACACTGGTTTGAAGATAAATCATTTTTCTGAGAAAAGGTGGCAGAGAAACAAACCATATGGTACTTGACTCAACTTTGGCATAACCTGATGAGTGCAGACATAGGAATACAGTGCTCTGGAGACAAAAGGAGCATGGGAAGGAGCAGATGACAGAAAGAAAGTAAATGTGCTGTATGCAAAGCAGAACAGAATCGCATTATTGGAAAATCCTGCAGTGTACACATACCTTGTATGCAAGTAATTCAGCTTAACTGGGCCTGTGAACTATGTTAAATAAACTTTTGCCCTCTTTATAGAGAACAGGAAATCCTTTCAGGGTTAGATATAAATGATGAGAATACAGTACTTAAAATGAGAGAGTACACATCTTTGCTGTTAACAGTGAGTATAATTACCCTGAGCCTGATCCTCAAATTAAAATGATTCTAAATGTTCAGAATCTACCTGGCTTATAGGGGAGGGGAGCTAAGAATACCAACTTCAACTTCCAGGAACAAGGAACGTTACAACAGCTCCAGAACAGGAACATGACAGCCAAACAACCAACCAAAAACTAGTGCTTATATTTCTTAAAAAATTTCTTAAAAGTTGTCGGAGATCAGTCATTATGATCAACCTGTGAAGGAATGAAGCCTAGACCTCTTGGGTTTCTGTAAATAAGCCCCTGTATTGTATTGTATTAATAGTCTCAAACCTCTTCTCATAAATAAGCCCTGAAAAATGAATTGTGATATTATATTCATAAAAACTCTGCAGTATTGTAAATAGGATTTCTGTGCTTGCAAATCCCTGTGCATGGAGGAGGATGGAGGGTCAAAAGTTCATTCTTGGTTTTCTGTCATTTTACTTTTGATTTAGCATTTTGACATTTGATTTTTGGAGGGAAAGGAGATTTCAAGAAATGGAGGGAAGTCAACAGAGTCCTAAGAGAGAGAGTCCTGGAAGGAGAAGCCAAGCTGGAGAGAGTCTTGGAAGCAAGAGACTGGAGAGAATCAGAGCTGAAGGTTGAAGACGACAGTGAGACACTTCTCATGATCAGTGTGAAGTGCCGTTCGGGTTAGTGCAGGGCGTGCACACAGGCAGGGAGCCATCCCTGGGGGGCCAGATCAGCCACCCAGACAATTGCTGGCTCCGTCACAGAGCTGGCAGGGATTCGGGGGCAAGGCGGCCCCCGGAAGTTCCAGGATGCCCCGCACGAGTGCGTGGGACTTTCTGGAAAGACCCCTGGGGTTGGGAGGCATGTTTTAGCCTCCAGGCGGGGATCTCCTCATGTGTTGCCATGCTGCAGAGCCGCACCACAGCAGCATATCATCAACCAAATGGGGTTAGCGGAGCGCTCGCTCTGCTAACCTCGTTTAAGGGGAGGGGTACTTTTGGCAGTTTGCTGCCGGGAGCCGCACAGCTCCAGTGACAGCAGATGACCAGGAGAAATCGGGCTAGGCTCCCTTATCCTGATTTCTCCTGGTTGTGAGAATAGCTTCAGAGAATCCTAGAAGTCAATCTGCTGGAGGGGGAAACTCAGCTGAAATCACTAAGAAGAAAAAGAAGAGCCAGGCTGGATTGAGCCCCAGACCTGTGCTGTAATCAGTACCACCCAGCAAGCCTAAAGCTGATAAGAAAGCAAAGAGGACCAGTAGGGACCAGTAGAGAGTCAGATAATAAATCCCAGTTTTTATTTTCCCTGACCTGCTTTGTAAGTAACTGTTTTGAATTTGTATTTTTTTTCTGTAAAAGAAATGTTTTAATTGAACAAATTTTTCCCCTAAAGGAAATGTTCTTGTTATAAAAAAATTAGAAGCCTGTTGATTTGTCTCCATTCAATGCCTATAAGCCTTCCACATTACTGAGGTTTGTTTTTGGTTTTTCTAATTTTTGATAAATGTGAAGAGCTACTGTAGAGGATCCAGCCATACCAAAAGTCCACTTGGTGGCAGTGGTAAGACAGTTAGGAGGAATAGAGGGCTGTACCTCTAGTGCTGCACTAGAGAATGTGGTGCTAGCGGTGGGACCTGTCACCCATGCTAGCGGGATAGCTGTTCCTCCACACACAGCCAAAGAAGACTTTCTGTTCTATCATACTCTCTCCTAATGGCACCAAATTACCTCCAGTATATATTCAGGAGTTAAGCACTGAGGGCGAGAGGTGAAGAGGGTATTACAGGTGAAGGCATTACAGGTGAAGAAGCAGGTTAGAGACAGAGGCATGATATTCTAGATCTATGGAACTAGAGTACAAAGTTCACAAAGATGCTAACTTCCTTTTGGGGAAGACATTTAGTTGCAGGAAGGGAACCAAATCAGAAGGGCTTCTAGCTCTGAGGGAAGCCAATATGTCCACAGATGGACAGAGTCTGCTACCCAGGGTACACTGAGATATCTTCAGGGAAAAGGGGGTGCAAGTGTACAATAGTCTCTATGGTGCGCAGATGTAGGCAGAGATGTCCGGCCGAAGTCCAGGGCCTCCACACCCCCTGGGGGCCCCCAAATCCTCTTTAGTTGGTCCCGAGTGGTGTGGTCTCTGGTGGCCGAAAGTGACTGTGACCTGTGCTGGGCGGCTGAGCATGACCTCTGCTTTAGAGACAGAGGCGGGTGGGGAGGGGAAAGAAATATGTGGAATCGGAATATATTAAGTTGCATGTTGAAAGGTTTAGGGATGTGTGGACCGGTCCAGATGTTTGGAGGTTCAGGGGTTTGGTCCGGAGGTTCGGGTGTTCGGGATTGAACTGAACCCCACCCCAGTTCTGTCCGGACTGGAACTGAACTTTGGACAAGTCCATGAATTTTTTCAATTTTTTAAAAAAATTAAAAAATAAATGAAAAATACCTCTAGCCCCTTCAGGAGGCTTCCTGTAGGCTGTGGGGGTGGGGGTCCATGAAGGTTCCCCCTTCCCCACCAGCCTCTTAAATCACCACCGTGGCCCCGGGAAAATGCTTCATTTCGGCCTGCTCGGGCCTCCGTAAGTGCACGTGGTGGCCATTTCGGCTGCCGCACATGCATAAATGGCCTCTGTGTGGCCTGGCATGACCCAGGGCCTCACAGAGGTCATTTGCGCATGCACGGTGGCCATTTTATTTTTTCCAAAATGGCCACTGTGCATGCGCAAATGACCTCTGTGAGGCCCTGGGTCATGCAAGGCCACACAGAGGCCATTTACGCATGCACAGCAGTGGTCAAAATGGCCACCGTGCGCACATACAGAGGCTCGAATGGGGCAAAATGAAGCATTTTTCCAGGCCATGGCAGTGATTTAAGAGGCCAGAGGGGAGATGGGGAACTTTTGTGGACCCCACCCCCCGCAGCCTACAGGAAGCCCTGTAAGGGCTAGAGGTGTATTTCACTTATTTTTTTAAAAAAATAAAATAAATTCACGAACCGCCCCCAGACCGGAATGGACTAGAGCAGGGTTCAATGGAGGCTGGACTGAACTTGGCTGGTCAGGTTCAAGTCCAGTCTGGACTCAAACCAAACTGGACCAGCCGGTTCCATGCACACCCCTATTGGAAAATTATTTGCATGAGATTCTGGAAATCACTCCCTCATTGCTCAATAATCTCCTCTATACCTGAAAAGATCTAGCAGCTCAGCAGCTTAATAACTAAAATGGGATTTCCCAATCTGTTGCAATTATGTTATTGATCTAAGGGTATGAAGAATGTTCTAAAATCTGAATGACTTTAGAACATGAATGCATGTTCTAAAATCTGAATGTTCTAAAATCCTTCCCATTGACTAATCACTTTCCCACGACCAGACGTGCTTATCTAGAAACAGAGGCAACAGTGTAGCATCTCACTGTAGTAGACTCAGGCCATCTATGGGCTCCTATGGAAGGAGCCAAGAATCTGGTTGTGGAGATATGGGGATGCAGCCACGGCAGGCAGGGCAACAAATGCATCCCCAAGAATTTAAAATAGCGACAAAATAGTCTCTGCTTAATAGGGATAATTGGAGCCTATGAGTATTTTGGCGTGCATAATCTTTCTCCCATTTAACAGGAAAAAACCCTACTGAGCAAATCCAGTTTTAACAGTTAACTAAAGTTTATTTATCACAACCTTTGCATTATTAGTCTGAATTAATAATTGAAATGGCATTTTATTCCATAATTAGTTGTATTTTTATGGATGCTGTGACAGTCAGTAGCAGGTACCTATATTTTCATGTCAGTCTTTTTTGGTATATTATATATTTTATATATTCACTTTACTTAATGGGTATGTTCTGATATATCTGTGAGTTTTGCAATTTTGTTGAAAAATACCAAATATTAAATCATAGCAAACATCCATTTTCTACAGAACACTGTTGGCAAGCAGAAGAATAATTTTCCATTCTTATCAACATTCTTAATAAATATTCTTCTGCCATCTGTACTTATCATCATCATGATTTGTGGCAAACTCCTTATAACCCCCACATCCTCCTACCTCCTCCCACTTTCAAAAGGTGGAATGACCCAAATGAAAAGGCGGAGCTTTGGTTGTTCAAAGTCTATCACTATCCCCTTGTTGCACACATTACTTTTCCAAGACAAAGGTTGAGCAGCTTTGGCAGAGTGCTCTAATTAAACTGGTATGTCAAATGCTGATTTTTCTTAATCACATTCCTACTTCTAAAATTCTGTCATTATGTTGCTGACAAGGATAGCTCCTTATTGCTTAATGTATTTTCTGAAAGTTCTACCTAGTAAGCTTTTGTAACCTGTTGTGTGTAACATTTTTGTTAGAGAGTAAGGGTAAAAAATAAAAACCATGGGCTTTTTAACATAAACAGACTGTTTTGCTTGTTCTGAAAGCTACACTGTTTGTTTTTAATGCTAATCATTATTAATATGATTTCATTAATGACAGTATTTTACAGTTCAGACCTTATGTAATTTATGCTTTGTAATACATGCATAAATGATGTAAAGTATAATGCAGTACACTGAGATACACTGCAGGGAGCCAAAATAACATATTTTTTGTTTGAAACACCTACAGATTTTGAAAGTATGAAGTATATTCACTGACATCTGGATTTTGTGTAGTTTAATTTCTAGGATTTGGCAGTTCAAACATTGTGTGTGTGTGTGTGTGTGTGCACGCACATCTTACGTACCTAGGAAGTAGTGCTAAGATTTTTATTTTTTTTCAGAGTACGGCTGGCATACTCTGATGCAATTGAACCTATACCTAGTGAACAGCTATGGCATGAGCTTGGCATTGCTCCACTTCTCATTCACAAACATTTTTCAGCTCTATAATACATTTCCTCTTTTAAATAATTTATGTGGAACTTGGTCATTTTGATCCTTGAGAGCATAGAATGAACAATGTCCACATCTGAAGCAATTGTCCATGGTTCTTTCTGGTGTTGGATGTTCAGGCTATTACATCCATCAGCCAGTCTAGCCAGTCGTTCTATCAGATGTGCCAACAAAAAATGTGCATCTCCTCCCATAGAGGAGTAATCTCACACTGAAGTGTTATGGGAGCTCCATCATGAGTATGTTTTTTAATTTAAAAACTTAAGCATGTGTTTCTCTGGATGTGATCTTGAATTCAGTGTGCCATGTCCATAAGCTTTTCTCAGAATTCATTGCTCTGTTTTATGTAAAAACTAAATTTCAAAATGTTTTACTATTTCAAAATGTTCTAAAACGACATGTTAGCTCACATGCTGAAATAGAATCAAAAGGGCTTTTTTGTTTGATGTGTATAGATAGATAGATTTCATTAACATATAGAAGAGATATTTTACATGCCTTCTCGAAACCCTTACAGTATGTGTCTAAGTGTCAAAGTGTCCCATAGCAGCTTTGAAAAGTCTATTAATCTCTCCAAGGTTTGCTATGTAACAGGGGCTGACTACCAGACTGGTAGTGTTAACACCTGCCTAACATCTGCCACCATACAGTGCTAGCCCCTGTGTTGTACCACGGTCTCCGGTTTTTTGAAAGAGTGTAAATACTTTTTAGAGCTTCCCCACACTTTGGAGTGGCTCTGTTAGAGCAAAAATACATTTATTCTTCCAGATTTCCAGAATTCCAGTATTCCAGAATCAGTAAACACTGTTTCTTCAGTGTTTCTTCCAGTGTGGCTCAAAAGTATGCACTACAAATTGGTTTACTACAATAAATTGTCATGTGGGAATTGGTGTAGTGTGAACTTGCTATAAGTATTGCTCAAGTTTTTGAAATTCAGTAGTTCTCGTAGGGTGTGGATAAATATATGAATAATTGAGAATTGCTTTTTTGTTTGTTTCTCTGCTGTGATGACAGTCTGATTTCTTCCAGCTTTTGTTCCTCTAACAACATGCATAGTTGTCTCGGAGTCCAATGCTAATTTTCTCTTCTCCTTCTTCCTTCCATACTTCCTACTAAACTCTCTGCCTTTTATTATGTCAGGCATTTTGCAAGTTTATCCAATGAAATAAACATTGCCACTGAGGGGGCAGGATCAGTGAACTCTCTTCAGTGACAAACTCCCAACATAGAGCAAATCCCAATGACATGACTGTTGCTATGGGAATGCTAATTAGAACCACTTTTGCAATTATCCAAAGCAAAATCCATTGTGGATCAAAAACTGACTTCTGAGCAGAAAGTATGTCGTAGAACCATTGTACTGGATGTGATAGTTTTTAATACTGCAGCTGGACTGGAAATGACTGGCAGTGGTGGCAACTGCAGTGTGCCTGTGAGAGCCTTCTCTTAAATGGAACTGCTGGAGATGAGGGACATGTACGTTGTTTTCTCCATTGTACTGCTCTGAGCATAAGCTAAGCAGTGATTTACTGTGATGGCACCCAGTGGTATCATTTTATGGAAGCTGGTGAGTGGTGTTGTGAGCATCTTAGAGACTGATTTTAGCTTACACATTTCAGAGCTGTCATTTATGGGTGTGTACAAATGGTTGCAGAAAGAGAGAGAGAAACAGACAGACAGAAAGAGGTTTTTGTGGTCTTTGCTGATAGCTGAAGAAAAAGGAGAAATTGTCTGACCGTCAAAAACAATCAGAGTCAGCTGATAAAGGAGCTCTTTGTAAACAAGAGAAGCAGGATTGAGCTGAAGGGAATGAAGTCATTCCCCAATCCATATTTCATATATTCAAAATGCCAATTGATCTGATAGTATGCTTTTGCAGTGTCAAGGGACTCCCCAAGGATCTCTGGAGATTTCTATGCCTGTTCAAGGAAAGGAAAGGAATGGAAAGGAAAGGTGTATACCCAGCCTGCCCCACACTCCTCCACAATTATGACTTCAGGTCAGCTGCTTACTTGAGTAGAGACTTAGATTAGATTTAGATTGGGTCCTGCTGAACCTAAATGAACCCCTCCTAGTCCCTTTGGGGAGGAAGCTGACTGACTGCTCATCAGCCAGACATGTTTCCCCTTCTCCTTAGGATCTCTCTCTCACTCTCTTTCTCTCCATCGCCCCTCACTCTCACACTCTATCCCCAGGGGCTTTTGTTATCCTGAAGAGCAATGAGCCTCTTCCCATCAGGCATTATCTCATCATGACATTTTAAAAATGAAATGAAGTTATTCCCTGCTAACTTGGCAAAGAGGCACCTTTTACCGTGGTGATTCTCTCTATTTAGCAGGGGGAGAGTAACTGGCCCTGTCCACCCCCAGCACAGTACTTCCAGTGACTGTTGCTGGTGTGTATCTTATGTTTCTTTTAGATTGTGAACCCTTTGGGGACAGGGAGCCATCTTATTTATTTATTATTTCTCTATGTAAACCGCCCTGAGCCATTTTTGGAAGGGCGATATAGAAATCGAATTATTATTATTATTATTATTATTATTAATCCAAGATCTATTTCTTGGTCACTCTTTCAGCTGAGCTGCCTTTAAACAAATTGTCTTATAAATGGTACTCTGTGTATGTCAAGATCTGTTTTTGTTCAGCAGGTGAGAACTGCATTACAAAAGAGCACAGTTGGATTTCTTTCATTAGTCCATTTAATAAAGCTGGTACCAATAGAAGTGTTTCTTGTAGGGCTAAAAACCAATTAAATTTAAAACCAATTAAAGTACTTTAAAAAAACAATTTAAAAACCTTGGAAGGCCAGGCCAAACAAGTAAGTTTTTAGGGCTCTCTTAAAGGCCGAAAGTGAGCCTAAACTGCGGATATCTGCCAGAAGTGCATTCGATAGGCCAGGAGCAGCTACAGAAAAGGCCCGGCAAATAAAATAGTGGCTCAAATACTTCAACTGCTATGATTTATTTAGATGTATCTCCAATTATCGACCCATTAGTTTGTTGTCAGTGGTTGGCAAATTATATGCTCTGTATCTTTTGGATAAGCTTGAGGCATGGATTTCAGAAAATCAAATTCTCGGGATTGAACAAGCAGGCTTTAGAGCAGGCCGCTCTACTCTCGATCACTGTATGATCCTGCACCATCTAGCAAAGAAATACTCTAGTGGCCCCAAATGCAAATTTTTTGTTGCCTTTATCAATTTAAAATCTGCGTTTGATTCTCTAGATATTTATTATGGTCTAAACTTGGAAAAAACAACAATAGATAAGAGATTGTTATTTTTGATGATGCAGCTTTATTCCAATTCCTCATTACGGGTTAGATATGCTATCAATGGGGCCCTAACTGATTCTATCCCCTCTACTCGAGGGGTCAGACAGGGCTGCGTCTTGGCCCCGACACTGTTTAATCTCTTTATTAATGATTTGGCTCCATTTCTGGAGAGTGTGGATTCCCATGCCCCGAAGTTGGCTAACAAATGAGTGCCCATTTTACTCTATGCCGCAGCTGTGCTATCTCAGTCCAGATTAGGTCTGCAAAGACTGTTGCGTGCTTTTGCCAGCTACTGTAATGATAACAAACTAATAGTTAACTACAAAAAAACAAAGGTCCTGGTTTTCTCTAAATCAAGGAAATTATATAAATGGGTAATAAATCAGAACCACATTGAGCAGGTTTACAACTATAAATATTTAGGCATATTGTTTCAATATAATCTAAATTGGAAAACCCACAGGCTGTCTTCAATTCATAAAGCCCGCAATACTCTCAGTGCCTTTTTGCGATTTTATTACTCTAAAGGGGGCCAGTTTGTTCCCATGGCATTCCAGGTATTTCGTGCTAAGATTGTGGCCCAACTACTTTTTGGGGCCCCGCTATAGATCCAGGGAGTAACAGATGAACTGGAGAGAGTACAGTCTATTTTTCTAAGAGCAATCTTTGCAGTGTCTAGGTGTGTGCCTTATTCTGCTCTATGCTTGGAATCTGGGTCTTTCTCTATTGTCTGTAAAGCCTGGGAGCTTACTTTTGCTAGATGGAGTAAACGCTGTTCAGAGATTCAGGAATCTTCTTTTTTCCAATATTTATGGGTAGATTCTTATCCCAACCCTTGGCTAACATATGTAAATAATAAAATTATGCAACTGGGCCTTTCTCCTTCAGAACTCCTTACTTGGGAATATAAATGGTGAAGGAAATATTATTTCTCCAGTTGCACGATATTGAACGGCAGAAACTTATGTCTTCGGCCAATAGGACTTGCTCCCCTTTACATTTTGGGATTTTGCCACCTTGGGGAGATAGAGGTACTAATTACTTAACAATGTTGCATTTTTCTAAATTTCGGGTTTCATTTTCTCAGGCCCGGTTTAATGTGTTACCCTCTTCTCTTCTGGAATGGAGGTTTGCTAAAGATCATTCTGCTATGATTTTCTGCCCTTGTGGTATTGGCCTCCTGGAAACTGTCACCCATGTATTGCTATAATGCTCTTTATATCGGGATGCTAGAGAAGAACTTATTTCCCCTCTGTTACTCAAATTTCCTGGAAGGTGTGAGCTCTTTTATACATATTACTGTCTTGCGGATTCAAGCCCCGGGATTACAACAATTGTAGCTAAATTTTCTACATTGCCATCAGGTTAAGGTCCCTATTAAGTGCTTAATTGCGAGAGCTGTTTATTGTTTTTAAGTAATTTATTATGAGTGATTGTATTCTGTTTTATTGTGTTTTAGCATTGTTTATTGATCGTTGTATTGGACATATTTGTTACTCCTATTTCTGATGGCCAATGGCCATAATAAAATTGATGATGATATTTAGATGTATCAGGAACCTTACTGGTTCTGCTATAGTGGTACCATGCATGTCTGCTGAACACTGGGAACAATGCCGGGGGGTGGGGAGTGGACCTTGGGTATGAAAAATTGTTGGGGATTTCTGATCATTGGTGGTGACTGTACAAAGAATCTAACTGTTTTTCAGAACTTTCTCTGAAGGCCACTTTCATGATATTTTAAAAATGGATGAATAAGAAATAAAATCACACAAGGCTTAATGAGAAATTAGTGAGAAATGAAATCACACAAAGAAATGAAATTTGAGGTCTCAAAATTGCTTTCAGATAGCAAAAGGTATTAATCTTCTTCTCCCTTTGGGCAGGTGGTACAACATCCAACTTCACAGGTATCATGAGAAGCCGAAGAAATGGTACTATGGAGAGTTCAAAAAGTCTTTACTCCAGTATATCTCGTAGCACAGATCTATCTTACAGTGAAACTGTAAGTCATTTGTAAAAGCCATTTCTGTACATGTTAGAAAAATCACTCTAAGCTCATAGCTGATGTTAATTATAATTGTCACATATAATTATAATTGTCACATGCAGGGAGAAAATATATAGGTGATAACAGCCATTTATGTTGATAACAGCCATTTATGTTTATCAGAGATTCTGGGATTCATTCTTGTCTACTCTGTACATTTGCTGTGGGTGAATGCTAAGTTGAAGCTGACAGTGAGAACATTTGAGAACTGGTAAAATCAGATCAAGATACTTTGCTTTGAAACCTCTCCCAGCAGTTTCATGTAGATGTTAAATAGTATGGGGGACAATATTGAGCTATTGTCTCAATACGGAGACAATACACACAGGTCATAGGCCAAGGAGTTAAGCAAATGTCCCCTAGCACCCTCAAAAAAACAAAAAAAAACCTTCCCCCAAGAAAGGACTAGAACCATTCCAATGCAAAACCCGTGGTTCCTATATCTAAGAAGGATACCATGGTCGATGGTATCAAATGCCACTGAGAGGTCCATCAGAACCAACAGGTTTCCAACTCTCCAATCCCCCCATCTAGTTCCTGGTGTAGATCATCCACCATGGTGACCAAGGCAGATTCAGTCCCAAATCCTGGGCTGAAAAGGGTCTAGATAATCTATATCATCCAAAACCCTTTGCAGCTGCACAGAACGACACACCGAGGCAATCTTTGCCATGGACCTTGGGGATCTGGTCCATGGCCTCCTGTCTCCAGGGGGCCTCAAAATGTTCTGGGGGGTCTCTCCAGAGGCCTGGCAGCTTTTCTCAGAGTGACCCCCCCACCCCTGGCTATGAAAATTTGCCCAAACACACACAGAGCCTGCCAGAGTTCATAAAGGGCACTTCACTTTGTGCACATTCCCACTGTCCGTCTGGTTGTGCCTTTTCATGTTTCTCCTCTGACAAGGGGCTGCCACCACCATGGGGGAGGCCTGCTCAGCTCATCCTCCACCCCCAGGCCACACAGATGGCAAAGATCGGTGTGGTGAGGCAACAGCAGGTTTTATTCTTAAAAAAATTAAGAGGGGGGCCTCATGGGTGGGTCTGAAGCCCTTCAGTTCCGGGCTCCAAAATAACCATGAAACACAAATTATTCTTGTTAATCTGTATATGCCCATTTTACGTCTTAGAATACATAGTAAATCTCACTGGGGTGATTTTGAAAGATATCTCATACAGCTGATGATGGACTATCCGAGGGCAGCAATAATGATAGGGGCGATTGTAATGCCAGAATTAATGTGCTTGAAGATTCAGGAATGGGGGATATGCCCCACCTGACATCAGAAGATTCTCCTCTTGCCTCAACTCGTATTCTGCTAGACCAGGGCAGTAACTTTACTGGCAGGCTGCTGGTACAGCTGGCTAACAAACTAGACCTCCATATTCTTAATGGAGCTGTCAAAGGAGACTGCCCTGGCCAATTTACCTTTTTTCTCGGTACAAAATGTTCGACAATAGACTATGTAATGGTATCTAGAGGGCTGATAGACAAAATAATATTGCTGAAGGTTATCCCAAGACCTGAGAGTGACCATTTCCCTTTGACGGTCACTTGCCATCTAACCAATGAGGGGATCATAGAACCCTCACCTAACCGCAGGGATGACCCAGAGACGAAATCCTCCGATTTGGCCCAGAGAATTAAGTGGTCCCCAGAGCTGGAGGCTAGACTCACGAACTGATGTTATTCAGAAGCAGGAATGGAGGAGCATAAAAAAAAATAACCCTAGTCTGCATCAAACGGTGCGAAGGACCCGCCCCCGAAGGGGGGCTGGTGTCCCAGACTGAAGTGACTGCTAATTACGAAGCCTTGATTTCTCTACTTATCCCTTTACTGGTCAGAGGCACTCAAGCCAGGGCCGCCTCGCATGTATCTTACAACAAACCCTGGTTCGACCAGGACTGTAAATAGGCGAAAAAAGTACTGCTACAACTCTCTGCTGACCACAAAATAAATAATACCTTATCCTTAGACACGAAATTCAAACAATATAAGGGAAGTTACAAGTCTCTGATTAGAGCCAAAAAGGAGGCCCTGAAACAAAGACAATGGTTAGAACTTGTAACGGCCCTTAATAATAAGGATGAAGCCAGTTTTTTGCGCTTAGTATCCGGGGTTAATTTGTTCCCTAGACAAATTTCAGTCCCGGAGGAAAGATGGGTAAACCATTTCACCAAAATCTATGCCCCCCCCCCCCACAACTACACTTAACCTCTCCATTTCGGCCCAGCATCTCCCTGGAGGAATTGCCTGTATGGCCTCCAGTTACCACTGAAGAAGTGGAGAATTGATTGGACAGCTAAAGAGAGGCAAATCCCCAGGTAAAGATTATATCCCCCCCTGACTTTTTAAGGGCCAATGTTAGCTGGTGGGCTCTGCTCTTAGCTTCCATGTTCACTTACATAGACCTAACAACAAATATGCCCAATGGCTGGGGACAGGCAATTGTCATCCCAATTCACAAAAAAGGCCCATTGGATGACCCGTCGAATTACAGACCAATAAGTCTATTAAGTGTAATTGGTAAGCTATACGCTAAACATCTAAATTCCAAACTGTTGGATTGGATGGAGAAAGAAAACATTCTAGAACAAGAGCAATCGGGGATCAGAAAAGGAAGATCTGTGATGGATCATTGTTTGGTCCTCCAGTGCTTAATAGAGAAATATGTTGAGGGCAGAAAGGCGCTGTTATATGCCGCCTTTATAGACTTTAAGAGTGCCATTGACTCAATATCCAGGGATGCTCTGTGGGAGAAACTTGCAAACTCCTCTATTGACAAGAGATTGCTAACTCTAATATATAAACTCTATGAGAATACGAGTCTGAGAGTAAAATGCGACCATAATGGCCAATTATCCAGAGAGATCCCTGTAGGAAGGGGGGTCCGGCAGGGATGCATATTAGCACCAGCTCTTTTCAATTTCTACATAAACGGCCTAATCACCCGCCTACAGCAAGTTGAAACTCACGCGCCAAAGATAGGGGATAGGTGTTTACCTATCCTCATGTATGCAGATGACACGGTCTTATTGTCACAGACCAGAGTTGGTCTAAAAAGAGCGCTAGAATGCTTGAGTCTGCTCTGCAATGAGGAATTTTTGGAAATTAACTATACCAAAACTAAAATCGTGAGATTTGCAAAGAAGCAACGGATCTTTAGATGGTCCATAGGTGGAGCCAGAGTAGACCGGGTGAAGTCTTACAGATACCTGGGGGTGGTGTTTCAGTTCAATGGGGGTACTTCTATGCACACCAGTGCCGCTAAATTGAATGCCACCCGATCTTCTATGGCAATTAGGAAATTTTTCTGGGCACAAGGTGGTGGCTACATTCCGGCAGCAAATAAAGCCTTTCAGGCTAAAGTGATACCTCAGCTGCTATATGGGATTCAGGTTAGACTGCCAAAAGACCTACGAGCTTTAGAGAAAGTCCAATCGGGTTTTCTGAGATCACTGTTGTTCTGAGATCACTGTTGCGTCCCAAACTCCTTAATACGGCTGGAAACTGGGCTATTGAAATTGGAGACCAGGGCCTGGCTTCTTATCATCCTGTATTGGATCAAGACTTACCTTTACCCAGTAGGACTTATACCTTACCTCCTTGCCGCTACCCCAAAACCCCGTTGGTGTAAGGCAGTTGAGGAGAGACTCCGGAAGATGGGCTTTTGCCCAGCACAACTGTTAGAGTATGGCGAGTCAATGGCAAGATGCCTAGTTAAACAAAGGCTCAGGGACATAAACTTCCAGGAGGAAAGGGCCTCTACAAATAGGCCACTACAACTCCTAAGCACCAAGAAAGATTGGGTCATAGCATCCTATTTTTATACAATCTATTCACCAAAACTTCGTTGGGCATTTACAAGAGCTCGCCTGAATGCTCTACCCTCAGCGATGTTATCAGGAAAATTTGAGAGAAAACCCTATGAGGAGAGACTATGCCCTTGCGGATCTGCTCCCGAAACATTGATGCATTCACTGTTATATTGCCCACTTTATACCGATGAAAGAGATTTATTTTTATCCCAGTACCTGAAAGGTCTCAAAAGCCACTCAGTGGAGACAATTCTTACATGTTTATTAGAAGATAGGGACCCAACAATATCCTTGGCGGTTGCCAAATTCTGTTATACATTGATCAAACTAAGAGAGGCTAGAGCACAGCAATCGGTTAATGTCAAAGGTTCTTGATTTTATGTATCTGATAACATTTTAGATTTTGTTTTTGTTTTTTCTCTTTACTGAGTATATTCTGTTTTTATTGTCGTTTGATATAAGATCGTAAATAAACAACTAACTAACTAACTAGGTGCACCATTGATCACACACTCTATCACCTTGCTTTAAAAGGGAAGATTTGAAATAGCCAATAGTTATCAAGGTTGGTGGAATCAAGGGAGGGTCTTAGCACTGCTTAGATCAAGAACCCTTAGTGACACATTAATAATTGGCTCCAACCACCTACCTGTTCCTTCTCTGGCAGAAGCAAACCATGAAGGGCAAGGGTCCAGAGTGTATGATGTTCCCTGCACTCTGCCTAAGATCTTGTCCACTTCCTCAAGCTGTACTAACTGAAAAGAATCCACCACAATCAAACCAGATGGTTGCCAAGGCAAGTCTCTTGGAACTGCCAAAATCCTGGTCCAAATTGTCACAGATGTGAGCAACTTTATCGATGAAGTGACAAACAAACTGGTCACATCAGGCTGCTGATGGTTCCTCTCCTGTCACATGGGGGCCTGTGTGAAGCAGTGACTTTGCCTCATGAAACAGCTACCCTGGGAAGATGCAATGGAGGAGGAGAAAAAAAGTTTCTTCACCACCCCCACAGCCACAGAGTAGTCCCTAAAACGGGCTCTAGCCTGTATTCGGTCAGATTCATTACAGGTCTTCCTCCAGTGTTGCTCTAGCCATATCTGAGTTGTTTCATTGCCTTAAGCTCCAAGGAGTGAATGGGCTCCACCAAACCAGAGAGAGCATTTAGAAACTGTTTCAACATTCCAGGGCCTCATACCTGGAATGGTATTCATTCCAGTGAATACCAGGGCCTCAACATGCCCATGTGAGTCCAAGCCCATGTGAGGGGAAGAAAAATACTGAATCATCCCCCCTGTGCTTTCTGAGCAAAGGCTTCTCCTAAAAGTATACAAGAACTTTCCACATGCAGGCTTAAACTGGTAGAATTGCTGAACGTATGAGGTGTGTTGAACCAAAGAAACCCCCTTCCCACCTCTCCTTTCCTGAGTTAAAATTCCACTCAAAGAGGTTTGTAAAATGCAAAGAACATAAAGGGGGGGGAGCTTTATTCAAAATACTACAGACAACTTCCATCTGAGGATCTCTCAGCTTTTAGTTACAGGTAAACAAAACAATACTCAGTGGTTAAAAGAATAATTCAAAAAGCACCCCAGATGATATTTGGACAGCACACTTTAAAAATTGTGGTTACCCCATTGCAAAGAACATGAATGTAAGAAAATACAAGAGCACCTTTAAAAGTTTCCTGTCTCTTGCAGCGCCCTAGCTGGATGGACTCAGGCTTAGCTTACAGACTTGTTGGTACAGGTAATAGGATTGAGCATTTTGATTCAGGCACAAATTGATTTGTGCCCGAAAATGGCAATTTCAGATTATTTGTCTACAAATCGAAACCAGAATTAGACCTCCGATAATTTTCGTTTACAAACTGAAATGACCTCCTCTCTGTTCCGAATTTTGTTTACTTCAGAAAACACTTTGGAGCTCCATCAGCATTGCATTGCAAATTTTTCTTTTTGTCTCTCCACACTAAAGCAGCAAGCAACTGACTAAGTATTTGTCAGAAGGATTAGCATAGCAGAAGATAAGACATGCAAAAAAGGACACAGCTTCTGAAGACATTTCCTTGGGCAATGGATATTTAGTTAAGAGAAATGAGCTGTATTGTGATGCAATTGTGTGCTGAGAATGAAATGATTAAGCTAAGAGCAGCCAATCCATTGTCAACTCTAAGTAACAATATCCGGAGCTTCCCACTCTGTCTGGGGGGCTGCTGGGTGTGCCTGGAGAGACTTCTTACAGCTTTGCCCCCCCTTTTCTCCCTCTTTATTATTTTGTGTGTAATGATTAAGATTCTACATGCCCTGTCCTGTTTACATTTAAAATATTTAAGCCCTTGCAGAAAACAAAACAAAATGCTAGTAAGGACACTGCAAGTCTCTTTCAAGGTATATGGGAGGCACAAGCTATTATGCTTGGTTAAAGCAAAAAGCATACACTTGCTGGGTTATTATTAACACACTGGGAAGTATATAAGTGGAATATGAAGAGGGGGAAGGTTTGGGAGATAACATGATACAGGAAGACATCCCGATAGACAGATTTTTAAATTTCAGATTTGCATTGGTAAGGAAAGAACTGAGTTTGCACCAGGAATATATATGCTGGTGTAGGGCACCATTTCCTCCTTTCTGCTGCATGTGTGGGTGAAGAGAGAGCTCCATTCATTGCCTGTTCCATCATCCTTTGTCCATATCCCCCACCACTGAGTCCACTTTCCCAGGGGAGCTGCCATTCTCCAGGATTTATACCCTTGCTTAGCCTCGCTGACCAGCCTGCTGCGTCTCCTAGTCTCCCATGGAATTGACCTAAGGGCTGCTTTCTTAGGAATTGTCAAAGTTGCAGTGTCTTTGGGGCAGAAAGGGATCTGCTGGTGCAGAACAGTGGGTTGGGTGGGAGTGCCCCAAGGGGTACCTGCTACAACCCAGACTCCCATGGAATTGGCCCAAAGGCTGCTTTCTTAGGAATTGTTGAATCTGGAGTGTCTTTGGGGCAGATTTGGGCAGAAAGGGGTCTGCTGGGCAGAACAGTGGGTTGGGTGGAAGTGCCCCAAAGGGTGCCTGCCACAACCCAGACTCCCATGGAATTGGCCTAAGGGCTGATTTTTAAGTGTGTGCCTTTGGGGCAGAAAGAGGTCTGCTGGGGCAAAACAGTGGGTTTGGAGGAAGTGCCCCAAGGGGTGCCTGCCACCACCCAGATTTTGGTCAAAGGGTTGATTTTTTTGTGATTTGGGGAAGTTTGAGTGTCTTTAAGCTTTTCCTTCATAGGGAATAATCGTGGTTTCAGCAGCCCCATAACTGCACTTGGGGGGCGCTGGTGTGGTGCTGAGCGAGTGGTGGTGTAGTGCCAACCACCCCCCTGAATTGCTAACCCATTGGGGTACTGGGCTTTGTTGTTTCTGAGGTGTTGAGTTTAGATTCTCTGGTAGCAAATGAGATTTTTAATGAAAAACCATGATTCCACTCTCATATGCTACCAGAGAATCTAGTCTCAGAACACCTCTAGAACAACAAAACCATGTACTTCATGGGTTGGCAAACCATGTGGGTGGGTGGCACCCTATGTGCACTACACCACCACTTGCTCTGGGCCACCCCAGTGCCCCTCAAGTGGAGTTATGGGACTGCTGAAACCTCCATTATACCCTATGAGGGAAATCTGAAAGGCGCGTAACTTCATTAATTCTTTAAAAATCAGCCCTTTGCCAAATTCCTCTGAAAAAATTGTGGTAGCTTTCTTGCACCAACTGGGCACTACCACCAACCACACTCCACTCTGGGCCACCCCTTTCACCCCTGCGTAAAGCTATGCTTTCCCTGAAACCTCCACTATACCCTATGGGGAAAATCTGAAAGATGCACAAACTTCAAAAATTCACCAAAAATCAGCTGTTTGCCCAATTCCTTTGAAATGTTTGTGGTAGATTACACTCATTGGGCACTATAACCCCCACCCACTCTTTTAGCCATGTGACCCATTTTAAAAACTGAATTAATTCTGATTCAGATTAATTCGGATACAAAACAAAACTGGGGTTAATCGGAAGGCTTGATTTTGGACAAAATACAAAATGGGGTTGATTCTGATTTGGTACAAATCAAAACAGAAAAAAATACAAAATGTGCAACCCTAACAGGTAAACAATTAGAACAGTTTCAGGGATATGCAAAACACACAAAAGAAATATAAGTTTCTAATGCAACATCTGACTAGCAAACTGTTCCCTATGCTGAATCCCCTTCTCCTTGAAAACTCACCCTTAGGCAGCTGCTCATACTCCCTATGCGGTAATCCACTCCTGTTCATTCTCTTTTACTACTTTTCAGAAAATAGAAAGTGGATCCATCTAGACCTGTATTCTGTTGCCATCAGTGCAAGTGAAATACTCGCAAGAATCTGCCTGTATACATGGAAAGAATCCGTAAGGTGGAATTCATGAGCAGTTGAGCTGGTCTTGTGGTAGCAAGCATGACTTGTCCCCTTAGCTAAGCAGGGTCCACCCTGGTTGCATATGAATGGAAGATTAGAAGTGTGAGCACTGTAAGATATTCCCTTCAGAGGATGGAGCCGCTCTGGGAAGAGCAGAAAGGTTTCAAGTTCCCTCTCTGGCTTCTGCAAGATAGAGCTGGAAGATATTCTTGCCTGCAGTCTTGGAGAAGCTGCTGCCAGTCTGTGAAGATAATACTGAGCTAGATAGACCAATGGTCTATCTCAGTATGTGGCAGCTTCCTATGTTCCAGTAACTGCCCTGGTGCCACCCTATGTCATGCCAGGATAGCATTTAAGATTTAATTCACTTTAAAATTAAATTAATAACTGTAAACATCACTTTGCATCACATATGCTTGACAGTAGGGATGTGCAAACCAGTTTGAATTCGAACCGGTTCCAAGGTTTGAACTTGGACCAAACAGGGCATTGCATTGGCAATGCTGGTCTGAGTTTGAACCGATTGAGCCAGGTTCAATTCGAGCCAGTTCAAAGGTTCTAGAGGCCATTTTATATGTTTTCCTCCATTTAGTGTGACTTGTGTTGCTTGATTTCATTGGCTGAGCTCTTGCTTCCCTGATTGGCCAGATGAGTCTGGCTCTCTGGTAGGCTCTGCACTGTGCCAGTCCTTGAGAACTGGCACCCTGTTGGCCAGGGGGGAGGGCAAAAGTGGGGGCTCCCAAAGGAGGGAGTTTAAAATCCTATTTAAAGCCAAGCCTCTGGCCTAACAAAATCACTCTGGCTGCAGTGTTCCTTGGCTTCCTTCAGGTCTGCTGCAACTGCTGGTGTGGTGAGAGTCTGCTTGGCAGACTGCCGTGTTTTTGTTCCTAACCCTCCCTTCTGCCTGTTTTTATGCCCTCCCCCTCCTCTCTCCCCTGTTTTAAACCTTTTTCCCCCTGGTGTGATTGTGTGTGTGTTTGTTCTACTGCTTTCATTTTTCCCCCTGAGTGAGTGAGTGTCTGTCTGTCTCTCTCCCCACTCTCCTCTGGGCCAGGGGGGCCCAGGCCCTTTGGCCTGAGGCCTCTCTCTGGCCCATTTCCCTAACACAGTCCCCACTTTCCCACACCTTTTTTCTTTTGGTGGTTGCTGCTTCTAAATCTGTTGACTGAGGAGAGAGAGAGAGAGTCCTCCTCAGCTCAGCAGCCACTGCCATTTATTTTTATTTTAATCTGGGTTTTTTTGGGGGGGTGTCCTTGCTTTCTCTGGAGTAGGTACTTTTCTTTGCTAATCCATTTCTTGCTGTGCTTAGCACACCGCTTGCACCAGAGTCCAGCACCTCTTTCCTCCACTTTCTTTCCCTCCCCCCTTCCTCATCCCTATCCCCACAGCCTTTCCCCTCACAAACCTTTTTATTTATTTAATCATTGTTTTTACTTTGATATATATATATTTAGTTGGTGAAAGAGCTGGAAAGCTTTTCATTCTGCCCTCCCTCCACCCTGGCTGTGCCTGCCTGCCTGTACTGTGCCAGCCTGCCACTGGTCTGGAATTCCTTATTTTTTCTCCTGACCAGTGTGTGGGGCAGAAGATCTCCAAGACAATGAGGGAGTAAGTGATTACTTTTTGTTGTCCCCTCCCCCCCTTTAGTGTTGCTTAAATAAGGCCTCCTTTTGTGTTTGGGTGTGGGGAGGTATATTTTCTGTGTTTTTCTTTACAAGTTGTTCTTGTTTTCACAGGTTCCCCTTAGTTCCCCCCGCTTGTGTACTTTATTGCATTGTTTTTAATTGTATTGTTGTGAGTGGAGTGGATGGGTAGGCTTGTTTTTAAAAGGGGGTTCTTTAAATGGGGGGGGGATAAAAAAGGTCCCTGCCAAAAAATAGGGTTTTTTAAAAGAAAGTCTCCCCCCAATAGGCTTTTTTTAAAAAATCCCCGCAAAACAGTTTTTAAAAAACACCCTCCTTTTTAAATATATTTTCTCAATTTTTAAAAGAAGCCCACAGGGTCTTCAGGAATGTCTGAGTGCCGTGTGGAGAGCAGAGCTTGCATCAGGGTGGCAGGCAGAGGTGGAAGGGGGTCCCCAAGCTGGTGCGGGATGCCAGGGTGGGAGGCAGAGAAGACACCATCCTGGGGTCCCACAGATTGTCATCAGCAAATTCTTTGAGGTGGTGGCGCGAAGGCTCGTTGAGGCAGTGGTGCGAAGGAAGTGGGCTACAATCTTGCGGGACTGCTCCACAAACACAGCTGTGGCAACAACTGCACCTACTATGAGGCGGCCATGTTCCCTGGACACCTTTGCCTCCTTGAGGCCAAGGGTATCCCTGACAGTCAGGTGGAACATGTGTGCCAAGCAGCGGATGTTCACACACTACAACACTGACTCTGTCACTGCCATTGTCTGACTCTGTCATTGCCATTGTCCTCATTGGAGCCATTGTCTGCCACAAGGAACCCCCTTCTGAGGTGTGGCAACCCACCTATCCACTCCTCAGTTTGGCAGGTTAGTACGGCTGCCACCTCCTCCTTGGAGTGCTTGACATTCACGGTCTCCACTTGCAAGACCCCACACCTGTGCCAAAATGTGGTGTGCCTCCAGAGCCAAAGGCAGCACCGGAGGTCCCCTCTCTCTCCAGACCCCACCAGTGGGCACTCACACTGTTCCACAGATCAATGGTGAAATGCACGCTGATGCCAGCTGGTGCTGCACACAGCATGGCTGACACAAGCTCCCTGCACAGGGAGTTACTGTCCTTTTAACAAGCTATCTCAATCAGAATAGCTTCTCTGGTCTGTATATATATGTGTGTGTATGGAGAGATCTTCATAGGGATTCACTGAGAGAACAATGAATCCCTATCTATACCTCATACAGCCACCAAGAATCTAGTTTGTGTTTGGACTTGCTGTGTATGAGTTATCTCAACGAATCCCTTTGAAGATCTCTGTCTCTGTCTCATCTCTCTGTGTATATATATCTATACATGTATACACACACACACACACACACCAGAGAAGCTACTCTGATAGAGATAGACTTGTTAAAAGGACAGTAACTGAAATAATGCCTGGGGGGAAACCATGAACCTCACTGGCTTGGGGCTGCCTGGTCGGAGTTGTGGTACAACCCACCGTGCCCCCAGACACAGGTGGTACAACCCACCTGGCACCCCCCCCCCAAAGGTGGGGGGATGGGGCTGCCTCAATTCCCCATTATTCCCTATGGGAGAAATGAAAAAATTGGGGGGGAAATCTTCAAAAATGCATTAAAAATCATAGAAGTGTCCAACTGCTTTGAACCCCCTGGGTGCCTATCACCCACATTGGTTTTGTGCCCCTAGGTGCTATACATAGGGAGTGATGGGCCAATTCGAGTCCCCATTATTCCCTATGTAGAACCTTTTAGATCCGGTTCGAACTGGGGGGCACGGGTTCAAGCAAAATCAAACCACACTTCAAACCACCCTGGTTCGAAGCTGATTTGAATTTGAACCAAACAGGCCAAGCTGGTTTTGTGCACATCCCTACTTGACAGCATGTCACATAGGAACTACACATCTTTCTGAACTACAGGTCCCAGAATTAACTGTACAAGCATAGTCTCTATTCTCCAGAAAGACCATGGGCCAGCCAGCAAACATTGCTTTTGATTGGCTCCACCAGCACATCTCACACACCCTATTTTGGTAATAGAGAAGTTTGCTTAAGAAAAGTTGAGGAAGTGTATCATTTATAGTGAACATTTACACAGTACTGAAGATATAAAACTGTCATTTTATTTTATTTACTGTTGCAACTAAGGTGCTAGCCATGACATTACATTCTTCAAAACCATTTGAAATAGAACCAGCTTGAATGGAAGGATTCTGGGAAATATAGTTCTGTGACAATGGTCTACAACCTTTTGGCACCAGCTCAGCAATTCTTTCAAACTGGTTCAACTTCAAAATGGTTTTGAAGAGTGCAGTGTGGTGGTGGCTAGAGTCTATATGTTAGTACTACGTGCTTGTAGAAGTAGTAAGTGTCAGTAGAATAATGCCTGTGCAACTAAAAATATATTCTACATTAATTAGAGATGTGCCTGGATCATTTTGGTGCCTCTATGAAGATTCCTGCTGCCAAAATGTTTCCTGCTACCATTCCTGTCAAAATGTTTCAGCATGGGGCAAGGAGTTCCCTTAAGAGGAGGTGGGCTAATCCTACCTGCCTGTCCCCCAAGCCCATTGTGGCACTGTTCCCATCCAAGCTTCTTTGTGAAAGTGGCAGCCTGTGCTGCTTGCCCCTTTAAAGCACCATACCATGGAGCCGGAATGCTTCCCCCAGCATCCCTCATGCAGCGTTGGCACAACAATGGTGTTGGCGCATGTGCCGATGCTGTGTGAGGTTTGGGGGTTGTTAATTTTACCCCCAGTAAAAACAGCAGAGCACTAGGGAAGAGCACACACTCTTGTACAGAGTAGTCAGCACAGAGTTTAGTTGTTGCAGCTGTTTAGAGAAAACACATAGAGATTCTTGTAGAACTAAATACTAAATATTTATTGGTTAAGTACACATTGGATAGGCTAGACCTAATCCTAATGTAAAGAACTACATAATGAATAGGTAAGGAGATGTTTCCATCTACTCTCTAAGAGGAAAGGAAGGATTGTGGGGCTCAACAGGAATATACAGGAAATACCTGAAGAGTAAAATCAGGGGTCATAAAGCAGAGACAGGTAGAACAGTAACTCACTGTCTCTACTCCCAGTGCCCCTTGTGGTCATTAGTATAGTTGGTGCAAAAGGTCAATGTACTGGGACAAGTAGCACAGGCTGCCACTTTCACAGAGAAGCTTGGATTCACAGTGAAACAGTGAACAGTGCCACGATGGGGTGGAGTGGGATGGCGGAGGCTTGGGGAGCTGCCCACCACCTCTTAAGGGAACCCCTCGCTGCCCTTGGGATGGTGCCGAAGCAATTTGGTGCACATCCCTAATGTTAATACCTAACAAATACATACTATTTTATTTATACTGTTTAATGTTAATCATATACTCAGGGCCATGAAGAAGCTGACTCTCTCTCTCTCTCTCTCTCTCTCTCTCTCTCTCTCTCTCTCTCTATATATATATATATATATATAAACTGATTTAATAAACTAGGAAAGAACTATCTCCACTAATCTCACACAAACACACTATATTCCAGCTCCCCATTGTCTGAGCTAAGTAAAGGTTGAGTTCCTTCAGGCTTCCTGGGCCTTGGAGAGCCTGATCACACTCACCTCCCTGCTTCTGCCCCATAGTAGGCTGACACTCCTCCACTGCATAGCCTGTCCCCTACCTTTCCTTCTTCCAATGGCAAACCCCTAAGTTTGTCAACTCCTCCCCCAGCCATCAGGATTTTTGTTAACACCTATTCAGTTGAATGGGTCTGGTTCCTGTCTTATCTTGACATTTCCTGTCTTTCTGTAATCATCTTCCGGCTTGTTTTCCTGCCCCAATTTTGGGTGCATGGATAAATCCTATTTCTTCAAACTTCTTCCTTCTACATTTTACATTTACATGTAATTCTCCTTGCATTTCAAACACCATCTGATACAGGTACCAAATGTGGTTTACATTGTACATTATCTTTTATTGTTGTCATAGGTACACTTTAGGGGATGCTAATGGTACATGTATTCTATCTATATTTTATGTTTTGTTGTTGAGAAGTTTGTCCCAGAGGTTTATCCTGTAGACAGAGGTGCACTTAGGTAATTTTGGAGCCTGGACCTAATGCCCTTTGGAGGCCTCCCCTCCCAGTGAGGGGAGGCCACCCTCCTGCTGCAAGTTAAGCATCATCCCTTTACACATGCACACACAAACACACCCTGTGACAAACACAGTATTTTAAACACGTAATGTATATTTATACAAATATGCAGTAGCAGAAACATTTCAACATGCAACTTAACATATTCCCATCCCACTTTTTTTACATATGGAAATTACTTTATTTGAACAACATTAGCCAAAGAGCAGCCATCCTGGCACTGTTTCCATAATATCTGTTCAGTATGCACAAGCTCAGATACTCTGATTCTAGAGAGCTAAGCTGGAGGTGCAGACAGTGGTCACAATATGGGAGGAAAAAATTGGAGAGGCCATTAATGAAAACAACCACCCTGATATCTCTCTTAATTTTAGAAAAACCATGCACCTTCTTTATCCTTCTAAAAATAGTAGTTAATGGGAGCTGTAGAAAAGTAAAGGCAAGACTGTATTTCATTCATCATTCAGGTCAGTGGTTTAAAATTTCTTGAAACCATTTGTAATAAGCTGCTGTAAAACCATCCGGCCCCAGTAAATTAAGTTTTATCTAATGTATTGCCTCCCTGGTCTCCTCTTCCACAACTGGCCTGTTTATTTCTTTCCGCTGTTCTGTAAATTCAGTAATTTGTGAGTCTTCCAGGTACTGTGATATCTTTTCCATATCCAATATACCCCTTCTATATAGTTGAGTATAATGTTCCACAAACTGATCAATCTTCTCCGTGGATGAAACAAATTCTTTGCCATGGAAGTAATAGTTCTCTTCTCCTGTTCTTTTTGTAATTGATATGCCAGTAACTTATCAGGTTTGTTACCTTTCTCAAAATTTATTTTCTTATACATCTCTTTTACAGCAATTAGATCTATCTGTCTAAGATCTATGTTTGTTTGTTTTTTGCAATATGTCAGCTGACAGATTTTTCTTATGCTTTAATTCTGAATGATGTAACTCAACAGTCAAAATCTCTTTCTGCTTCTGGATAGCTTTCTTTCTATTTGCAACAATTGAAATAAAAAAGTCCCTCATAAAAGCTTTACTGGATTCCCCTACTGTAAACAAAGAGACTTCTGATATCAGATTAATTTGGAAGAAGCTCTTCAATTCACTCAAACAATTCTAAATATCTTTGTTAAGCAAAAAAAGATTGCTAAGTCTCCACCTTCTTGGAACATTGGACTGTCTTATTATTTTAACAAAATAAATCCAGCTAATGGATTATGACCGTTGTAAGTGAGAGGTGCAATCTCTACTTCTGTTAACTTTGGTAATATTGATTTTGACATAAAACACATATCGATTCTTGAGTATGTTTGATGTGGATTGGAGAAATATGTATATCCCTTCTCCAAAGGATGCCTGTATTTTCCAAGACTAAAAATTCCTTACGAGATGCCAATTTGTCTCAATGATGATCATGTTGTTCTAGTTTCTTTTCACCTAATTTCTCACTTAACATCCGTCTGGAAGGAGTCCAATGTTTTCTCAATCCTCCCCGTCATAAGGTGCAATTCCTTAGTAAAAATATTATGCAATTCAGAAAGTGAAAAAAGATCCTCCTCTGATTCTTTGATCCTCTTCTGATATGCCCTGCACAGTCGTTTTTCCCTTACTAATCTCTTTACCTACTTTCTTCCCACTCATTTTTAGTAATAAAATAAAATAAAATTCCCTCTTCAATATTTTTTCATCTAAAAGTTTCAAATATCTAAGATAAGGTTAGATAAAAATATCTTCCATTCCAGCCAATACCAGTAATAAAGCAACAACTACTTTGATATCCAACAGCAGTAGCGATGTATAAAAAATGCTAACATACAAAAATTCATTTAACACAAAGAACAGGATTATAAGCAATTGAGTAGGATCCTTCTGTATTACTATGCATGGAGTCCAGTCATCTTGTAGAAAGCGCTGTACAATTAAGTAAAATTCAGTACACTACAGGGAGTCCAGTTCTCTGGTTCAAAAGCCAAGTCTTATCTAAAAAGAGGAGGCCAAGTCTCATTTGAAGAAAGCACTAGCTGAAAGTTCAATCCAACTGCAGAAATTCCACTCCAAATGATTCACCTTTCAACACAAAACATGCAAGAAATGGCCTCTGTCTCCCTCTTATGGATTCAAATGGTAATTGCAAAAAAAGAAAAATGAATGAAAGAAAAAGAAATATATATTAACTCCTTGTAAGCCGCCCCCCCCAAGTCAAGAAGAAGTAGCAAGTAGTAAGTAGCAAGTGTATCCCTCCGCCACAAGTGTAGTCTTCCTCTGCTAGCAAAAATGCAAGGAAAATAATCCACCAACAAGTTCAAACTTCGATCCAGTTATAATCCTTACAAGGTTTATCCATAAAATCATAAATCCATCCCCTTCATTTAGGCACGTCCAGACAAATAATCCACTTTCCACTCCACTCCTTATTAAAGGCTCAAAGCTTCCTGCAAACTCGGCAAATATAAGCCGTCCTCTTCTCTCTGCTTCTGCCTTCAAATCACTTATGAAAATATTCAAATCCAAAGTTAGTGTCCTCTGTAAAAAGTAAACGGGGAGACAATAAACAGGCTGCTTTCCTGAATTACCATCTGTAAATTAGTCTCGTTAGTCTTCCTCTGTTCCTCTCATTAGAAACCATCGTAAATCATAAGGGAAAACAGCCAAAAAAGAAAAAGAGTTGAGGAGCTAATCAAGTTCATTAGTTTTGTAATACAAGGACCAGTTAAGTCTTGCAGTATAATAAAACTGTCCGCTGTCTTCAGTCTATGATCGTTACACAATTCTGGAAGTTAATAATCCATAATGTTAAAGAATGCTAATAAAAATACTGCCATAAGTGATTTGAAAAAGAAAAAGGATATTGGTGGTAAGCAAAAAGTTGAGACCCACTTGATGAAAAGTAAAAAAATCAAGATAAGAAGAAGAAAAACAAGAAAGAAGGGGTGAAAGAAGATCAACTCACTACTGACAGGCTGAGTCCCATCTTGCTGATGTTAATGCATTCTCCATAGCTGTTTTTGCAGTTGTAATTTGCTAGAAGTTGTAGATGGCCTAAAAAAGCACCCCCTGAAAAGAAGTCTACAGCCTTCTTGGCTTGCCATCAGGAATATATATATATATATATATATATATATAGCCGTGGGATGAGAGCAGTATTTTACTGCTATACTGGTCGAATCACCATCTTGCCTCCTTCCCATCCGATTTTTTTCTTTCCCCAACCCCCCTCTGTCTCTAAAGCACCTGGCACAGATCATAATCACGCCTGGCACAGTGCAGGCCAGCAGCAACCATACCACCCAGGACAGTCTGAAGAGGATTTGGGAACCTCAGGAGATGTGGAGGCCCTGGACTTTGGCCCCGAAGTCCAAGGATAAGAGAGCCACTGCCTGAAGAGACTGTGTATGTGCGTGGGGGAAGTCAGAAATGAAAAGATAAGGAGAAAATGGAGTTGTTTCTGAATAAAATCATAGGCTGCATTCAGACACCGCACGGAACTGGAGTTACAGGTTACTGGCAAACCTGTAATTCCAGTTTCGTGCGATGTCTGAATGCGTGCAACTGTGGCTTCGCAACCAAACCACCGGGTCCAGTTTCCTTCCCAAAATTTGGACCTGGAATTTTGGACCTGGAATTATTCCTCAGTTTCACAAACCTCTGTTAGAAGAGGCTGTCGTGTTGTCTGCATGCATCTGCTGCTATAACTGTGGTTACAGGTTTAAGTGGCCAGCTCAGAGCAGCACCAACAGCAGTTCTGCTCTAGGGCTTACCCAGCACTCCATGGTGTGTTCCCTGACTGAATGCCACACCCTTCCCTGCACACTTCCTATTTCCTCTGCTTGCCAACAGGAACTCCAGCCCTGGTGCTCTTATCATTAAAGGGCCAGCAGCACTACTAGGGTAGTCTGTAATAATAGCCAGTAATCACATTCCCTCCGAGCTCCTAGCCAATTGTGAGCAATTTCCTGGAGCTGTGCCCACAGCCTGCAACAGCATGTTTATACAAGTGGTGGAACCAAGCTCGGAGGATCAGAAAGAGGGAGGGGAAACTCTAACCTGCCTTTGAAGTTTCCCAAACCGGGGGTGGAGGATTGTCTGTGATGTGATCCTCAGTTTAGAATTTTAACTGCTAACTGCAGTTCTAAGTCAGTTCCTACTATGTCTGAATGTGACCTTAGTTATAAAACATTAGGCGAAGAGATTTTGAACCAAAAAAGTATGTGAGCCTGCAAAGCTTGTGAATGTTCCTGCAACCTCATTTCATTGCATTCCTGGGCCTACATTCATATACTATTGCTGTTGGTGATTTTTTTATCCAGCTGCCTAACCTGCTTTGTAACCTACACAACCCCTGAAGTTATCTTTTCTTTATCAACCCTGAACTCTGTTATTCATTGGATGTCCACTGCAGCATGGCTCAGACCCCCACCACCTCCTTTTTTCTTGTCCACCCCAGGAGAACCTGCTCTTCCCTGGAAACAATGGAGGTCCTATTTCTGTAATTACCTCCACACCATACAGAGTCCTGATTTTACTATAACAAAGCAGAAGGCTTTGTGAAGGCTTACTTCACTGCCTGGGCCCTGAAGGTGAAACAATATGGCTCTCTTCAAACCTAACATAGAACTACAGGTTCAATGGACCTGCGATTCCACACACCCCACACCCCGCTCTCCCTTCTGCTTTTGGACATGCAGGGGAGCTGCCTCTCTGCAGTCAGCAAGACTGCAGAGAGGTGAGGTTGCTGGCTGTGCAGGCTTCCTTCTTGGCAGAAGCACAGCCTGCACAGCCAGTCAGGCCAAAGTGAAGGAAGAGCTTCCTCCCTCAACTCTGGCTCTGTGGGGCCAAAATTGCAGTGCCAGTATTCGGATGCAATGCTGGTGCTGAAGAACCAGAGCTGGAGGCACCCAAACTCCACTCTGAACCACTGTTCCCTCTAACAGGGATTCTCAGATGTTCACTGCAACTCCAAGCATCCCCAAATGCAGTGGCCTTTGGCTGGGAATTGTGGGAGTTGTATTCAACAACATCTGGGAATCCCTGTTAGAGGAAACAGTGCTCTGAACTGAAGGTTCAGAGTGGAGTTCAGGGAGCAAGACAGTAGGTCTTCTCACCTTAAGTTCTGGTTTCCCAAATTCGGTTATGCATCCAAGGAAACTGGAGGTGAAGGGATCTCTGGTTTCTTGTTACATCTGAATTCAGCATATAGAATCATTTGCCCTTTCCTGCCAACTTGGAAGGGGGTGCCAATTCTTATGAAGCTGCTCTTCAAGCCATAGATGATAATTTCAACACTACTTTGAATGTGATTGCTGATTATTTATTTATTGATTGATTGATTGATCATATTTGTATACTGCCAGATATGTATATCTCTAGGTGGTGTACACAATTTTAAATAACACATAGAAAATAGAGTAAAAACAATTAAAACAATTTCACAGAATAAAAAAGTAATACTACCAATGTGGAGATTCTGCCCACAAAGCCAATTTTGCTCACTGTCCTGCACGGAGAGTCATTTGCAACATGTGCAAGAAAAGGGGACACTTTGCTACTTTGCTAAGGTTTGCAAGTCTGTTGAACACTTCATTATTGATTCACCAAATGATAAGGATGAGACACCTGGACCACTTCCTGACCATGTTTTAAGTGTGACAGAATCAGAGCCTGCTTCTCAACATTACCAAGTTAAATTCAATGGCCATGAAATGTGGATGCTGGCTGATTCTGGTTCTCCATAAACTATCATTTCCTTTCTGCTTTTCAAGGAATTCCCTACTACATCTTGAAGCCTTCAGACATCCACCCATGGGGATAGGGAGGTTCCTCTATTGCCATCAATGGATACTTCACTGCTATTCTGGAATACACAGGATATACTACAGAAGGGAAAGTATATGTGTCACAAAAAAGGAGTCTAAGTATTGGGCTGGAAACATCAGAAAGATCTATGGATAAGTGTTAGACCCAAATAGCACAGAACTCCTATTACAGATGATGGAGCATCCATATACTGATATGATTGCTGATTTATCGGACATTTTTGCTGATACTCCTGGCACTGCCATACATGTCAAATTTAGATGAAGGTAAATGCAATATCTGTACAACAAAAAGTGGGGAACGTACCATAGCATTGTGCCAACATAGAGAAGCTTTTCGGCATGCTGACATCATAGAGCCTGCTGATTCATCAGAATGGGTACCTCCCATTGTTCTTGTGTAGAACTCAAATGGTACACTTTGAATGTGCGTAGATTTAAGAGATGTGAACAACATGGTAGTATATCCATTACCCAATATCAATGAAATGCTGCTTACTCTGAAAGAGGCTTCAGTGTTCAGAACTTTGGACTTCTCTTTGGCCTATCATCAACACCCCAGAGGGTCTTTTTCTTTTTCAATACAAAAGGCTGCCCTTTGGTTTAGCCTCTGCAGCTTTGGTAGTTCAGTGAATGATGCATGCAATTGTTGGGACTACGGATGGCATCACTTACTTTCAGGATGGCATTTTAGTGTATGGCAAAACCACTGAAGGGCATGATACTAAATAGAAGTCTTAAGAAAACTCTGACAACATGGACTTAATATCTCTGCAGAGAAATATCAATTTTGCACACACTCAGTGATGTATTTGGGACACACAAAATCTCAGAGTGGTGCACATCCCAGAACAGACTTGGTGAAAGCTTTTTTGGAAGCACCAGAGCCACACAACAAAGACTGCACTTTGCTCATTTTTAGGACTCTGTATTACTCTAAATTTATTATACAATTTCCTCAAAAGTTGCTCCATTGCATCTTCTTTTAGAATAGGATGTAGCATTTCACTGGGATGAGTGAATGCTAGTTTTCAGACTATCAAATTGGCCATTCCTGAGAACTTTTGATGAAACTGTTTCAGCAAAAGGCACACTATTGCAACTACTGGTGCTTCTGCATATGGTTTGGGTGCTGTCTTGACCAAGCAAAAAAGGGACAGGGAATGCTCCAGGCAGTTTGGTTCAAATTCGAACTGAACTGCCAGTCCGTGAGCCAGTCCATTAGAACCAGCCAGCGTTTCAGCTCATGCACTCAAACTGGTTCAGCCTTGTTCAACTCGGTTAGGCATGCTTGTAAAGGGAAATCCAGTAAGGATTCCCCTTTACAAACAAAGGGGGAAGCCTAGAAACTTTAAAGGTGTTGAGAAGGATGGGCAGAAGGGAGGGCATGTCCTTTACAAGCATGCCAACCTGATCAAACTGGGTCAAACCAGTTCAATCTGAACCTAGCTTGGTTCAGCTCAAACTCAGACTGCCCTCTCTTTTGGGGTGGGGGCAAGTCCAGTTTGAGCTCGAACCAGTTCTGCATACCCCCTAACAGGGAAGCTATCATTTCCTTTGCTTCCAGAGTGCTTGATGCATCTGAGAAGATGTATTCTGTCATTGAAAAATGAGCTTGAGCAGGTTTCTGGGCAGTGAGGCACTTCAGAACTTACTTGTGGGACAGAACATTCACTTTACGGTCAGACCATAAACCCCTATCTGCTTTACTTCCTGCTCGTGGATTGAGTTGAGCGACCCCAAGAATAGCCAAATGGATCACCAAACTTATGGATTTTGATTTCCAGGTGGACTATCTTCCAGGTCTTCAGAATACAATTGCAGATTGTTTATTTCAACTTCCACTTCCAGGCCAAGAGGAGATCCCAGAAGATGAGAATGAAGGAGTAGTAATTGCGTAAATAGCTTCATCCATTCATGGAGTGATCATGTCTTCTGAATGGAAAGCAGCCCTCAGTGCTGATCAAGTGCTTTCTGAACTTAAACCTTACATAACTAATGGATGGTTATGCAAAAACAAGGTACCTGAACATCTTCAACCATATATGCACATAGCGAGTGAGCTGTCTTGTCTCAATGAGCTTGTGCTGAGGACTGATCATTATAAGGTGCCAACCTCCTTATAAGCAAAAGTGATCAAAATAGCCCACAAAGGTAACCTGGGCATGAGCTTGAGGTCACACATGCACAGAGGCCTGAAAGGGCCTGCAACCATCCTAGGCCATCATTTTGGAGGTCAGCGGGAGAGTGGAAGGAGTCCTCCACCACCATCCCTGTGGCTGCCACCGCCATCCCAGTGCACAGTGGCTTGATTTCCAAAATGTAAAAGACAGGAGACCTTTCCCCCTGCTCCCCACTGCCCCGTATAGCCCTTTACAATTGAGTTGGCTCAATGGCTGAACTGGACTGGGCTGGGCTTGATTGAGCTTGAGCTGAACCAGACAATCTGGTTCCGTGAACATCCCTATGCTTGACTAAAAGGTGAATCAGAGAAAGGTGTGAACAAAGACATTGAAAATGTAATCAAGCATTGTGTGGCTTGTGCTGTATGTGACAAATCATAGAAGATATTTACCATTCCCTTGACTCCAGTAGACTATCCTAATGATCTCTGGGAAAAACTTGCTCTGGATATATTGGGGCCTTTTGATAACCAACCTACAAAACAAAAATTTGTTATGATGATGGTGGATTACTATTCCAGGTGGAGACAAATTTCATTTGCTGACAACATTGCTACAAATAAAGTGATCCAGTTCATGCCTGCAGTTATTGCGAGGGAAGATCGCAAAAGAACTAGGGGCTGGAAACTAGTGATACAGCTTACCTCATTTGAAATGGAGCAAAAATTGCATATTCATGGGATAAAACACAAGATTATTTCCTTGTACTCAAGGGAATGGCTTATGGAAAAATGAGCAGATAAGTGAAGGAAAGTTTACAACTGTTTACTATGCAACAACAACCCTGGAAAGTGGCAATCTGTGAAACTATTTGCGTATCGAACTACTCTTCACTCTACTATAGGAAAATCACCTTTTGAACTGCTGAGAGGATGCAAAGCTACCACCAAACTTACCCAATGGCAACAACTAATAGGGCTTTCCATGCCATTTCATTCTGAGATGCAAAGATTCATGATCAGGTAAGGGAGAAGCAAGATTATTTACAAATACAAATTGTAATACAAGTTGTATGCAGATCAGAAACAGGGTAAGACACAGTGAACATTTCAGGTGGAGGAATTTGTTCAAGTATGTCTGCCTCATAAAGTGAGAAATGGATGTTCCTTATATTCTGGACCCAAACAAATAATCAAATTCCAAAGAGATTCTGTCATTATTGGATGATGGAAAGAAATGGAACAGTTCAAGATTTTCCAGGATGCATACTATGAGAAAAGAAGGGAGTCTATCTTAAGAGAGGATCTGGAGAGGAATTTGATCTTGCCTCCAGTTTTGACCTCACAGAGGAGGCTGATGAAAGTGATGGAATTAGGAGAAGAGTGCATGACAGGAAACCACCTAAAAGACTTAAAGACTTTGTCTTCTGACAATTTTAAATTAATCCAATTCTGGTTGTTATAAAGGGGAGGGATGTGTTGTATTTTATCTAGTAGTCTTTTATGTTTTGTTGTTGAGAAGTCCTGTAGTTTGTCAGAAAGGAAAAGGGAAGGGAAGGAGAAGGAGAAAATGGAGTTGTTTCTGAATAAATACAGAATGTAGTTTATTATGTCGTTAAATCTATGCAAAAATATATAAGATTACCTTGTATTTATGAGGGAAGTAGCTATAAAACAGTACTTATCTACATATGCACACACACAATCAAAACAACATTCAAAGCATCAGCAACTGCAATGCAAATTACAAATTTTGGCTACTCTTCCTTGCTTATGTAGGACACTGCACTAGGTAATTCCTATGACTTCAAAGTGAAACATATAAGATCCACCCACACCTTTCTCTTGTATTTTTCTGTATTACCTTTGCTCTACTGAAATCCCCTTTAGATGTCCAAGCTGTAATTTACAAAAGCTGAAATTCTAAGTTACTGAAATGTTAGGAATTTGAGTACTGGAAGAAGCTCCATGTCTCATCTATCTTAAAATTTTACCAAGAAGAGGCAGATTCCTTATTCTCCCCCCTCCCCACATGTTTTCTCCTGAGGAATGGTGCTAATTCTTGCTCTTTTCTCTATTTCTCCACACCTATCTTCCTTGCTTCAGTGGGACTTACTGGTCTCCTATAGGGAGCAAAGTATGCTGGGAACACAAATTAGTTTAGATTGGTTTACATCCCAGAGCATGTGCAATCCTATATGCACTTACCACGGAAGAATTTCAGACAGTTTAAGTAGACATGCTTTTCTTGCCAGTAAGTCCTTTAGGTTTCAATGAAATGAAACAGCCTGAGGCTGCAATTCTTCACACACTTACCTGGGACTTTTACACACAGCAGGGTTTACTGCAAGTTTACTGGGAGGCTTTACTGCGAAATTAAAGTTGTCCCAAAGAACCAACACATAATCGTGGATTTTTTAAAAAAACTCTGGATATAAATCAGGCTACACTCTAACGAGCAGCGAAAAACCTGAATTGCATGTCAACTGCTCCCCAATAACTCTCAGGGACTTCAGGGTAACTCTGGCCAACATGTGAATGCAGCACCTCTATTCCAGAGGAGAAGTGTGTTAAAGGGCTTTAAAAGCCCCATGTAAAAAACCTCCTGGAATCAAACTTTACTGAATTTGTTTAGAATTCTGAGAAAACAAACATAGGCTTACATTGCATGGTTGAAAGTCTCCTTTGCTAATCTGCAGCGAGGAGGCCATTTTAATAATTAGTGTTTCTAGTGTGTTCTAGGCATTAAAAGTAGCACTCAATAACCCACTATATATTGTGAAGTGTGTGTGTGTATTCAGTGAAATGTATTTCCAGGCAGCATACTTATTTTGAAACAACAGACTTAAATCCTTGGGGGCCTGGGGTATGTGTAGACCCTGGACTTTCAGGGTCTAGGGGCCCATTTTAAAATCTCGTCTCTGGGCCCATTCCAACCTTGCTATGCCCTTGGCAGAACAAATACATATGTATTGATCACTACACATGGGTTTCTGCACAACACCTGCACAGATGGAAAATCTTCTTCCATGTAGAAAATGTGTCTCTTGTAAATTGACCCTGAATTTTCCATCCATGACTGGGATATTTGAGAGTTAGAGTCAATAATAAAAGAACAGCACACTGCTTGTGACAGGAAGGGGCAAATTACAATGCTTTCTTAGTCTGGCAGGGGCTGGTTTTGGCCCTGGCAGCACTTGGCTGTCTGCTCCTGTTGCAAATTCCTCTGTCTAGTGTTGCAAACTAATGTATCCTCCTCCCTCCTGGTAAGCACTAGTGTGGTGAATGCACATATACCCCATCATGAGCCAACAGTCATCACAAGACAAAGGCTGGCAGGAATCATTCACTGGTTTATAGGCTCCCCTCACCCGCCATGTTCTTCTTCCCCTATTTTGCTAGTGGCAGGTGATCCTCTAGGACAAAGTCATGTTTTTTAAAAAGCGTGAGATGAGACAGAAAATGACACTTGGAATCCTCACATAACTCCTGACTGTTTTTCTAAGTCTTTTACAGAGATGGCTCATGTTTTCAGGTTTTGATCAACAACCATGTCTAGATGGTACATTGTTCTAGTCTAACTGGTGCAATGTTCCTTTTAACAGGGATTTCCAGATATTGTTGACTACAAGTGCCATCATGAGAACCAGCGTGGTGTAGTGGTTAGAGTGCTGGACTAGGACCGGGGAGACCTGAGTTCAAATCCCCATTCAGCCAGGATACTTCCTAGGTGACTCTGGGCCAGTCACTTCTCTCTCAGCCTAACCTGCTTCACAGGGTTGTTGTGAAGAGAAACTTAAGTATGTACTACACCACTCTGGACTCCTTGGAGAAAGAGTGGGATATAAAATGTAAAAATCATCATCATCATCATCATCATCATCATCATCATCATCATCCCTGTTTGGACAGGGACGCAATTTCAGTGCTTGCCCTAGGCTCTATTTTCCCTAGATATGCCCCTGTCTATAAGGATAACATCACCCTTACCAGGGTTCCTGTTGGGGTATCAGACCATATTGAATGTGTATACTTAAGTTTGGGGACCAGGGATAGACTGGGACTTCTGTTGGTGTACCGATCACCCTGCTGCCCAACGGAATCCCCTACTGAGCTCACGGACTTGGTCTTGGATTTGGTGTTGGAGTCACCCAGACTCTTGGTGCTGGGGGACTTCAAGGTTCATTTCGGGACCAATTTATTTGCTCAGGAGTTCACAGCAGCCATGACAACTATGGACCTATCCCAAGTGGTCTCTGGACCAACACATATTGCAGGTCACACACTTGGTTTCTCTTTTACTCTGATCAGGGTGGTGTTCCATGGGTGGGGACTCCTGTGATTTCCCCATTGTCATGGACGGACCACCATCTAACCACTTTCCACCTCTGTAGGGGTGAGGAGCCTATTAGAATGGTCCACCCGAAGACACTATTGGACCCTATAGGATTCCAAGAAGCCTTGGAGGGATTTAATGTTGGTTTTGCCTGTGATCCTGTTGATGCCCTGGTAGAGAACTGGAATAACATGCGCACCAGGGCAGTAGACACAATTGCTCCCAAGTGTCCCCTCTAATCCCCTCGGATCCGAAAACTGGCCCCTTGGTATATGGAAGATCTATGGGGGTAGAAGTGGCAAGGCAGGTGACAAGTGACAAGGTAGGTGACAAGGCACAAGTGGAGAAAGACTCAACTAGAATCCAACAGATTACAACATAGAGCACATTTAAGGATCAATGCTCACGCAATAAGTGTGGCAAAGAAGTGGTTCTTTTCTGCCCGTATTGCATCTGCGAGTTCACGTCCAGCAGAGTTATTCAGGGTTGTGAGGGGGCTAGTATATGCTCCCCCTTCCTTGAATCAGAATTTGGAGTCATCAGTTACCCGCTGTGATGTGTTTAAAGAATTTTTTTGCAGATAAAACCAGTCAGATTCGGGCCAACTTAGATGAAGCCTTCACAATTAATTCCATGTCTGAATTGCAAGTGTCCAGGAATTCCTCTTCTGTTGTTTCAGTTTGTGACTCCTGAGGATGTGGACAAGCTGATTGGAATGGTGAGGCCTACCACTTGTTCTCTTGACCCTTGTCCAACATGGCTTGTTCTATCTAGCAGGGAGGCTGTTGTAGGAGGCCTGGTAGAAATCATAAGTACTTCTCTGAGGGAGGGCAGGATGCCTCCTTGTCTTAAGGAAGCAATTATTAGACCTCTTCTAAAGAAGCTGCATTAGACCCCTCGATGTTGAGCAACTATAGGCCTGTCTCCAACCTCCCATGGCTGGGCAAGGTAATTGAGAGAGTGGTAGCCTCTCAGCTCCAGATAGTCTTGGAGGAAAGTTATTGTCTAGACACATTTCAAACTGGCTTTTGGGTGGGCAACAGGGTGGAGACTGCCTTGGTCGGCCTGATGGATGATCTCCAATTGGTAGAGGAAGTGTGACTCTGTTGGTCCTTTTGGACCTCTCAGTTGCTTTCGATACTATCGACCATAGTATCTTTCTGGAACATCTGAGAGGGTTCAAGGTGGGAGACACTGTTCTACACTGGCTCTGCTCCTACCTCTCAGACAGATTCCAGATGGTGTCAACTGGAGATTGTTGCTCTTCAAAATCTGAGCTTAAGTATGGTGTCCCTCAGGGCTCCATACTCTCTCCAATGCTCTTTAACATGTACATGAAACCGCTGGGAGATATCATCAGGGGATTTGTAGTGGGGTGTTATCAGTATGCTGATGAGACCCAGATCTACTTCTCCATGTCAACTTCTACAGGAGATGGCATAACATCCCTAAATGCCTGCCTGGAATGGGCTGGATGAGGGAGAATAAACTGAGACTGAATCCAGATAAGACGGAGGTCCTTACTGTGCATGTTCATGTCATGCAGAGAAACCAGACTCGGGACCTGCGGATTCTCAACAGCTGCCAGACTTGAATTCTGATGTGGAAGAGCCTGGGATTCCACCTATAGTGAGATGAAGTATCAAGAGGCAGGCTCAGAGGGAACAATACAAGGAAGTACAGACAAGGGTGCAGGAGATAACAGGGGAGAAAGCCAAACTGCTGACTCAGGGAAGCCTGATTGGTTCTTGGTTCTGTTGAGCCATATATATTCAACAGTCTCTCATGGCTGAGTTGCTGTTTGCAACTTCACTGGCAGCAGATACTGTGCTCTTGGAATTATATCTTTTCCGTGTTCCAGTTTGTCTTGTCTGTACTTCCCTGTATTGTTCCCTTAATTCCTTGTTCTGTGTCCTTCGCTTGTTTCATTTCTTTTTTTGTCTTTTCTTCCACTTATTACTCAGTTATTGTTAGAGGGGGGTACCTAGTTTTAGTTCAGGAGGACTTAATTCATTTACTGTTTTCTTTGCGAGCCTTTTATTTTCCTTCATCCAGTTTCGTTGCTGCTTTCTGTTTACTCCCTCTCTCTCCGGGGGTTGTAAATCCTGTAGAGATAGCTAGGATAGCAGTTGACGACAGTTCAGAACTCCAGAGACGATTTTGATCTCCCTGTTCTAGATGGGGGTCACACTTCCCCAAAAGGAACAGGTTCGCAGTCTGGGAGTACTTCTGGATCCACACCTCTCCCTAGTATATCAGGTTGAGGCAGTGGCCAGAGGGGCTTTCTATCAGCTCCAGCTGCATCAGTTTATTGAGATGGACGACCTCAAAACAGTGGTACATCTGTTGGTAACCTCCAGACTTGACTTCTGTAATGCACTCTATGAGGGGCCACCTTTGTACGTAGTCCAGAAACTTCAGTTGGTTCAGAATGCAGCAGCCAGGTTGGTCTCCGGGTCATCTCGGAGAGACCACATCACTCCTTTGTTGATAGAGCTACACTGGCTGCCAATAGGTTTCTGGGCAAAATACAAAGTGCTAAAGCCCTAAATGGCTTAGGCCCTGGGTATTTAAGAGTACGTCTTCTTCGTTATGAGTCCCACCACCCATTGAGATCATCTGAAGAGATCCATCTCCAGTTGCTGCAAGCTCGGCTGGTGGCCACACAGGGACAGGCCTTCTCAGTTGCTGCCCCAAGACTGTGGAATGTGCTCCCTACTGAGATGCAATCCTCTCCATCTCTTACAATTCTTTAAATCACTTGAAAACCCACCTCTTTACCCAAGCTTTCTCAGCTTTTTAAATTTTTTAGGTTTTAATCTCTTGTTTATTTTTAAACTGTTAAATTATTTTAAGTTTTTGTATATGTTTTTAACTTGTTTTATTATTATTACTATTATTTGTTTGTTTGTTTTTAGTTCTTCAATTTCTATACTGCCCTTCCAAAAATGGCTCAGGGCAGTTTATACAGAGAAATCATATAGAAATCTATTGTTAACAACCCAGAGATGAAAGTTTGGGGCAGTGTACAAATCTGATAAATAATATAAATAAATATATAAGCTTTTAAAATGCTATCTTCTAGATTTAACTAGGTCTAAGAGGATATTCTAAAATCTGCAGGCTTTATTATAATAGAACACGAGATGCTCTCTTGTTCTTTGGATGTGAAAATAGCTCTGTTGTTTTTTAAGCTCAGTTTCCTGTTGGAGGTAATATTTGTATTTCAATAGAATGCCTCTAAAATGCTGGTTTATTTTTTTTAAGTATACAATTGGATTTTTCACAAATATTTCAAATCTTGCTTCCAAAGGATTTGGTGCACTTCATTCAAGAGAACTTTAAGAAGAGAGAGTGTGTGTTTTTCACTAAAGATGCCAAATCAATGTAAGCAAATATTTATTTCCAAACTCTGTAATTTTGAGTGATATTCATTATGTTGATCTTTAGGCCAGTTTCATGCATTGTATTTCTATACCACCCTTCCAAAATGGCTCAGTTATAGCACAGGGGATGGGCATCATAATAATAAATAATAAAGGCTGGAGGTGGCCTATAGCCCTCTGACTAGTAGCCCTTAATAGACCTCTTAAAGCCTTCCAGGTTGTTGGCTGTCACCACATCTTGTGGCAGAGAATTCCACAATTCTCTGGAATTGTGGAACCTACCAGACAGTAGATTGAGTTAAAGAAAACAAAGATTTATCAAGAAACATCACATACTGAGAGTGATATGGGGAGGAAATACCCAAACAAGCACTAGCACCCAACAACAAATGAACAGTTCTAACTGATTATAACTGACCAAGAGAGATCTATTAACATAACTCCTCATGCCTCTAGTGGCCAAAAGAGGTTATTGTGGTGCTAAAATCAATGCTTTAGAATTCTCACTTCTAACAAAACTGACCCCAGCCTAGATCTGGACAGCCATAGTCTGGGCTGGCTGCAGCCTCCAGTGTAAGGGTAGCCTCACACAAAATGTGAGTCATAAAGCCTAAATTGAGATGACAAATGAATGAATGACAATCATTCCAATTCCAAGTCTAAATCTAATTGTCATTTGCCTTTTCACACAGAAGAGTTAGTGCAGGACTTCCAGGTCATCACCTCAGCCTGATGTTCTAAGTGCACTCTGCTTATGAATTGTGCAAGTGTTGCTTGCTCTTTATCTGGCCATGTAGGTTAATTCATAGTTAAATATTTCATACTGGAGCCAAACATCCATACCTTGCAAAGACTGAAACATAAGGCTGAGATATTTATAATGTGGTGAATTCTGCCATAAAATAATTATTTTGGAAAGCCATTTTTCCTTCTCATGCATCCTGGAAAAACAAAATCAAAACCCTAATGGTTAATTATTTCTTTTTCCCATATACACACATCATAATAGTGACAACCTATGTAAATGTGGCCACACAAAATCTCAACATATAGAAGGCACTCAGATTAACAACCATGAGAAATGGAATTATAAGAAGCACACCAAAGAATTCCCAACGGATGCCTTTGGGGACATTGAATTTGAAAACTTGGGCAAGAGAGGAAAGGCAAGTCCATTAAATGCTTTTGTTCATATTTGTACATAGGACCAAGATTATCTGTGCTATAATTTTTCAAAAGCAATCATTTTAAAAGAGAAAAATATTATTGCATGGAGGCACTTTATATCAGATCCTATATTTAAAGATCATTTAATTACCTGGTCATTCAAGAAGTACCAGGAAGCCTGGAGATTTATCTTCTTTTTCTGTCACATAGATGCTTTAAAAAACACGGAGGTAAAATTTCTATTTGCATTGACATGCTTATTTGCCACATGCAAGTATATAGGAATCGATATCACTCTAATATGATTCAATATTAATTATAAACCACAAATAGAAATTATAAAGGAGAGCATTAAGAGGCATGTGAGAGGTGCCTGAATCAGAAGAACCCTTCAAATGAGACACTGACCACATGGAACTCTGCATAGTTTTATCAGAAGACGTTAGACAAGAAATAGAAACAGAAATAGCACAGCCTTATTTTTCCTTGGCAAAGATGCAACAAAAACTAATGCTAACAAAAATAGTTATCTTGCAATAAGCAATAAGCCTATTTACATTAGAAGTGCCTTTAGATGAAAATACATTATGCAAAACTTGAAATTTGGTCTTTTTTCTCTCCTTTTTATTCAGCGGCCCCTTATAATGCGAGGCCTTAAGCTGAAGCTTACTTAGCTTGCACCTGAATCCAGCACTGGGTGAATGGAAAGGCACTGAGGGAATGTGGTATCTGCCTTGTGACTGAATGAAATACTTTTCCTGATGTAAAAATGGTTTTTCTTTCTTTTAAGTATATCCGCCTGTCATATGACACAGACTCTGAAACACTCTATGACCTAATGACCCAGCACTGGCACCTGAAAACACCCAACCTCATAATTTCTGTCACAGGAGGAGCAAAAAACTTTGCTTTAAAGCCACGTATGCGCAAGATTGTCAGCCGATTGATCTACATTGCCCAGTCTAAAGGTGAAAGTAGTCTCTTCTTGCCTTCACTAAATAAGGGTAAAACTTGATATTAACTTAAGCATACGTTTGTAGCTGGCATGCTTGTTCTTTGTTCCGTAAGTAGCAGACAGGTTGGGCCCACTGCAGATTATTTTTCAGTTTGCCCCTGCCATGATTTTTGTCTGGATCTCATTTTATTTTGGCTCTGGAAAAAAAAGCTTTGCTTGCTGCCAATTGATATGCAAAGCTTCCCCATATGCTTCAAACAAGATCAAACAATCAATGTGTTCAAACATGACTGAACTTGGTTTTATTCTTACAATCTACAGGGGCCTGGATATTCACTGGGGGAACTCATTATGGGTTGATGAAGTATATTGGTGAAGTAGTAAGAGATAACACCATCAGCAGGACATCAGAAGAGAATGTTGTTGCTATTGGCATAGCTGCCTGGGGAATGGTTTCCAACCGTGACAGTCTGATCAGGAGCTGTGATGCTGAGGTACTGAACCTGATTAATGTCCTGTCTTTATGCAAATCCCCATATTACTGACATGGAACTAATTTGCCTTCCTAAGCCACCCAGCAAGTTTGTGACTGTGCTGGTAGCCTTCTTCCTCAAATCTCTTGCTGATCAATGACATAATGGATTACTGTCTCTAAAGCCTGAACAGTTATTGTTTTAATACTGTGGAGGGGGGGCGGACATCCAAAGTGTATTGTAACTAATGTGTCATCTATAAGGCAATCAAGTGCTACCCCCAATTTTGTACGACTGGAGACAAAAAATATATACTTTGATACTAAAGTGGCTTTTGCTAGGTAGTGTGAACCTAGGAGATAAGCAATACAGATTGACAAGAGGCTGGTTCTGATCATAGATGAGAAATTAAATTCACAAAAGGATTGGAACACATTTTTCAAAATTTAGAAAATAGGAAGAAATATGGGTTGTCAGAAATATCATATAATGTAACAGATGTATTTATTTATTTATTTATTTGATTTCATTTCTATACCGCCCTTCCAAAAATGGCTCAGAGCGGTTTACACAGAGAAATAACAAATAAATAAGATGAGATAAAATAAATAATTCTGGTAATTCAGTGGGGGAAGTGCCTTATTTTTGAATTTTAAAACTTGCTTTTATTTCTAGGCATCTTATTCAGCACAATACATTATGGATGATCTCAAGAGGGACCCTTTGTACTGTTTGGATAATAATCATACCCATCTAATTCTGGTTGATAATGGCACTCATGGATGCCCAGCCACAGAGGCCAAGCTACGAACCCAGTTAGAAAAATATATTTCTGAACGCATCATTCCAGGTCAGTTTCCAGTTGGAATTAGAGTGCTGAGTTTCCAACTGGGATTAGTGTTCTTCTGAATTAAGTGCCATACTCTGGACAGGGGTGGGTGTTAAAGGAATCCTCTGAGAGTGAATTGTTACCCCTGGGAGAAATTATGAAAGGTTTTCACTTGTTTTTAATTACTGACATCCAGCCAAACACTGTGCTTGCTCAACAAAGTTGTGCACATGCAAGAAGGTTGAATAGCTAAACTAAGTCACGAAAATGTTCAAAGTTGTGGAGATGTGCACAAAACAGACCAGGTTAACTAAAATGACCCCCACGTGTGCACAGGTTGAAGAAGGCCTGGAACAGGCTGCCACCGGTGTGGGCTACTCCTAGAGAGTACCGAGTATTCTGGGGGAGAACCAAGCCACTGCCAGCCCCGCTGCCACCTCCGCAGCCCTCCACTGCTGCTGGAGACACTGGGACTTGTATGTACTAACTCACTCCCCTCCCACCCCCTCTAGGTTTAGGGAAAGCTCCTCTGCCCCTTTATCACTAGAGCTCCAAACCAGCTCGGTTCGAATTGGGCCCAGTTCAGTTTGACCTCAGACAGAGGCTGGTCCAGTTTAACCCCAAACCTGTCAAGCTGAGCTAGTTTAATGTCATGCTGGCATCACAACTGAGCAACTAAGCTGGCTCACACACCTCTGCCAAGATGTACTTGTGCATCAGTGATAGCAGAACAGGATGTGGGCATCTACTTCTGCACTCTGGAAGGCAAGTTTCTGACTTAGTGCATCTGGCTAGTGCAATGTTCACACAACATTTTGTGCAAGTTCAGTGTTAATCTGGATTGTAACCTTGAGAGGAGTTATCTGATGTGCCTTGAGGGTTGTTATGGCTGAAAGGCATTCTGTGAATATAGTAAGCAAAGTAAGTAAGCAAATATTCTTGTTAAAGACCTTCTTCTACACAGTAAGCTCATTCACACAGTAAGCTTCATCTGTGCATGAAGAAATGCCCATGTAAAAAAAAAAGGTTAGTCGAATGGATTTGATGGATATGCTCAGCTTAACCCAAACTCAGGACTGATTAAGGAAGAATCGTTTTGCTATATGGAGATTGTCTCTATGTTGAAAACATTTTCATTCTTCATTTATATTCTATTTTTCTAGAAACTCTACATTGGTAAAGTTGAACACTCATCATAGCAGTGATAGCTAGTGGGAAACAGAGTACATGGTGATCATTTGTGTGCACTTCCCCCATGGCCTGTTATGGCAGCAACATAACTGTGTTGTTCATTTTCAGACAGGGCATGTTAGAAATGATGGGGCAACCATATTTTATTTATTTAATCATGAATCTGTCCTGTTCACATATAAAGCAGGGAATAGGGTATCAAGTTTTGACAGTAGTGGCACATGGGCAAAGGAAACGGATTCCTCCCCACTGCCTTGCCTTGCCTTGCCTCCCTATGGTCTGTCAACCCATGAACTTTTTTCTCTCAGCCAGGCAGGGAGAAGGAGTATAGAAGCTGCACTGAAAGGTAAAGGTCTGGGGTAACAGAGAGGCAAGGGAAGACAGGATTCAGTTCTTCTCACCAACACACTTCACACAAATACCCCAGCTTCAGAAATGAAGGGCTGGGTTCTCATTATCATGCTAATTCTAGTTAAAAGGGGTTGACTGACATTGGCATGATCATGTGAACCCATTACATGGTGGGAATCCCAACTAACTTCTGTGGAACTAACCAGAATATCTTAGACCAAATAAGATCTGGGCTAGTCATCCACCCAGAAGCCCTGACCAGGATGTAGTGATCATGAGTATCAGTAGATCCTGATTCCCACTCATCCTGATTCCATCCTGATTCCCACCCATTCTGGCTACCTGCATGCACCGCACCCTCACCTTCACCACATGAGCCAGTGTGGTGTAGTGGTTAGAGTGCTGGACTAGGAGCGGGGAGACCTGAGTTCAAATCCCCATTCAGCCATGAAACTAGCTGGGTGACTTTGGGCCAGCCACTTCTCTCTCAGCCTAACCTACTTCACAGGGTTGTTTTGAAAGAGAAACTCAAGTATGTAGTACACCGCTCTGGGCTCCTTGGAGGAAGAGCAGGATATAAATGTAATAATAACAACAACAACAACAACAACTCGATGTCTGGATAAAACAAACCAGTCAATAACACCTGTCTGACTGCGTAAACAAGAAATAATAATAATAATAATAATAATAATAATAATAATAATACTGCCCATAGACCCCTGTGCCTAGAGTGAATACCACCCACTGATGCCCACACTCACACTCCTGTGCCTAGAATGAACCACACAACCACTGCTGCTCTAGCCTTCTGCCCACATTCTATGGCTCTCAAGCCCCAACACCTTACACTGCACTCTGGCAACACACCACAACATCCATACTGGCTTGACCCACCTACATCTGCCTCCACAACTTCTCTTGAAGGAACACCAGCTCAAATACCAGTTGGCAGTGCAGGAGAGTGCACCTGTGTTTGAGTTACCTCTGCTACTCGTATCCCCTTACTGCAACCTCTATATTTCCAGATATTAATAAAAGCAGTATGCCACAGAGCTGTGTCCCACCTGCCTGCCTTCAACAGCCACTGAGTAGCAGCTCAGTCTCCAATGGGGATAATGACTCCCTACACTGTGGTCTGCAGTCAGATGTTTGGCCAAAGGTGGGGAGAAAGAGTGGGTGTGTGCTGGGGACAGTCTCAGCAGCAGTGAAGCACCACTGTGTGGATCCAGAAGTAAGAATGGCTGCAAGGTGGCTTGGATTGGGATGTGTATATGGTAGCTACTGAGTGTGGTGAGTGTGTTAACTCCATCTTTCACCAGTGATGTTTGGGTGCTGAAGCTTCCTCCAAAAATTCTACTTCCCTTTTGGGCACAGGGGTGACATTGGTCAGTTGGAGGACAATTAGTTTTGCTGGCAAAGGGAGGAGATTCTAAGTTGATAGGGACAATTAATAAGTTGGCATACTTCTCCCTACTATCAGTCCCTGAGGGGATGCCTTCCCCTTGTCTCCTACCAGCTGCCAAACTCACAGTGACTGGGTGCAGGGAACAGTCCATCCCTGATTTCTTTGCCCTTCCCCCTCTTGGGGGAAACACCTGCCCATAGTGGGATGCAGACAGTGCCTAGGGATGTGCGAGGGCCAATTCGATGGCGGGTTGGTGGTGGCTTTAAGGGGGGAGGATGCACTTACCCCTAGGGGTGTGCAAGGAACCAGCTGGCCTGGTTTGGTTTGGGTGCGAACTGCATCCGAACCTGACCAGGCCAGTTTGGTCCAGCACCCCCCCGGACACCCCCCCGGTTCAGTCTGGGGGTGTTTCACAATTTAAAAAAAGAAAGAAATTAAAAGCTTTTTTAACTGTAGCCCCTAGGGCCTTCAGGGACTATTTGAGCCTGTGCAGTAGCCTTTTTTTTTTTTTTTTTATAATGGCCATTGGAAACAAAATGGCCACTGTGCATGCTCAAATGGTTCCTGCAAGGCCCTAGGCCTTGCCAAGCCTCACAGATGTGACCAATATTTAAGGGGGCCACCTGTAATTAGGAGTATTGCTTCGGAGAGGCTAGTATGAGTCCCCAAAAGAAAACAGATCCCGGACACCAGCTGGATTTAGTTCATCAGTTTATTGTTACATCCTAAACATCAGCTAAACTATAGTCCATTCACTCACACACACATACATACATACTCACCAGCCCCATTTAAAATGCGATCAGTCTTTAAAATGGGGTGTTGGAAGAAGCTGTGGGCCCCACGATCTTCTATGCTTCTCCGGGGAAGCATCTGTTGATGCCTGGCTTTAAAAAGGGTTGCCTGTCCTTTGAAGCTGTTTGATGTTCTGTGTTTACATCCGTCTGATCCCAGGATCGACCTTAGTCCTTGTTTTCCAAGAAGCTGTCTCCGGCATTTTATCCAGTTTTCTCTGGTTGTTTTGGGCATTTCTTCCCAACATTTCACCATGGTTGGGGGTGGGGGGGCTGGTATGTTGCTTAGTCATGCACTCTTTCAAACACACACACACAGAGTTATTTAACCAGAAGTAAATCATTCTATTAGGTTTGCTGACAATCCTTGAAGTGGGAGCAATTCCCCTTATCAACATCAATACTTCATTCGGTTATACACGTAGGCTATAGAACGATGATATAAACAATCACTTTTATTCAAATAATAATATTACTTGTATTACATGTCACAGAGGCCATTTGAGCATGCATGGTGGCCTCCAAAATGGCCTCCGCACCAATCTTTGCCTGAAAATCAGCTCGGAATGGGCTGTGGTGGTGAATTAAGAGGCTGGTGGGAGGAGGGGGAACCTTTGCAGACCCACACGCCACGGAGTTTAGGAAGGGGCTATAGGTATTTTTATTTTTTATTTAATTGCAAACTGGGGAGGGGGTTTCGGTTCGGTCCGACCGGAACCCGAAGCCCAGAACCAGATGGCACATCCCTACTTACCCCCCCCCCCCCCGCTGCACTTACCCTGCCAGCACGCGTCTCCCTAAAAGCCCGTCAGGGTGGCAGCGTACCTCCCTGCCACCCTGCTCCGTCGTTATCCAGAAGTCACCAGAACTATTAGCTGTGACTGCGTGTGTGCACAGTCACAGCTACTACTTCCAGTGACTTCTGGATAACGTTGGAGCGGGGTGGCAGGGAGGTACACTGCCAACACAATAGCCTTTTAGGGAGACATGCGCCGGGGGGAAACGTGGGGGGAAGTGCATCCTCCCCCACCCTTAAAGTCATCACCACGCCCATCGTAAAACCCTTGAGCCGGGCAAGGTTCGAACTGGTTCGGAGGCCCGTAAAAGGGCCTCCCAACATGTTTGTGCACATCCTTAACAGTGCCCCTGTTACAGTGGCAGATGCTGAGGAAGGATCTGTTCAGGATGCCCTGGGGTCCATGGATTTGCCTAATTTAATCTCAAAGTTCAGGTGGGGCTGTCTGATGGCACAACTGCAGGTCAGTCTAGTCCTGGATGGCCCTTTTCCATATTATTTTCTTCTGGGGTGACCCGGGGTTCAGCCATCTCACAAGCTGGATGATTGCCCCAAGACAGAGATGTGTTTACTTCAGCTTGTGCTTGCTTTGGTGGTTGCTACACTTCCATGGTGAAGCGCTCCAGGGATTGCTGAGTGCAGTCAAATAAGCTTGGATTTGCTGTACCAATCCACTCTGGCATCAAGGCCAGTGGGAGCATCACTGGTGATGTGCTGAAGGTCTTCCTGGGTGAAGGCAACACAAGGGGCAACATGATCCATCTGGGTCCCTGGAGACCAACAGCTCCCACAGTCCACTCTCCTTGGTGAACCACCAGCTGGGATGGGGGTGGGGCTGCACCACCGCATTCCAACAGTGACACTGATTGTGTGTTGGATGCCCCACACCAATCCTGGCTGACCTCCAGGGGCAGAAAAGCTGTCATGAGAACATAGCCAAAAGAGTATTTACATGAACAACAAATATGACTGCCCAGTATTGTCTAGTTTGGCCTTAAGGACAGGCCTGCACAGAATTAGGCCACCTGCTTTGACATCTGGTTATTAATACTGAGCTAGATGGAGTAGTGGTAAGTCTACTAATTTGTGAAAATAACTATACTATTGACAACTTCACACAACACACCCAAACCCAAACCTCTGGTTCCTGTCTTTGGTTGTGTCATCTGAACCCACCAGTGTGGGCATATTCTGCTAAACCAAACATGCCAAAAGCCAAGCCTCCATTTCCCAGAGATTGGCAGTGAGCCAGGATCTTTGGGGGATGGGAGGTGATGTGTTAACATTGGTTGTGTCATCAGAACCCATCATCAGAAGGTGATGTGTTAACATTGGTTGTGTCATTGGCACATTCTGCCTGACTTTTAGTTCTGGAACCAACATCTGTAGCTCATCTGTCATCTTGGTTACAGATGAGTCTAGAACCAAAGGTTGGGTAGAATATGCCAACTTTAGTGGGTTCGGATGTCACAAACGATGTCGGCATACCATACACCCCACCCCAAGATGTCTGGCTCACTACCAAGCTCTGGGAACCAGAGGTTTTGCTTTTGGTACAAGAATAAAGAAAATGGATATTAAATAGTGATTTTAGTCCCCCCACCCCCACTAAAAGCTTGTCCTGGTTTTAAGGCAAGAATGATCAACACACAAAAAATGCAGCATTTGATGCTCTGTTTAATGCATGGCTTATGGGGAAAATTAAAACTATAAGTACTCTTGAAGGAAGTTTATAAAAATTCCTTCACTCGCTGAAAAATATTTACTTTAAAAATCAATCATAAAGTATTATGTATTTTAAAAATCAAGAACTTATTCTGCATTCACAAGCTTTAGTGCAGGAGCATGCACAATGCTATGGGATGTTTGTGATGAAAGCAAACTACCTACACAGTTCTCTTCAAAATACCTCAAAGAATAAGGAAAAAACATGTTGGCAGTCTGATCTGTTGAAGTTGTTACAAATAATTAAACAATAGATAAAAACATTTTGCATAAGCGAACTACCTTACACCTAATTAATATTACAGCATATGAAAAATGTTCATAATTAATAAAAAAGAATTTTTTTGTACATTGGTGTATCACATTAGGTGTTTGCTTCTTCCTGGAAATCCTCATTGTCTTCTTCCTATAGCTCCTCATTCTCTGGCTCTTCATTTTCCATCATGTTGTCACAAGCATCCTCTTGGTTCTGTGTATTTTGAAATGCACAGGAACACATGTCGTAGCAGCTCAACCTTGCTTTATGACAGCTGCATCTTCCTCTCTGGCATCTGGAGGCTATTGCAATTCCCAGTTATCAAGGCATTTCATGGGTGGTCTTTTCATTCATTCATTCATTCATTCATTTAATACATTTGCATACAGCCCCAAATGCAAGTCTCTGGGCGGTTTACAACGAAACAATAAAAACAACAGGGGGGGGGATTAAAACATTACAACAATTAAAATTTAAAATGTTAAAACTATAAAACTATTTTAAACATAATTAAAACAATATCTAATTAAAAGCCTGGGTGAACAAATGCATCTTGACTGCCTTTTAAAATTGAGAGATTTTAAAAAATTGAGATGGGGAGGATCTTGAGATGGGCAGTCAGGAAGTATGTTCCAAAGCCTCGGGGCAGCAATGGAGAAGGCCCGTCCCTGAGTAGCCACCAGACGAGCTAGTGGCAACTGCAGACGAACCTCTCCAAATGATCTCAATATGTGGTGTGGTTCATAGAGAAGACAACGGTCTCTTAAATACCCAGGGCCCAAGCTGTTTAGGGCTTTATAGGTTATAACCAAAACCTTGTATTTTGCCCAGAAACGTATTGGCAAAGATCTACTTAGTTTAGATCTTTTAAAATAGAAGTGATATGATCTCTCTGAGATGACCCAGAGACCAACCTGGCTGCCTCATTCTGGACCAACTGCAGTTTCTGGACTACATACAAAGGCAGCCCCACATACTGTAGAGCACATTGCAGTAGTCAAGTCTTGAGGTGACCAGCAGATGTACTACTGTTCTGAGGTCATTTATCTCAAGAAAACGGACACAGCTGGCGTATCAGCTGAAGCTGATAAAAGGCACCTCTGGCCACTGCCTCAACCTGGGACACCAGGAAGAGGCACCCCCAGACTGTGTACCTGTTCCTTCTGGGCAAGTGTGACCCCATCCAGAACAGGCAGATCAAAATCATCTCCTGAGTTCCAACCCCTCACAATAAGTACCTCTGTCTTATCTGGATTCAGCCTCAGCTTGTTACTTCTCATCAACCCATCACTGCCTCCAGGCAGGCATTTAGGGAGGCCTTCTCCTGATGATGTTGACATGGAGAAAAAGATGTGGGTGTCATCAGCATACTGATAACACCCTGCACCAGATCTCCTGATGATCTCTCCCAGCGGTTTCATGTAGATGTTAAACAACATTGGAGACAATACGGAGCCCTGAGGAGCCCATACCAAAGTTCAGTTTTTGAAGAACAGTCCCCGAGGGACACCATCTGGAATCTGCCCAATATATAAGGGTGGAACCACTGCAAAGCAGTGCTTCCAACCGCCACCCCCCTCAGACCTGGAGCATCCTTCTGGATACTATGGTCAAGAGTACTGAAAGCCACCGAGAGGTCCAAAAAGACCAACAGAGTCACACTCCCTCTGTCAATTCCCAATTGGAGATCATCCATCAGGATGACCAAGGCAGTCTCTACCCCATTGCCCACCAAAAAACTGATCTGAAACGGGTCTAGATAATCAGTTTCATCCAAGACTGCCTGGAGTTGGGAGGCCACCACCCTCTCAGTTATCTTTCCCAACCACGGAAGGTTGGAGACAGGCCTATAGTTGCTCAGCTCTGAGGAATCCAAGACAGGCTTCTTCAGAAGTGGTCTAATAATTGCCTCCTTAAGGCAAAAGGGCATCCTGCCCTCCCTCAGAGAAGAGTCTGTGATTTCTTGTTTTGTACCTTGTCCTGGAACAGAAACAAAGACACTGTAGTCTGAGCTCATGACATGCTGGTTGACTTCAGAGTATTTTTCTTCTTCTGTGGATAGGCTTGTGTTTGGTCCCTTGAGAACCCAACTGAAGAAGCTATACAATTCACTTAGAACATTCCAATCTGTAACTACTACAACAAATATTTATATACGGCTTTTCAACAAAGGTTTCCAAAGCAGTTTACATAGAGAAACAAACAAATAAACAAACAAATAAGACGTCTCCGTGTCCCCAAAGGGCTCACTATCTAAAAAGAAACATAAGATAGACACCAGCAACAGCACTGGAGGGTTATGGTCAGTTGCTCTACCCCTGCTAAATAAAGAGAATCACCACTTTGAAAAGGTGACTCTTTGCTTAGTTAGCAGGGAAGACTTAACTTCTGTAAGTGAACCAGAAAATACCCATCTCTCTTTGGTAATAAGTTTTCATAGAATCTTAGCAGCAGCATAGAGTATTTTATGTCATCATTTCCATCAGTGTTGCTCTCTTCTGCTAACTGATTTGTAGCATCTCTTTAAATTTTGATAGAAACACGTTCTGATTCATTCACTCATTTGGGTTTTTGGAATTCTACACTTGGTATATCACGCTGTATTATTTGCTTAATTTTTTGTGGCTGGCATGGCTGTCCACATTATTTGCCATAAGGACTCCTATGTATGCCTCTTGAAGATGAGCCATGGTGATTATATTTCCATCCAACAATGTATTCTCAAGCAGACTAAGGAATTCAATCTTGGCTGCCACCTCATTCACCTTGCTTGGTTTTTGTGGGTGGAGCGATTCACATTTGTTACATGTGTTGCCTAGCACTGTTGTGGTATTTAATGTCAATAGCATGTGCATATTGAGGATCATTGGTTGTACAAAACTTGACAAGCAGTTTCTCATTCCCACTTCTTTCAACTGCATCTTTAAGTGACTGACCAGCATTTTCTGTAGCAACTAAATGCAAAAGGTTCTTATAACCTGGTCCATTCTCACAAAAGAAACTTAATTCCCTTTTGTAAGGTGATGATCGAGATCAAGTGAAGATACTCTTGATGGTATTGGGTCTTCCTCAGTATTCAATTTTATCTTGCTTTCATATCGTTCTTTGGCACATTTGAGTCTTTTGGTATGAACAGTCTCTTGATAACATTTTCTATGCCATGAACATCCTTTTGCTTGAAGATCGAATCTCAGGGAAACTTTTGTCTCCATAGTGAGCACACTCCCTGATAAAGCTCAGTAAGTTTTCATAGGATATAGCAACAGGCTTCTCCACCAGTGCCTCATTTGTCTCTCTCTCTGACAGATGATACAAAGCGAGTAGTTATTGTCCTATCTTGCTACTTTACCTCCACAAACTTCAGGGTGGGAAACACCTTCTATTGTTAATCAATGAACAACAGTCTCAACAATATTTAAGTGGCTCTGAGGATCTGGAACACACACTCAAAAATCACAGCCTAACTGTGGTTAATTACCTTGTCTGTTGGTTTAACAGACATGAATATTGCATTTACAGTATAAAATACCTTAAAAATAACTTTCTATTTTAATGAGGGATTATAAAAAACAGAGCAGATTCTCAGACTGCCAACATGTTTTTTCTTGCTTTTAGAGGTATTCTGAAGATAATTACATAAGTGGTTTGCGTTCATCACAAAAATCCCACAGGTTTCCAAATCATTGTATATGTTCCCTCACTACTTCTACTAATTTAGCTATTGGTTAATAAAGGGTGCTCTAGTCATACTTCAGCTTAGTCATACTCTGAGAAAACAAAGACCATAGTTCAAATCAGATGAGGTACAATGTCATCATACTATTTTCAGGTAGATACCTTATATTATGGAAGAGTTAGAAGCATTTTTATTCATGTTTGCTTTCACAATAGAGTAAAGAAAGTCTAATTAAGGACAAGACTGAGAATTTTATAAACTCTGCAAGGTAAAATGGAAGAAGGATTTTGAAATATGTAGTAGTACTGCAATTTATACATTTGCTTATTATGACCTTTGTGTTTCAGATTCCAATTATGGTGGGAAGATTCCAATTGTGTGTTTCGCCCAAGGGGGAGGAAAAGAAACTCTGAAAGTAAATCTCTTTTTTCTCTCCCTAAGTTTTCCCTCTACCCCAAGCCCTAGTGGGGGAAGCAATGCTAACTGGTTGCCATTTAATTATTGTAGAAAGAAAGTCAGTGCATGTAAGTCTCCTGAAATCCTGAATGTTTTCTATTTTAGATCACACACCCAAATTGTATGCTAAGTAGATCTGGCTTAGCAGACAAGAAAGATTTTATCAGAAGTACATTTCATGGCCTTGTTCTTCTAACTATCTTTTGTGCTCAAATGCTATAGAAATACACATTATGCTCTACTTCTCCTGACACTTACGAAAAACCTGACATTCTGGTACCTATATTACCTCACCTCCCCCACCACACACAGGGCAAACAGCAGATTGTGAGGATATGTTTTGGAAAGTGGCAAGCGGGGAATGGTTAAATATCCCCTTCCCTAACCATTACTCTGAACAAATTGACTCCCTCCTTGGCATCTCCAAGATAGGGCTGAGAGAGATTCCTGCCTGCAGCCTTGGAGAGGCCACTTCCAGTCTGTGAAGACAATACTGAGCTAGACGGTCTGACTCAGTATATGTATATAAACTGTGTATATAATATATAGAAAAGTTACACACCATAGATTATCATATTGCCAAAAAACCATAGTATCTAAAAAATTGCCATACAAACAAATTTCTTACACATCTGTGATAATTTTCACAATGGACAATTTTATGGACATACTGACAATGAAAAAGCACACAATGGCAAAGAAAGAGTCCCAAGAGTGTAGCTGAAGAGTCAGAAGGTGATCAAAAGTTCCATTAGATGTATAATGAATCAAATGTTTCCTGTAGTGTATCACAGGATCAGTTCTTCTATTTACTCACTCTTGCTACTGCTCCAAAAGAACTATTCTATAAATTCGTTGTATTTATATATCTGATTGGATAATGAATACTTAATTGTTAATTAATAGAAATGTGTAAGGCTGAGAGAACTTGAAGAGTAGAGGGTTCACAACGAATAACAGCAAGAATGGATCTTTTGGAGCGGTAGCAAGACTAATTCCATTATACATCTAAGGTGTGTAACTTTTCTATAGATTATATACACAGTTTATATACATGTCTCTATGTATATGGTTTCTTTCCTTCTTCATCATCTGTGTGTCCGCCTCATTTTTCTTTCTGATTCAGTATATGGCAGCTTCCTATGATCCTGTGTTCCATTGACTTGGTTTTATATAGTTTGACCCTAAGCCTTCTTTTCTCCCAGAGTTCTCTCCACACTTCATAGCTTTAGAGATAGATGCAATTTAACCTCTTGCTGTTTCATTCTTGCCAAAAGAAGGGCTGTGCTGTTGGGATTCTATAAAATCTGAATGTTCCTGGAAATAAGTTTCTGTTTTAAGTCAGAAACCTGGCATGTGGGATTAAAATGAGGACTTGGACTGAGTTGTCAGCAATATGCACATGACACTCAGCCCTATCTCTCCTTGTCACCCGATCCTAGGGAGGCGGTGGATGTCCTGAATCAGGGGCTGGAGGCCATGATGGGTTGGATGTGGGCTAATAAAATGACATTGAATCCGAACAAGACGGAGGTGATGTTGGTCAGTAGGAGAGCCAATCTGGATGAGGAGATTTTACCAGTTCTGGATGGGGTTGCACCCCCCTAGAAGGAGCAAGTACTCAGCTTGGGGGTATTAGGGTTAGGGTTAGGGTTAGGGTGGACCCAGCTCTGCTTTTGGAAGCTCAGGTGGAGGCAATGGCCAGGGGTGCCTTTGCACGGCTTCGGCTAGTGTGCCAGCTGCATCCCTTTCTCAAGAAGGCAGATCTGGCCACAGTTACCCACGCCTTAGTCATGTCATGGCTGCATTACTGTAATGTGCTCTACGTGGGGCTGCCCTTGAAGAATATCCAGAAACTGCAGCTAGTGTAAAATGCGGCAGCTAGGGTTTTATCTGGAGCTGCCCAGTGGGAGCACACCACACCCATTTTTAAAGAGCTGCAGTGGCTACCAGTTTGTTTCTGGGTCCAATTCAAGGTGCAGATTTTTGTTGGAAGTGAAGGACTCTGCACTGTGTCATGTCTCAGTGACAGAGGGGGACAGACTAGTGAGTCAGAGGGCTAGAGAGGTCAAGACATTGGTCATCCCTTCTCTACTGCTCTGACACTATCCCTTTGGTATGTAGATTGCTACTCTTAGGGACTAACTTCCTGCCTGCCTGCCACTTCCTTCTTCCTCTCTTTCCTTTCTTCTCCCTTGCAACATGCAAGTTCCTCTCTCCCTGCACCATGTGTGCAGAGATGCATCCATGTGCATCCAGCTACCTAGCTAGATTAGAGATCCTATCTCTCCACCGTTCTACTACCTAGAACGGAGTTCACTAATAAATACTCCTTATATTGATTTGAAACTATGAACTTGCTCCAAGTTATTTTGCTCTCAGCATGCCTGGGCAGACTCCACTGTGTTGTGCCTCTGTGCACTCTGCAATATTAGAAGGGTATCTCTTACCAGAGAGAATTCCCAACAGTTTTGACCTTTAATGCCCTTAAAGGTTTGGGCCCGAGATACCTGAAGGACCGCCTGCTCCCAAGGGTTTCTGCCCGCTTGACGAGGTCATCTGAGGGGGCTCTGCTCCAGGTGCCGACAATGAGGGAGGCTTGGTTGTCATGCACATGCGACAGGGCCTTCTCTGTTGCTCCCCCCAGACTCTGGAATGCTCTCCCAGTGGCTATTCGCTCCTCAGTCTCCATCACAGCTTTTAGAAAGCATGTTAAAATCGTGGCTTTTTACCCAGGCTTTTATATGACTGTCTCTGCTACTGCTCTTTGTACTTTGTATTGCTTTTATGCTTGTGTTTTAAATTTTTAATCAGATTTGTTTTATATTTTTAGCTTAATATTTTAATTGTGTCTTCTGAATTGTTTTTTATCTAATGATTCTTTAGCAATTGCCCTCTCAAATGTATCAACATTTTAAAAGTTATCCTTACCTCTTACTACCACAGTTGTTCTCAGTGGCCTTTTTCTTATAGCCTGGCTCTTTTATTATTATTACAAAAGTCTGGTTCTGCATTACAATAAGAATTACTATTCTTTGGATGGATTACTTCTTAAATTAACTTGTAGAACTACACTTTGATAGAAAACACTCAGTGTGATCCCTGAGCTTGATATCAAAGAATGTATACGAAGCAAAATACTTCAATACAACCACTTACCTCTGATATGGACATCTGTAGTTTGTTAGCAACTGTGGAAGTAAAGCAGTTGAAGTAATGATTTTTCTTTTATTCAGCTAAGTTCTGTTGCTAATATTATTGCCCCATACCCCAAGAAGACACGAGACACAAAGGTTTTGGTGTAAACAAGGGCCACAATTTTTTATTTTAAACTTCGAAGGAACTTATTAACAAGCAGGGATTGGCTCTCCACCCCTACAGTGCAGTATCTAGAGGCATGCCCCACCAGGGCATGTCTCCCCTACAGCCTAGGGTGATGCACTAGGGCTCCAGGCAGCCCCAATGCTCTAGAGCAGGAGCTGCCCATCTTAGCCAGCCTAATGCCAGGCCTCTGCCATAGCAGCCATAGCAGCTTAGCCTGACAGAGTAGATCGGTCCAGGCCAGGCCTCCCTGAGCCGTCCAACCTCTAGGGAGTTGACCTGTCCGAGCTATAGCCAAATGTTTACCTACAGGTGCTCACCGACCTCAGATGTTATTTCAAACCACACTGTACCTGCCGCAGCGGGGGTTAGCCACGCTTAACACCCTGCACCGCCCACCAACCATGCAGCACTGCCGCCAATCCCTGCTTTAAATCCCTCAAAAATAAACTCATCCCCTTGGGCAACAGGTGAACCCCATCCCTGCTAAACAGTTTGGGATCTGAGAAAACTATGACAGAATGAACTAAATACCCACTCCCCAGGGCCAAAGTAAAACGTGTCAAATGGGCATTAACATTTTGTTGAGACTGCTCAATTTTACCTGGGTTCCTGGCACCCCACCAGACTCTACGTTGGATCATATTGGATCAAATCAAAGAGCCAGCATAGTGTAGTGGTTAGAGTGCTGGACTGGGACCAGGGAGACCCAAGTCCAAATCCCCATGCAGCCATGATACTTGCTGGGTGACTCTGGGCCAGTCACTTCTCTCTCTCAGCCTAAGCTACTTCACAGGGTTGTTGTGAGGAGAAACCTAAGTATGTAGTACACCACTCTGGGCTCCTTGGAGGAAGAGTAGAATATAAATGTAATAAATAAATAAATAAATAAAATAAAAGCTTGGGGAGGCATTCCAGGACCAGAAGGAGTCCTATGGGTAATGGCCAGCCCTGACTGTGTAAAAAAGTCATTCTCCCCCGTGCACCACCAGGATATCTGATGGAGGGTTAGCTGACAGGAAGTCCTGAAGCATGGGCCAAAAACTGGGTAGTTGGGTACCAAACAGTGAGGTGCTAGCTTAAGCCCAGAGGACCATGGAATAGCAGCATAACAAAATACATGCAGGAGCTGCCACTCTGCCAGCACCTGCAAAAGGAACAGAAGGATTGCACATCCTGCGATTGCCCAGCACATGCTGGCATGCTTCCCCAAACTGAGTTGGGTGCACATCTGCAAGGAGCTGGCCAGACTGCAGGCCCCAAAGACCACAGCATGGCCACGGATCAGAGCATGCACAGGAGCCGCTGCTCTGCCAGCACCTGCCAAAGGAACAGAAGGATTTTAATGCCCAGCACCAAGCCAGGGAGTGCACATCCCAGCTTGACATGCATATTGCAGAAGTGCCTGGACTCAGCTGCCCCATATGCTTTAAATTGCAGCCGCATCAGAGCCCCTTGAAGGGGCGAGGTCAAGCTAATGCAGGGAGCAGGTTCAACCTGTTAATAAGCCCCTTGTGCAATGCCGCCATAGCTGATATGCATCAAAGGCTGGCCAATGCCAGCTTGAAAAAGCCGGCCTTTTATTTCTCATCCCTTCATAAGACACCAAGCCAGGGCTGTATGCTTCCAATATATTGGAAAGACCCTATTCCACTATATTAGAAGGACCCTTTTCGGATCCTTATACTAAATATATCCCCCAATTAATTGCTGGGCTAATACCAAACTAAGCCGTGATTCACAGAACTGCACTGTGTGGATGTGAGCCTCCCCACATGCTATGTGAGATGCAGTTTGAAGAAAGAATGCAATATCAACCGGGTCAAACCTGGGTGTAAGGCAACCCTCTATGACCATCCCAAGTTCTATGCGAACTGCCTAGGGAGTCCCCACACCGGGTGGAAAATAGCATTCATATACTAGGTCACCTGAGCTGTATGGTGTAAGCTGCCCCAGTGCACCCAGCTCCCCAAAACTCAGGGACCCTGGTGTGGGCCCCTGGCATCAGAAACCCAGGGGATCCTTGCCCAGCTGGATGCACCAGAGATGAGGCCATCCCCTTCAGTTGCCTAGGTTTAAGCGTCGGCCCTCTGCACCACAAGTAGTCCACCGTCGCTGTTGTGGGTCCAGGCTCATCTGTCTCAAAAGGCCACCCCCACCTCCGATCCAGTGTCCTGGTCCAGGTTTCTGCTACATAAATTCAGAGCATACTGCAGGGACATTGAGAGCAGAGATAGTGAGTGAGGGGCTCCCTACCATTCTATCTGACTCTACTCTATGACCTCTGATATTTCTTCAGGTATTTCCTGGTGTGTCACACCCCCTCCTTTCCTCCTAGAGAGCCGATGGAAACATATATCACTCTCTGTCTCCTTACCTGTTCCTTATGTAGTTCATTAGATTAAGATTAGACCTTTCCCATCTCAAGTGTACTCTACCGCTAAATGCTTAGGATTTCATTCTATAACGATCCCCATGTGTTTTATTTAAATCGCTGCAACAACTGAACTCTGCCAACTGCTCTGTAATTGGAATGTGTGCTCTGCCTTAGAGCTCTGCTGGATACTACTGGGGTAATATACAACCCCCAGTCAGCTAGATGCAGACCAAGATCCTGCCCTCTTTCTGATGACACTAACCCCAGTTGTAGTATTGAGCATGAACACTGTCTCCTGTGGAGACAGGCCATCCAGCCCACTACAGACTGGCTGTGCAGACTGGCTGTGCTTTGCCTTAGAGTGGCCAAGCGACTTGTCCCTATCACTCATTAACCTTCCCCTTGCATTCTATTACACATTATCCTTCGCCTTGCATTCTGAAGACTCCGAGTTATCTCTGCAGACATGACAGCCAGGCTCTGTAGAACTTGCCCCTCCTTCACAGGCCAAAGAATACCTTTTGTTTGCTGAAAAACCATTGCACTTTGGTCCCCAGCTCGCAGATTTTTGTCCTCTCAATAAGCTGAATTCCTTATAGGAACATAGGAAGCTGCCATTTACTGAGTATTGGACTATCAAGTTCAGTATTGGACTATCAAGTTCAGTATTGCCCACACAGACTGGCAGCAGCTTCCCCACAGTTGCAGTGGGAGTCTTTCTTTCTCCTATCTTGGGGATGCCTGGGAGGGAACTTGGAACCGGTATGTTCCTTCCAGAGCAGCTCCATCCCCGAAGGGGAACATCATGTAGTCTCTCACCCATATGCAACCAGGGCAGACCCTGCTCAGCTAAGGGGACCAATCATGCTTGCTACCCCAAGTGTGCCCCAATGCTGCAAGGCCTGTAATCCAGAGGCACAAAACTTTGAGGCAAGGATTGTAAAATCTTTTCCATAACTGCCTGACCTGCAGCCTCATGTGTAAATGCAAACCAGGGGATACCCTGCTTAGGCAAGGTGGCAATGCATGCCAGCTACTTCAGGGCCAGCTAAAAACTTATTTGTTTGGTCTGGCCCTCCAAGGCTCCCAAACTGCTCCCCAACATTTCCATCTGTTTTAAAATGATTTAACAGTGTGTTTATATTGTCCTAAGCCAATGCTTCAAATGATTGTTTGTTAGTTTCTTGTTCTTTTGTTGTTTTACACCACCCAGAGCCTTTGGATAAGGCAGTATAAAAATGAAACAAACAAATAAATAAAAATTACAATAAAATAAATATAGATCACAGTCCTTATAAGGTTTGGCCTGCTTTCCCTTTGCATTCTGTGTCTACCTGTGCATCAGATAATGGGTGCAACCGAGTGACAGGCACACCTAAGTCCCGTATAAGTAATTCGTACTGATTTTTAATGGGAGGTTAGTGATCCTAATGTTTTGGCCAGAGACAGACAATCCCAAATGAGGCTGGCTCCCATCCTTCTAATGTCAGTATGACTAAGACTATTAGAAACACACACGGACTAGAGTGAATATGTAGAATACAGTGAATATGTAAGAATGGGTTGTTAGTTACAATTGATTTGGTTCCCACTGTTTTCAGGGGTGGGTGGGAGACTGACAGTGAGAATAAGCTCACCAAGTTAAATGGGGCTTCCTCTTAAAGTGTGCATAGAATTGCAGTATGAGTCACAACTAAACTTAGCTGGATGGAGGTTGATGTTATTAGGCTATTTTATCATGTTGCAACGATTATAAAGAGTTTTCCCCAATTAAGTTCAAAATTATTCAGAAATTCCCCGCTAATACCTTTTTATGTAAACACATTTTGGCCTAAAAGGCAAGAATTGGGTCAGTAGTGAAAGTTCAAGAAAACGGAATTAATGAGCTGAACTATGGTAACTTTTGTATAGGAGAATCATGTGGGAAGCTTTTGTTACCATTGACTGAGCACACACCCCATGCCCACTCTCCCCCTCAGCCCCACCCATGGGGAACCGTGGCTGGGAAGCAAACTGCCGCATGAAGAGGCCCGCTATGCCATCCGTGCTCCCCGAGGAGGCTGCCCATTGAGCCCAGCCCTCCCCTGGGCTGCAAGCCCTTTGCCAAACCATGGGAGGCGTCATGGCAACCCCCCCATTTTCTCCATCCCCACCGCACTGCAGTTGCCGCCACCACCCCGCAGGGTGGGAACACGTCCTCACCGCCATGCGCCTACGAAGACAAGGCCGCAAGTTCGCACAGCCTGCCCACTCAGCCAGTTGAGCTCTGGCCTCCACGTCTGCTCTCTTTGCTTCCGATGAGCAGACTGAAGCCAAAGATGTTGCCAGCTGTTGGGCTCTGGCCCCACACAAGCAGGCCAGCCAATAGGCTTCACCTGCACCTTGTGCTTCTTGCAGGGGGACGGAGGCAAAAGAACCAAGAAGGCAGTCATCTAAAATGTAATGGATTCTGTAATGGCATTCTGTCTCTAAAGTAGTTAAATGTTGGTGTTGATGACTTATTTCCATTCAGATGTATTGTTCTCAAAATAGAAATTGCACTGCACTTCTTTACAGATTTGCTGCATCTGTATTATGCTTTGGGGAGCATCATCCATAAGTCATTGTTCACCCCATTTATTTAGCGCCAGCTATCTCAGTACTAATATATGCTTAACTGTACAGTTTTGGGATTTCCAGTTCTTAGGACACTATTATTAAACACACTACAGTCATCCCCATGACTGTTTTGGGCAGGGCTGGGGAGGAGGAGGGGAAGGCAGGGCAAAACATATGATCTCTGTTGTTCTCATGCCACATGGCCAGGGCATGAGCAATCACCAAGTAGCGAGGGAGCAGAAGAAGGCAAGCTGCAGCCTCCCAAATTCCACAACACACTGTGTGAGGAGTGCACGCACTGGGGGATTTCCCTGCCACTGGGCACTCTAGCTGCCCAGCCACACAACTAGGGACTGAGGTACAAGGGAACACATCAGTAAAAACCCAGGTAGAAAACTTGGGCTACCTGGCAGGGCAGCACCAGGATTGGGACTGATCCTGGCACTCGATATGAGCAGCCGTACCCAGGGCTGTGCAAGCCCAGGTAGGACTGCTTCTGTTCATGTCCTCACTGTTGTATTAGTGCACCAAAAATAACATATATTGTCAGGTAAAATAAACTCATACAGATGGTATGGTCTATGGTAGTCACAGAAATCATTTGGGCTTCCATTGATAAACCTGGTCCTTTAAGAGGAGTGTGATACCATATAGAAAAGACTGAAACCCTCTCCCATCAACTGAAATACCAATTAACAGTATCTCTGCCTTATTTGGATTCAGCTACAGTTTTTTATTCACTCTACTACTGACCCCAGTATGTCCATGACCAATTGATTGTGAACTTTCTGTGACTAGGAAATTTTCAAGATGGCAATTTATAGCTGCTTAATTATGGTTACAGTTAGGGGTATTCAGATGGTGAACATCTCTTTCTGACTCCCCCCCCCCGACAATTGGCCCTTCAATCCAAGAAATAATTTAAAAGTTGTACATTCTAAACATTCCTGAAAATGGCAGAGTGGGAAAAAAAGTGAGAGTTAGGAGCAGCAGTGTGGAATTAAGCATGAGCTGGAATGAGCTGCTACCTGCCTGTGGGCATCAGAAATGGCTGGCATGCCCCTCAATGCAATACCTGGGTGCACCTCTACAGTCCTATGGTGTGCAGGCAACTTCTGTTCATCTAGCTATCATGCTGCTGTTTTCTCTCACATCAGCGGATAAACAACAACAACAACAAATATTTATATACTGTTTTTCAACAAATGTTTCCAAAGCAGTTTACATAGAGAAATAATATATAAATAAGATGGATCCCTGTCCCCAAAGGGCTCACAGTCTAAAAAGAAACATAAGATAGACATCAGCAACAGTTAGGGGAGGTACTGTGCTGGGGGTAAATAGGGCCAGTTACTCTTCCCCTGCTAAATAAAGAGAATCACCACGTTAAAAAGGTACCTCTGGGCCCAGTTAGCATTAAAGCCCTTTTTGCAGAGCAAGCCCACACAAGTGAAAGAAAAAATGCTGAATCATCTCCCCCTCTGAACTTTCCAAACAAGGCTTCTCCTTAAACTTTCCTGTAATTTTTTTTTGTAGGTCCTAAAGGCTGCCCCTACCACCAGCTTATCAACATTGCTTGACCCCCCATCCCCTGGGCTTGGGTGGAGATCCCGGGGAAAACTCTCTTTCTTCTGCTATTGGAAAAGTATACAAAAACCTTCCAAGAGCAAACCTACACATAGTGGGAAAACTGATCGCCAGGGCCAGGGCAATTGTTCCAAGCCCCACACTGGCACAGGCCCTGCTCTGGGCACACTGCAGTGCAGCCTGCCTTCCTCTCTCTCCCAATCCCAGTCCCAGCCACTTATCTTTTACTGTGCACAGTTTAACAGACATTTAGCACTGACGTTACCCTTCACTAAAATACTCCTTGTCTGTGACCTATAATGTGTTTACAGGTAGATATTTGTCCAGTGACTATAGTTGTAATACAAAAAGTTGAATAGAGAAATGCCTCAATGAAGAGATATTTCCTAGAGCAGTAAGCGGGTTTGAAGCTGCTGTTGCTGTGCTGCCCATGCTAGTATGTGCTGCCCATGCTAGAATCAATCAACATGGGGATTGACCCAGAGTCATTTAGATGTCAGGAGTGATAAGTTACTGTGTATCACTCCAGTTATCAGGAATTATATCTCTTTCAAAAGTATCATGGTTGCTGGAAGAAGCAGCTTTCTGGTAACATAATTGGACTTATAGAAGTCCCATGTTACATTTTCACTCCCTTTATCCAAGTAGCTCAGAGTGGCATACATGGTTCTCTTCCCATTTTATCCCTTTGAGGTAGGCTGGGTGGGAGTAGGTCAGCCAGTTAACTTTGTAGCTGAGTGGTAATTCAAACCTGGATCTTCCCAGTCCTAGTCCAACATTCAAACCACTCCAAAAAGAAGGATTCTTTAGATTGAAATGATGGTTTCCTTTTATGAACTTTCCTTCCATTCCAATTGTTTCTCTCCTAATTCCTAGGCTATTAACACTGCCGTTAAGAGTAAAATTCCCTGTGTGGTGGTGGAAGGTTCTGGTCAGATTGCAGATGTGGTTGCAAGCTTAGTGGAGGCGGAAGGTACAGTTACTTCTTCATCTGTCAAAGAGAGACTGCTCCGATACTTGCCTCGCACTCTTTCTAGACTCACAGAAGAAGAGACTGAGAGTTGGATCAGATGGGTGAGTGTGTTACTTTAAGCCCACATAAGCCCTGCACATAAGTCTTAGAGGGCAAATAAGCTTTTATTGTTTGTGCCTT